>NW_005842114.1:2216020-2255890 GCF_000455745.1 Alligator sinensis | reverse complement strand
TATCGGACTGGCAAGGGTCCCCCCCAGTCCCCTCCCCTCTCCTCTCCTCCAGCTCCCCCCTCCACACCTTACTTACCAGCACTGGAGCCTGGTCCAGCTCCCTGCTGGCATGCTGCTTGCCTTGCACGGGCAGGCAGCATGGTTCAGCACCAGGGCGAGGGCTAACCATAGAAATACTATGACAGCCAGAGTGTCTGTGTGGAGGACCCAGCGTCCAGTTACCTCAGTCTCAGACTGTGCCCTGCCCCGCTTTTTTTTCTCCATGGGGTTTTTTGACCCCTGGGTATCCAGGGATCTAATTTTGCCCCCACACTGCAAATTTGCTATGTGGGGAACATTTTCTCATTCCTGCACATGCCTCTTGCAGCATCTCAAGGGAGTTTGAGACACTGCAAGAGACATGTGCGGGCTCATCTGGACGCGCCCCTAAAGGAAGACAGGAGACACAACAATATCCATTTAGGAAACTGGGTCTTTCACTGTGAATAACTCTGCTTACTTCTGAAGGAAAATAATGGACCTTAATAATGTACAAACTGAATTAGCTGTAAGGGTACACCTCATCAATCCAGAAGGTTCACTTAGATCAAGGTCTGAAGAAAATGTGACAGCTGCTAATTCTGTTTGAGTTTTATTGAGGAGTGATCAAACTATTGTAGGAGGGCAACAAAATAGGATAATGCTAGCACAGTATGCAAGATTCAAGAGATTGCTCAATAAGCACTAAAAAGGTGAGCGGAGTCTCCAAACTATCTAGCACTCTTGAGTCTTCACATTCCATTAAAAATCTTCTGAGACTATGCTACTGTATGACAATGACCTTCATGCAGTGCCCTTCATCTTATGTCATTTCTACACTATTTCATCAGCCAAGACCTGTTGGTCTCTAGGTAAATTCCCATTTATTCTAGGTAAATTGTCATTTAATTTCAAGGGCCACTTAGAGTCTAAATGTAGCTGGAGGTGCTTCGCTTTGGTCACCCAAGGTGGAAAATGTTAGTTTTTCCCTCAATTTTTCAGTCTGTAAAATGGGTGGAAGATACTAACTGAACCACTCAAGACCTTTGTAAATCTAAAATGCTTTGAGATGCTCTGACAGCACATCTATAAAAGGGGACATAGATTGTTGTTACTTACATATAATGGCCAGGTATGTATCTTGGTTTGACAGCATCAGTTTTTAGGATCCCGTATTCTTTTTTGCTCTCCACAGTTCTGTAGGCATAATAAAAGCAAGGAAACCAAATTACTGCAATGGCTTTGATTTTGCAAAATTTGAAATAAAATCCATAGATAGCCAATGATGTTTTAAATGTCTACACCATATCTGTAGGCAGCATTACTCTGCCAGTTTTAGGAGTGCTGACATCTTGGTCTGTACCCCTTTTAAAATGTACCCCCACCACTAAGAACCCATCACTTGGCCTTTTTTATTCTCTGCTGTTACATCCTTTTGGGTTTGTACATCTTTAGCAATAAAAACAAGGCAATAATTTTACTCCCATGATTGCTGTACTGAAGCCTGTTTTTATCCCATTCTCTTATCTTCTCCGTTCAGAGCCAATGTATCCTATTACTTTGCAGCAAACATGGCCAGAGATGAAAGATTCTGTCATATATTTTCCCTTCATATTAAACCATAAGGCTTTTTCCCTCTCTTTCATTTTTCAATCTGAGACTTCATTGTTTCCGACTATCTCTGCCTCATACAACTCTGCCAGTGATTTCTGCTTTTCTTTTCCATGGATGCAAGTATATGCATTTTGGTATTTATCTGTTTTTTATCAAAATAAAATAAAATTGGTAACAATTTAAAATAACTAGCAACCAAATGCTGTTTAATTCGTTATTTTCTGCAGCAGCCTTAGTCAGATAGAGGTGGGTTTTTTGTAGATAATGGGCAGGAGGTAATATACAAAATGCTTTGAATGTTTGCAGTATATACTCTTTTAATTCACTGGATATATACAGACATTACATTTGTCATGGGACTAATTATGCTGCAACTTGTGCTGGAAAAGAGAAGTTATGGGATTGGCATGTCCACTAGGGCCATGGGAAGTTTCAGTCCCTGATTTTATTCAGCGGAGATTCGGTCCGATTTGGTGGCCAAATCTCTGAATCTGAATCAAATCAGAGGACCCTTTAATCTCTCTGAATCAAATTGGAACCCTCCAAACTGATTCAAAGAGATTCAGAAAGATTCAGTGATTCGGACATAGACACAGCTTTAAATATTTTTTCTACGTACCTCTAGGTAGCAGGCAGCTCTTGAATGCTGCGATGCTGGGGTGGATGGAGCATCCCACAGAAGTGCAGGGGGCTCCGCAGCATGCTCCCCAGCGGACCCAGAAGTCTTCCCGGAAGTACTTTCAGTCCACGTCTGTGTTTGCTGCCGAGCACGTGGGGCCCCCCCTTACACTTCTGTGGGACGTTCCATCTACCCCAGCATCACAGCATTCATGAGACATGCCTGGTACCTTGAGGTGTGTAGAAAAAACATTTAAAGCTGTGTCTATGTCCGAATTGCCGATTCTCCGAATCAGCCTTGAATCTTCAGATTCGGATTTGGCCGAATCAAATCAGGGACAGTGATCCAAATTAACAAATTGAATCACTGTCCCCAATTTGGGCTGAAGCCAAATCCAAATTGAGCAGGGCCCATTTCACACACCTTAATGTCCACATGTCACCTATCCTCCACTTTGATTTAAACAGAAGCTGAATGCACACTGCCTTTCTTCCATCAGGTGGCCAGAGAATGCACACATCCCAGCATGGCTTGTGTTGGTCAAGTGTCCACAGGTTCCTCTGACTCTGTCAGCACCAACCAAAGTGCCTACTGGGTGTTCAAACTGTGTGAAATTTTGGTGGAAGAGATTTTGGTGTGATTGACTACACAGTTCATTCCTCTGATTGCCCACCTATATTTCCACTATATTGGTACAGCCACCAGTAACCACGACTCCATCACCATTGGCTGCAATGGATCTGTATGTGGTCATCATATACAGATCCAAACCTTGCAGACCTTGCTGCCCCAGTGTTGTGAACTCATACACAAGATTGAGCAGAAAAGGTGATGTTGGCAGGCTCTGTTGGCTGCCATGACTACTTCTATTTGCACAAAAGGCAAGGGAGCAGTATTTGCGGGGGAGAAGCTCATGCATGTGCTCACTGCCAAACAATAGACAGTTAGCAGGTCCAGCTCTTAATCTGTGGCTGCAGCTGCTGCCCTGAAATTGTTTTGGCCACAGGTCACCACATTGTGTACAGGCACTTGTAGGAATGGCTCCAAATAGAAAAGCAGCATTTCCAGAACAGAGACAGAACCAGTGACTGGTTGGAGTGGATCACACAGGTCACCCAGGATGACACGCAGTAGTATGTGAACATTTGCTTTTCCCCAGGCACCTTCATGAAGATCTACCCCAAGCTTGCCTCACACATACCACAGTGGAGAACAGTGATGCAGGCATCTTTATGCATGGAGAAACACAGTGCAATCACTATGTAGAAGTTTGTGACCCCAAACAGCCTCCAGTGCATGGCAATACATTTCAGCTTAGCAAATCAACAGCGAAGAGACTAGGAGGGAGGTTCTTCTGGCAATCCAAGGGGTAATGGTCCCACCCATCATATACCATGCCAACACATAGGAGGTCATAGGTGGATTCACCAACCTGGGGTTCCCCAATAAACACATTGGAGAAATGTGGGCTAAACAAGACTACCATCAGATGGATAGATAACTGACTCAGTCACCTCAAGCAAAGGTAATTATGAATGGATCCACACCAGAATGGCAGGAGGTTTCAAGTGGAATCCCACAGTGCTGTACAATGTGCGTATTGATTTAGATACTGTTATAGAAAGCTTCTTGAACAAGTTTGCAGATGACACAAAACTGTAAAGAACTGAACACACTGGAAGTTGGGAGCACAGTTAAGAAGGATCTAGGCAGACTTTGGAAAGCTGGGCTAGAGCTAACAGGATGAAGTTCAGTGCAGAAAAATTCAAGGTGCTACACCTCAATAAGAATAATAAAAAAAAACAAATATAAAATGGGTGATATCTGGCTGGATGGCAGCGCAATGGAAAAGGATTTGGGAGTGTTGGTAGCGCACAGACTCAGTATGAACCTACATTGTGATGCAGCCACACAAAAGGCAACTATGGGTTTTGGATGCATCAATAGAAGCATTACGTACAAGACACAGAAGGTGATAGTGTCTCCCTCCTTGGCTCTGATTAGGCCTCATCTGCAGTATTGAGTTCAGTTTTTGGCTCCACATTTTAAAAAGTTCATGGAGAAGTTAGAGATGCTCCAGAGGCAGGCAACAAGGATGATCAAGGTCTTGGAAAGCAAGTCATACGAGGAGGGGCTGAAGGAGCCAGCAGCTGCAGTCTGCATCTGCAGCATGTTCAGCTTTCAGAAAAAGTGCTTAAGAAGGGAGGAGTTTTCAAATGCTTGCAGGGCTTCCCTAAAGACAAAGGAAAGCACCTTTTCTCTCATGCTGCAGACAGAAGGATGTGGATCAATGCCTTGAAGTTGCAGCAAAGTAAGTTTAGATTGGATAGCAAGGAAAAATTCTCTATTAGAATAGTGAGGCAGTGGACTAGCCCACCCAGGGAACTTGTGGACTGTCCATTACAAGAAGTATTCAGGAAGACCCTGGATACTAGGGGTGTGCAAAATGGGCCCTATTCAATTCAGATTCAGATTTGGCCTGAATCAGGGACAGTGATTCAATTTGTTGATTCAGATCACAGTCCCTGATTTGATTCAGCTAAATCCAGATCTGAAGAGTCAATGCTGATTTGGAGAATTAGCGATTAGGCCATCGAAGCAGCTTTAAATGTTTTTTCTACATACCTCGAGGTACCAGGCATGGCTTGTGAACACTGGGGCAGATGGAGCATCCCACAGGAGCACGGGGGAGGAGGGGAAGGGAGGGAAAGGGGGGCCCACATACTCAGTGGCAAACCCAGAAGTGGACTGGAAGTATTTCCAGTCCGCTTCCCGGTCCACTGAGGAGAGTGCTGGGGGGTGCTCTCTGCATCCTCCCAGCTTGGCGATTGGCTTCAGGGGGACCCTGAGTGCCCCCTCAGACCCAGGAAGCACCAGTTGCCAAGCTGGGGAGGCAGAGGGGAGCCCCCAGCATACTCCCCAGCAGACCCGGAAGTGGACTGGAAGTGCTTCCAGTCCACTGCCGGGTCTGCTGCCAGGCATGTTGGGGAGCGCCCCGCACTCCTGTAGGATGCTCCATCTGCCCCATCATCACAGCATTCACAAGCTGCCTGCTACCTTGAGGTATGTAGAAAAAACATTTAAAGCTGTCTCTATGTCCAAACCACCATATCTTTCTGAATCTCTCCAAATTGACTCAGAGGGTTCCGATTCAATTCAGAGAGATTAGGGGTCTCCTGATTACATTCAGATTCTCAGATTCGGCCACCAAATCACACTGAATCTCCACCAAATTGAATCAGTGACGGAAGCCTCACACAGCCCTACTGGATAGCCATTGGCCAGGGATAATCTAGGCATAGTTATGCCTATGTTCTACTATGGGTATTTCCCATGCTTCTGGGCTTTGCAGGTTGTCCCCACCCCTCTCTCCCCTTTCTCTACAAGTGTCAAGGTTCTTTGAAACCTCTCTCAGAAGCATTGGATGTTGGTTACAGCCAAGGCTGGGGATTTTGACTGGTATGTCAAATACTCCTGTTGGAAACAAAACCAGAGGTTCCTAGCTACAGGGGCTTTCCCCTCTGCTCAAGATCAGACCAATCACCATATTTGGCATAAGGAAGATATTTGAATCTTATGGTCAGATTGGTACAGACTGAGGGTGTGGCTCTCTACCTGGGATCTCTTGAGAGTACATTGACAAGCTTTTCAAGAAACAGGATATTGGCTTCCATGGTTCCCCTGGTTTACCTGTGGCAAGTTATGTCTGTGTTGTTTCAGGTGTGACAATAGTCTTATGTAGAGTTTAGATTATGGATTGTCTTGGATGGTTTGGATAGGGATGATCCTGCCTCAGGCAGGGATTTGAACTAGATGACTTCTGGAGGTTCCTTCTTACCCTATGCCTCTGTGATTCTCTAAGAACTGCACTGAGATCATCAATGATACATGCATCAACATCCTTTCCCCTACACACTGTGGCCATGAATTAATTAGTTCAAAGGACTGCTACTTGATTGTACTTCAGGCACTTGTGGACAGCTGCAGCTATTTCACACACGTAAATGCCTGCTTACCCAACCATGTAAATGCCTTGCCCAACCTTAGTGGTGGGGTACCATTCTCAGAAGCACAATTTGTCATGTCACAGACTGGGTCTTCTGGGGCACTGGGTCCCCACTGGAAGAGACTTGGTTGTGATGTTAATATGGGAGGGCAAGGAACTCCAGGCCCTCGTTGTCTGTGCCTGAGTCCATTTCAGAGTGCATGCAACTCAGGCAGTTGACCAGCACATCTGCGTGGCTTGACAAGATGACTAATGAGTCAGTGATAGTTTCATAGTTTCAGAGTTGGTAGGGTCAGAAGGGACCTAAGCAGATTATCAAGTCCAACCCCCTGCCATGGGCAGGAAAGAATGCTGGGGTCAAACAACCCCGGCTAGGGGATTGTCTAGCCTCCTTTTGAAGACCCCCAGGGTAGAAGCGAACACCACTTCCTTTGGAAGTCGGTTCCAGATCCTAGCCGCCCTGACTATGAAGTAGTGCCTCCTGATGTCTAGTCTGAATCTACTCTCAATCAACTTATGGCCGTTATTCCTTGTTACTCCTGGTAGTGCTCAGTGGAACAGGGACTCTCCTATTTTCTGCTGGTCCCCCTTGGCAAGTTTATAGATGGCCACCAGATCCCCTCTGAGCCTTCTCTTGTGGAGGCTGAACAGGTTCAGGTCCTGTAGCCTCTTCTCATAGGGCCTACCCTACTTCCCCTTGATCATGTGAATGACCCTTCTCTGGACCCTCTCAATGCTGTCCACATACCTCCTGAAGTGCGGCGCCCAGAACTGGACACAGTACTCCAACTGCAGCCTGACCAGTGTCGCATAGAGGGGGAGGATCACCTCCTTGGACCTGCTCATGATGCATCTATGGATGCATGACAAGGTGCAGTTAGCCTTCCTGACCGCATCCCCATATTGGCAGCCCATGTTCATCTTGGAATCAATAGTGACTCCAAGGTCCTTTTCAGCCTCTGTGCTGACAAGAAGGGGGTTCCCCAGCCCGTAGGTATGCTGCTGGTTCTTCCTCCCCAGGTGCAATACCCTGCACTTGTCAGTATTGAAACCCATCCTATTCTTATCTGTCCACCTCTGTAACCTGTCCAGATCTAGTTGTAGCCTGTCCCTCTCTTCTAGTGTGCTCAATTCTCTCCACATCTTAGTGTCATCCATGAATTTAAACAAGATGTTTTTCACCCCCTCGTCCAAGTCACTGATGAAGATATTGAACAGTGTGGGCCCGAGGACCGAGCCCTGAGGAACCCCACTGCCCACATCCCTCCAGGTCAAAAATGCCCAGTCCCCCACTGTCTGGGTGCGACCCTCCAGCCATTTTGTGACCCATCTGACTGTAGATGTCGACACAGTCAGATACGTCACTTTTTAATGGGTCACATGAGTCAATTTTTTAATGAGGATGGGGTGAGAGACAGTGTCGAAGGCCTTCCTAAAGTCCAGAAAGACTACGTCCACCACGACACCTGCATTCAAGGTTTTTGTGACCTGGTCATAGAAGGCAACCGGGTTGGTCTGACAGGACCTGCCTCTAATGAACCCATGTTGATTGCTCCTAAACTTAATCTCCCCTGCTGGTTCCTTGCAGATGTGCTCCTGGATAATTTTCTCAAAGAGCTTGCCTAGGACTGAGGTAAAACTAATGGGCCTATGGTTTCCTGGGTCCTCTATCCTCCCTTTTTTGAAAATGGGGACCACATTGGCCCTTTTCTAGTCATCTGGCACCTCACCAGAGCACCACAAGTGTTCATAAACCTGTGTTAGGAGTCCCACAATGACCTCTGCTAATTCCCTCAGCACTTTGGGGTGGAGATCGTCAGGACCTGCTGATTTGAACATGTCTAGTCCCACCAGAAGTTCCATGACTAGGTCCTCACTGACCATGGGCCTGGTTGCGCCTCCCCTGGGTCCATCCAGGATCCCAGTGCAGGGGATGTCCCTGTCCCTGCTCAGAAAAATGGAAGCAAAGAATTTGTTAATGAGGTTAGCTTTGTCTTCTTGTGCTACCACCAGATTACCAAGCGTGTCCTGCAAAGGCCCTACGTTACCCGGTGCCTTCTTTTTACCCCCTATGTATTTAAAAAAGGACTTCTTGTTATCCTTGATCTGGGTTGCTAGTCCCAGTTCCATCTCCACCTTAGCCTTCCTAACAGCCCCCCTACAGTCTTGAGCAATGGAGGTATAGTCCTCCTTGGTGATGGCCCCTCCCTTCCATTGGGTGTATGCCTCCTTTTCAGCTTTGAGACATTCCTGGATGCTTTTGATGAGCAATGGAGGCTTTTGAGCACTCTTTCCCCCTTTGATCTGCATGGGGATGGGCACCCTTTGGGCTTTGAGGATCGTCTCCTTAAGGAACAACCACTCTTCTTGGACTCCCAACTCCCCACCCCTCTGGGACCACAGTGTCTCCCTGACTAGTCTCTTTACCTCATTGAAATCTGCCCTCCTGAAGTCCAGGGCTGCTGCCTTGCTGCAGGCCTTTGACACCCTGTACTGGATGGTGAATTCCAGTAGGCGATGATCACTATCGCCCAGGTGGTCAAAAACCCACAGTCCTCTCACCAGGTCATCACCTGTGGCCAGGACCAGGTCCAATAATGCATTTCCCCTGGTGGGACTTTGCACCTGCTGGGTTAGGTGGAGATCTTGTAACTCAGCTAGGAACCTACATGAGCAGTCAGACCTGGCTGACTGCTCTTCCCAGAAGATGTCCAGATAGTTTAGGTCACCCATGATGACCACATCCCCTGACTTAACTGCCTCTGCAAGCTGACCTGAGAATTTCCAGTCCAGCTCTTCCCCCTGGTTGGGTGGCTGTAGTAGACCCCCACCATTAAGTCCCTTCCCCCCCCAACCTCCTTGTATTCTGACCCAGAGCACCTCAGTCTGCCCTACCTCAGGCCCAGTGTTGTTTGCTGGCTCATTGATGTCACTGATGTCATTTAAAGCCTACCGGCTCATGATGTGGCTCATTGCCTCAGCTGCTATGCTAGCCTGAGAGGGCTGGGTGACTTCAACCATGGTTGCATTGGAGCCCTCGTTACTTGCCTGGGTGTCCACCACATTTTTGGACATGACTGTCATTGACTGCAAAGATGCAAGATAGTTCTTTATAGTGGGGATATGACCCCATATTCACCAAACACATGCCTGCCATCCCAGGTCCTTGAAAACTGCTGCCTAAGTACCTTGAACTTGGACTGGCACTGGGTCCAGTCATGGCCATGTCTTCAGGGTACCATTTCCATGTGTAGATGTGCCCTAAGTGTATGAAAATCTAAATTTATCTCAGTGGATGGTGAATGGGTTTGATGACCTCCTAGAGAGACAGCTGGTTAGGTGAATGGATGTCCCTGTGCTTAGTGGTGTTTGAGGTTGGTTCAATAGATTCAGGGTCTGATGTTGATCTTGGGTGGGCGGCAAGCACAAAATGACTGGCAAGTCACTGTTCAGGGCAATTAGTAGGTGGAGATGGCCCCCTGGGATCTGTCACCTCTGCCCAGTAGAGTTCTGTGAATAGGGCCAGAATAACTACATAAAGATCATGAGGGGCCAGGATTGGGGTCCAAGTGGTATATTGTTGGATGCCTGGAGAATTGAGTGGCCTGTTTGCCCCACAATGACATCATGGAATAACCCATTCAGACATCCATCATGATAGCATAGAACAAACTGTTAGCACTCCATATTCCATGAATGCTTTGGGGGCTTTGCCCTACAACAAGCAACAGGACATCTAAATGTTCATGCTTTGTCCCAAGAGAAAACATTTTTTTCCCCAGGGCAAGGGCAATATCTGTTCATAGCCACTGTCAATTACAGGAGTGAAAAAGGGTCTGAACCTTAGGACACTGACAACATCCTACAGGTCCTATCCACTCTAGCATGGCTATGGAGAAGTATTAGGTTCAGTTCTACTTTACAGTGTTGTAAGTTGTGGGCTATAGTAAACTAGGCTACTTTTTCTTCCTCCCTACTCAGCAAAGTATAGTTCAGCTGCAAATAAGGATTACTGGTTGGTAACCCCTTTCCTGGTTCAACAATATAACTTAATTATTTTCCTCTTTCCTTCCCCTTTTGATCTCAGAGGGAGTTTTACAGTGGGAGTTATTTGTATCCTACTGAGGCAGAAACAGGGCCCAGAAAAATAGTTTTCCAAACTCAGACTAAATAATAACCATAGATCACCTTTTTATTTTGTACTCTGCAGAGGAAAATAAACTTTAGAAATATCAAATCCCCAGCCTCCTAATGGGTTAGGATCTAACTGTAGCTTCAAGTCACTAGCCATTTTTTTGTAGATGAGACAGGAGAACCTGGGACTTTTAGTGTAATTTTGGGGAGCAAATGCTGGGGAATGCAGTGCTAGTGGTTGCATTGGCCTATCATAGTAACTGCACTCCACGCTGTGATTGTGGCTAGCCTCTGCACAGGAAAGCAAAGGTTGTTCATAGTCTCTCAACCTTCTTGTGCAAACTTTCCCCACTGTTTATCTAGCACACTCCAGGTCACAGACAAAGGCCCACTGACATCAATGGCAGTCTTTCTATTGACTTCAGTGGTCTTGGATCAGGTACCAATGACATATAAGGCTGTGACTCCTACCTCTGGATACACTATTCAGCAGACCTCACTGGTAGTTGAATGCATACATCAGCTTTGCACCCTTATACGTAGCTGAAATGTAGATGAAGGTTGGGGCTAAATCAAAGTGGAACATCCTGATGCAAGGGGTGCTATTCCAAGCTTTGCCTGATTAATGCCATCCTGATATTAAATGCAGCAACCTCAGTAATTAAGTGCAAACAGAAGCTGTAAAATTCCAAATAATAATAAATGAAAATAAATAGTAATAAATTATATCTTACTAAAATGTAATTATAGATACCTTATACAGATCATTGCAAAATTACATACATTGCAAAAACTAAAATAATAATAAATTTCCAAGATTTTCACAATAAAAAAGAATGTGTATTAATGCCATGATAAATAAGATAATAAAAATGTAATAACGCATGCCCTATAACTATTGTGAATATTATGGCAAAGCTAATTGCTTACAAAAGGCCATTGTAAACATTTTCTTAGTGATTATTATACCTCTAAATATGGGTACACACTGAGGATTGTCAGCACCTCCCCATCTGGTGCCTGAGGTAAGTTTCTATACTGATCCTGCAAACATACTCATGAGTTATTACACGCAGAAAGTCACAATAGACCCAGTGGGATTCCTCATTCAGTGGTATGGTTCATGTGCATTATAATATGGGAGTGTGTGTTTTGCAGGATGAGGGGCCAGGACATGTCTACACTGCAGCCTGGAGTGTTATGGCAACATCCTCAGATGTGGTCAGCTCAACTGTGATCTGTTTAGCTTGGGTAACAATAGCTGCCTGAGTAAACGCTCAAGGGCTGCATCTACATGAGCAGTGGGTGGAATCTGCAGTTGCCACTAGGGCTGTGCGAAACGGCACTGTTCCAATTCAACTTGCATTGCAATGGAACAGCATTTCATTTCAAATTTCGTTTCGATTCGAAACTGCTGTTCCGTTTCGCTGTTTCAACTTTTTGCCCATAGGCTATAATGGGGAAGCTCAAAACAGCCTATAACTTTGTCATTTCTGATCGAATTTGGATGAAACTTGCAGGAATAGTAGCTCCTTCTGACAGCATGATGCCTGCCAAGTTTCAAGGAGATAGGTGCAGGGGGCTCGGGGAAACTGCACCTCAAAGTCTTGAAAGCAAAAATCTCACGTCACGTGTATGTGCTAAGCCACAGAGGGTTCCAAACTGCAGGCTTGCTAGCCCCTGCTGAGGCAACGAAGCCTGCCAAGTCTCAAAGAGATAGGTGCAGGAGTTTGGGGGAAACTGCACCTCTAGCTGTGGACAAGCAAAACTCGTGACATGAGTGACACTGTGTGTGTGTTAAGGCACAGCAGGGTGAAAACTGCAGGCATGCTTGCCCCTGCTGAGGCTATGAAGTCTGCCAGCTTTCAAGGATATAGGTGCAGGGGCTTCTGGGTTCTGGGGCCCTGCACCTCTGGCTGCTGACAGACAAAACTCATGACATGGGTGCTTGTGAGACTGTGTCTGTCTTGGGGCACAGGAGGGTGAAAATTGCAGGCCTCCTAGGCCCTGCTGCAGCCACAAAGCCTGCCAGCTGCCAAGGAGATAGGTGCAGGGGGAGTTCTGGGGCCCTGCACCTCTAGCTGCTAACAGGCAACACTCATGACGTGGGTGAGTGACACTGTGTGTGTGTTAAGGTGCATCCTCACTCAACTGACAACAAGGCAGAAAGCAGGGAAGTTCAAATAATACTGCCTTTTATGCAGTTTTTTCATCCCTCCCCCAAAGCAACATTTCGACTTGCCTTGTTTCGTTTTGAGGCTCTTTCAAAGCTTTCTGTTTCATTTTGATGTTTCGAGCTCAAAGCAAGTCGAAACAACGTTGAAATGAAACTGCTGGAAAAATTTTGCACAGTCATAGTTGTTGCTGTGCAGTCATTTTGTATTTTCACAACCAAGTACTAAATGACTACACAGTAACCAGCATTATTGTGCAGGAGAATCCCTACATGGTTTTTTTCTGATGCTACTGCGCAGTAGTGTCACATCACCATTAGTCCCCCCAGTGCTACTGCGCAGTAGTGTCTTGTGTAGACGTGGCCAGTGTCATCACCTCAGGTTGCCCAGCCTATGCTCGTGTCCATCTCCGCTACTCTTGCTAGCTGAGATGGATTAAACTTAGCTCACATATGTCTACAAGTGTTGTAGTCACCCTCCCCTGTTGTGTAAGCACTGATGTTTCCAATTGTAAGAGGCAGCTGTATTGTGCACATATTGTATTATCAGTTCAGCTCACTTAGGCTCCGAGAAGGCAAGAGATGTGCGGGTGAAATCCCGCTGTGCCCCCACTCCCCCAAAGCCCCCCAGATACCCCCCAGAAGCCACGGAGCCCCCCACCGACCCCCAGCACAGCCGGAGGTAAATGGGGCCCATGGTGGGAGGGGGTTAACCCCTAGACAGTGGGAGAAGGTGGCTGAGTGGGAGCCGGGCCAGGTCTCCCCCCGCCCAGGCCCCTATTTCGCCCAGCCCCCCAGGGAGCCATGCGACCAGAGCCGCGTGAACAGGCTGCGCAAACAGGTGTGCTTGTCTGCTGGTGCGTGAGTTAACGCGGAGTTTGCACAGGAGGGTGCGTGGGAGGGCCCGAGCCCCCGCCTGCAAGCTCCCTAGGGTAGGTAGACTCAGGCCCTGCCCGCCTACCAGTGGCATGCCACAGATGGGCACTCACCACACCCCTTGGGTGCCCTCGGGATCTGCACCCCCCCCAGCACCTCAGAGACGACCACCCAGATGGAGCCCATGGTTCTGGGCTCCACGCAGATGGCTGCAGGGGCTGCCTGTCCCTTTTTCAGGCTCTGGGGCCCGGGAGCATGGCTACCTCCCCTTTTGGGGTCTCTGGCGTGCCAGCTGGAGGAGCTCCAGGCCACAGTCCAGAGACTGTCTTCCATCAGGGACTGTGAGCACGAGATAGACTCCTACTGCCAGGCCCTTCTGCCCCAGGAGCCAGAGGGTAGACCACGGTCTCCCTCCAGGACAAGGGAGGACTCTGGGACCTCCCATTCTGTCCAGTCAAGGGGATGGACCAAGGCAGTCAAGGGCCCTAAGGCCCGCCTCACCAAGGCCCCTGCCCCGCTGGAGCTTAGCAACAGGTACGAACCTCTTGCAGCCCCAATAGAGCCTACTGAGTTGCCAGCTCCCGCAAGCAACACAGGCTCAACTGCAGCTACTGCCCCCACTCTCCCCAAGCCAAAACATAAAGTATTTGTTGTGGGAGACTCCATCCTGAGGGGGACTGAAGGGGTAATCTGCCACCCAACCCCTTACCCCGGGAAGTCTGCTGCTTCCCAGGGGCCCGCATCTGAGACATTGCAGAGAAGATCCCTAAGCTCCTCCAGCCCACAGACCACTATCCCATGCTCCTTATTCATGTGGGCACCAATGACATGGCTCAGAGCACTCCCAGCTGGGTCATGCGGCACTACAGGGATTTGGGAGCAGGGCTAAAGGGTCTGGGGGTACAGGTGGTGTTCTTGTCGATCCTCCCAGTCTCAGGGTATGGGCCGAGGAGGGAGAGGAGGATTCAGGTAGTCAACCAAAGACTGCAGCAGTGGTGTCATCAGGAAGGCTTTCGCTTCCATGACCACAGCCCGCTCTTTGGCGAGAGAGGCAGCGAGCTGCTGGGAAGAGATGGCCTCCACCTCTCTTCCCTGGGGAGGAAGTTCTGCTCAGCCAGACTGACTGACCTGCTCCATCGGACTTTAAACTAAGCCCACTGGGGGATGGGGAGACTACTGCCACTGCTGGCCCGCTGAGCAACCCTTGCAAAGCAGGCCAAGGCACTTAAGGGAGCCCTCCCCTGCCTCAGCCCTGGTACAATCTGTGGGCAAGGCAAGAGCCCCCAAGGGGATGCTTGCTTGCCTGTACACAAATTCCAGGGGTTTGGGGAATAAGAAGGAGGAACTCATCCTCCTGCTTAACACAAATAATTACGATGTCATAGGGATAACAGAGACCCTCCTAGATAGACTCCAAGGCTCTGTCCTTAGACCCATGTTGTTCAACATCTTCATTAATGATGTGGACATTGGAGTCAGAGCAGACTAGCCAAGTTCGCCGATGACACCAAACTTTGGGGCAAAGCATCCACACCTGAAGACAGGAGGGTGATCCAGGTTGACCTTGACAGGCTCAGGAAATGAGCAGACGAGAACCTGATGGTGTTTAACACTGAAAAAATGCAAGGTTCTCCACCTTAGGAGGAAAAACCTGCAGCATGCTTATAGGCTTGGCAATGCTATGCTGGCTAGCACTACGGAAGAAAGAGACTTGGGGGTCATCATTGACCACAAGATGAACATAAGCCTTCAACACGATGCTGCAGCTAGTAAAGTGACCAAAATGCTGGCTTGTTTCTCAAGCAAATCCTGGGACATCATTCTGCCCTTGTACTCAGCCTTGGTGAGGCTGCAGCTGGAGTACTGCATCCAGTTTTGGGCTCCACAATTCAAAAAGGATATGGAGAAGCTTGAGAGAGTCCAGAGAAGAGCCACGCGCATGATCAGAGGTCAGGAAAACAGACCTTACGATGACAGGCTGAGAGCTATGGGGCTCTTTAGCCTGGAAAAGCGCAGGCTCAGGGGTGATCTGATGGCCACCTATAAGTTTATCAGGGGTGACCACCAGTATCTGGGGGAACGTTTGTTCACCAGAACGCCCCAAGGGATGACAAAGTCAAATGCTTATAAACTACTGCAAGACCGATTCAGGCTGGACATAAGGAAGAATTTTGTTACTTTCCGAGCCCCCAAGGTCTGGAATAGCCTGCCGCTGGAGGTGGTTCAAGCACCTACATTGAACACCTTCAAGAAAAAATTGGATGCTTATCTTGCTGGGATCCTATGACCCCAGCTGAGTTCCTGCCCTTTGGGCAGGGGGGGCTGGACTCGATGATCGTCCGAGGTCCCTTCCAGCCCTAATGTCTATGAAATCAGATAGCAAGAAAGGAAGAACAACCTCAAAACTTCTAAAACCTGCTACAAGCACCATTCTACTCCACATGTATAGGATTTCTCTTTCATTGACAGTCATTTTCCTGCTCTATTAACATCCTTGATGCTCTTGTGTAGAAGTGCATTACGTCTAATAATACTGTAGAGCTGACAACAAGCAAGAGCAGTTTGGAATCCTGACAGTTAAATCCATAGGAGACCTGTGGTGTTTAATGAATCCCCTATGGAGAACTCCGTATTAGCCATGGTTTAATGCCCCATAATGGCAGTGAGTAATTTATCCACAAGCCATGGCAACTTGTAGTTCTCTGTGCATTAAGAGTTATTTATGAGGTAATTTTAACAGTCTCACACTGGCTGGTCATTATGTTACTGAATGCTTACTGTTGGCAGTTGTAGCACAGAAGGAGAAAAATACTTTCCCTGTCACTGGTTTAGCAGTAAACAATGACACAGTGGCACTTCATGTGTTGGTGTGTGCAAAACTGTTGGAAAAGACAGCAGAGTTAACAGCTGTAAGAAACAGGCGTCTAAGAATCCCCAGATCTTGTGACAACCAGCTTGGTCCATGTCTCTCACCAATCCTACACAGTTGTTCCATTGACTTTAATGGAGAGATTCTTTAATGCTTAGGTCAGTTAATCTGGGCCTTAGTGTCAGGTTTTAATTGCTGTGTTGGGAAATGAACCTGACTTGGCCTAAAAGTGGAGCTGGGAAAGTGCTGCAAAAATAATGTATCTGTCATGTTTTTAAGTGAATCTGTGTCTGTATTTGTACCTCTTTGCAGACATTTTCCACACGTGGTAGTGAAACAGCTTATAGTCAGGAAAAAGAATGATTCTTAAGTCAGTTCTATAGAATATTGTGAGAAGAAATGCTTGAACTCTTAAATATGAACATTCCCACCAAAAATGTACTGCCAAAAGTTACAGTTTATCCAATCCAGAAGCAACATCATGTCATATGCCTGAATGCTAACATCCTTACTCAGGGCTAGATGGGAACTGGCCTTTACACCAGAATATTTTTGGTCTTCCGCTTATACAGACGGTGTGGAATGACCTGCATGGAGGAGCACAGGCTGGAAGAAGAAACATTTTGGAAGATGCAGAAGGATATCAGTGGGTTTGCACATGCCTTGAATGCTAGCCAGACCCCTTTCATATTATTACCCAGGAAAAGGTCCTTGTTGGCAGCTGTCAGTCTAGTGAGACCCACAGCAAAGAAGGGATTGTGATTGATGGGCAGACAAAGCAAGAGATAGTATTAGCACAGATAGATAGGAAATGGAGATCCTGACCACAGTGACAGGTGGATTTCCAGCCACAGTATTCTACACAAATGAAGAAGCAAGATATGAGTCTGTATAAGCAGTTGATAAGAGGGAGATGAAGATGAGACGACGGTAAAGCTTTTTTGTTTTGTTTTGTTTTTTTGTTATTTGAAAAAAAAGAAGAGAAGTGAGCAAGACATTATCACAAGCTATAAGCATCTGAGTGCTATAACCATCTAAGCTGCTATAAGCATCTGTGTGATATGGCCAATGATAGAATTAAACTGTAAAGAGAGACTGATTTCAACCCAAAACCAAGAAGCTGAAGAGGAAATAGATACTTATATTACAGAACTATTATATTACTGAACTCTGTCATCCAAATATCATTTTGGAGATTTTGTAATCAGAGAAAGGATCTTAATAGAACATGTGATTCTAACTTCCAAGAGAAAGTATTTAATGAAACTGACCTGCCCCAAGGAAAATGCATCCAAACAGCACAGCCTAAGGAAAGGACTGAAACAATAACTGTTATCAGTGTGGAACCAGTACAGAGGCTCAGGATAAAAGAACACATGAAGCAGAATAGCTAAGAATACAGGCAACATGGCTAAGTATAAATACAGTACTCAAAAGCAACAGGGAAGGAAGAAAGAAAATTGCCGCACTCCTGGACAATAGTAAGAGAGGTGTGTCCCCAAGCTCATGTTCCCCAAAATACAGCTTTTGTTGGAATAAAAAAGCAGCAGCATTTACAGTGATCAAGGATACAGAAATTTCCAATGAAAGCCAGATATCAAGTATGTGATTGTAATGAATCAAAGCACCCTTGATGTTTATGTTCTGCTGAAGACCACCAGCTATTCTACTGTCATATCTGCAACTAATCTATAAGATCAATGACCAGTTCATTTCTAGCTATGATTTGGAGCCAGCTGCATTGGCATCCCAGCAACACCAATAAGTAGCAGTATTCCCCTGATAATTTTACTAGGATCTGGATGGTGTGCAATATAACCAGTAGGCCCATGAAGATTGTCAATCAGAAACCATGAAACGAGAGCTGTTACTGCTCAAGTATAGAGTCGCTGATGCACACAAGTGTCAGCCACTGGTGGGCAATAGAGCAATTGTAAGCCATGGATTTGATTGCATTACAGCAGGAAAAATGCCCTCAGTGTGTGAGAGGAGAGAGACTAGTCACCATAAGCACTATCCAGCACTGAAACAGACTACAAGGACATATTTCAAGGAGATGTTCACCTAACAAACTAAGTAAAAACAGTACAGCCCATAGGACATTGAAATGTAGAATTCCATCAGCCCTGGTAGGGGGCACTGAAGAAAGAAATGGAAAACCTGCGAAGATGAAGCAGCATCATAGCACCTGGTCCAAAATAGATCAGCAGCCTGGAAGTAGTGAGAAAAACTTCAGGAGGTTTCAACTGACGTTCTGTACTCAAGGAATCATTATCCATTGTCAATGTTTGAAGACATACTACCAAATTTATTCAGGGTGATAAAATGTGGTTTGTGCATGTTGAGCTAAGCCAATCATCCAGCCATCTGCCCACCTTTGCCACACCTTCTGATGTTCCAATGTAAAATGAACCAGGAAATAAAGGGATTCCCAAGCATCAAGACTGTACATGATAAAACTCGTATTGTCAGAGAAGGAGATGTCAAGGAAAAGGCAATCCAGGACCATGACACAACTCCTAAACAAGCATCATTAGTTGCACATCAGGCTGTATGAAATCAAGTTGAATCTGAGGAGAAACAAAGGCACTTTATAGAAGATATTTTTTGAGACTTCTGAGGGACTCTGGCTGGACACTGAGAAACTGAGGTCCAGTAAAAGAGAGGATATGTGAGTCTGGTAATTTATAGGGATGACCAATAACATTTCCAGATTCTGCACATGTTTGTCCCAAGACCTCTTGAGCTATTTCACACACTGCAGTGAGGGAATGGTCAGAGACCTGGGAAAAGGCATTTGAGAGTGAGACTAAAGAAAATCATTATTGAAAAACCAGTCCTAGCAGACAACCAAGCAGAGCCATGTACATAATCCCAGAATGCTTAAGAGATGACATCCTAAAATGGGTATATGCTTCACACATGGGGAAAGAGGCAAGCCTGAGATAAGCCAACATGTATCCACTGCTGGTCAGGCATGAATGCCCAACTGCGAGTGAAAACAGAACAGAATGAAGTGTGCAAAGAGCATATCGTTTGACAACAGGAAGAGAATTGGAAACCTTCTAAAAATCTTGATCCTGGGAAAAAGTCAAAGTTAGCAGGTCTGGTAACTTTCAGTGACAGGAACTATGCTTTTTCAGTGAATTATTAGTCCAATTTCTAGGAGTTGGATTATCTGGAAGGCACTCAGGAGTAAACTGGCTATTGAAGTTGCATTTTGCAAGGTAGAGTGCACCTGACATGCTGTGCTCATACAGCAGACCACAGGGCATTGCAGCAGAATTCAAACAGTATAGTGTTAAATGGGAATCTGAGCAAATATTATCTCTTGGGTACCTCAGATAAATAGGAAGGCACAGAGCGGGCAGGACAACAAGCCAGAGCCTAATGGCAATGCCAAACCAAGAAAGAATATTTACTGGCAATGCCCCCTCCTAGATAGTAGATAGTGGCCAACCACAGAGACTTATGGATAAAAGAACCAAGATTCTGCTTCCTGTGAGGGTAGCTTGATGCAGCCCTGTAGGAAATGGCACGCAGGGCACAGATGCAGTCAAGAGGTTGCCCATTACAACAAAGAAGCTGATTTGCAGCTTCAACCAACAGCTCCATAGGTAAAAGAGCTACTGACTGTGTTGTTTGGAATGGAACATTTCTGCCTGATCACCTCTGGCCCTGCTGAGTGCACTCACATGAATCAATAACAAAAGTCAGCAGTCCAAGCTGCAGTAGAACAGAGGTCATGAGATAGCTACTGGCTCGTGATAACAGTGAAGATGAAACTGAAGACAACTGCAGAGACATAGCAGCACATCCAGATAGATGGCGGCCAGGCCAGGATGCGGACAACTTAGAAACAGCCTCAGACACCAGATTGCCTGATGCAAAGAATAAGCAATGTGAGCAACACAGAGAACAAACAGGATGTCAACCAGCTTTATGAAGGCAGAAACATGGTGGAAGAAAGCCCTTGGCACAGCAAAAGAACAAACAAAATGTATGACTGGTTCAGAGACCAGGACATTTGAAGGACTTTGAGATCTAATTTTGCCTCACTGGGCTGGCAGTAAAAGCCACATCTACTGTGCAAGCTATGTATTAGTAACCCCTGGCCTCAACAAGTCAGCAAACACTAGCACAAAAGATACAACAGCAACATTTGTCAACAGGAAAGACACAAGAACTTTTATTGAACTTGGAAGGAGGAGCACAGACTGCCTAGAGGAGGCACCAGGAAGTCTGTATATGTATGTGTGACCTGAATGATAACTGCATTTGCAGGAGCTCAGTCATAATAATGAAGCACCAGGTTCATTTTTTTAAAGATGGAGTCTTTTTACATTATTATGCAACACATGATACCTGAAGCACTATGTAAGATTTAGGTAGGATTGCATCCTATACACTCAATGAATCTGTTTCCTCCTCTTCCCCCTTCCAACCCGTCAACTGAAGAATGATGAATACTCAGTCCACTTCTCCAGCCCTACCCTTTCCTGTCCAGCAAAACTAGCTGGGACACACATGAGAGCATCAAAGGACATATTGACCCTTTGCAATTGTTTCTAGGTGCAGCCTCACCACGTTCCTGGCCCTTGCCCAGAACAGAGGGATTCTGAGGAAAAGGGACAACTATGTATAGAATTGCCTTTCTCCAGTTCGGAATGAACTTAAGAGGACACAGTCTGTTGATCTTTCCTGCTTCTGAGTAAAACCACTGAGAAACCTGGATGGGTGGAGGAGGAAGGTCCAAATAAAGGACGTTTCCATATTTTGAAACTTCTGGTAGAAGTGTCCTGAGGAGGACAGTCCTACAAGCAAGTGAAGCAAGTGGCCTTGAGGAAGTTAATAGAGAGTGGCTTGGAGAACTAAACTGGGCATTCATTTCCTTGGTCAGACTCC
The DNA here is from genome assembly GCF_000455745.1 of Alligator sinensis. NCBI lineage: Eukaryota > Metazoa > Chordata > Crocodylia > Alligatoridae > Alligator > Alligator sinensis. The sequence goes on along the minus strand of NW_005842114.1, from coordinate 2,234,676 downwards.
TGCCCAGCTGCCATCCAGCTCCCTAAACCAAGGAGCCAAAAAGAAGAGTATGGCCCTTCAGAGAGAGTCAGGAGATGAGACAGACTGGACAGTCACTGGGCTTTTTCTCCATTTATCTGTATGTGAACTTTCATTCTCCTGGAAAATGGGTGGTCTAGCCAGAAAGTCAAACTACCACTCCAGTGAATAGGCCACATTCCCCAAAACATGGAGCAACAGGGATACAGCTGCTCTGCACATGGGAGCTCCTGGTAATAGCTTGCTGTCTGACCTACCCAAGAGATGGCTGCTGACATCCCACCAGAAATACAGGGATGTGCTGATGTGGCATAGTATAGCGCTTCTGTTTTCCCTCAGTTATACTTAGGCCAGTCCAATGAGGATCTTACTTGGCTAACAGCTCAGTATGTATCTTAGAGTCTGGGGTGTCATGTCTGAAACAGCAGATCCTAGGAAAAACAGCCATCTCTTCACAGGTCAGTCTTGTTTTTCCTTTTACCTCACTCAACAGAGCTGCTGGATGCATGGCAATGGACCCTAATTCAAGTCTCATCTGTGCTGTTTTGAGCATCAGCTGAATCATGCACACTCTGTAGTCAGGTCCCTAGGTACTGTGGTGCTCCAGAGCTGGAAACAAGCAGGTGAGCAAGAACAGAGCTTCCATTTGCCAAGCAATTCTGCTGGAGAAAAGAATCCATCTTGCTTTTCCAGAGCTATGTTGGCTCTGTCAATGTAGAGCAGATGGGACTTTAAATAGCATTAGGGAGCAGCGCCGTTGTTAATCATCCTCACTTTTTTTTCAGCGTGGAATCTTACTTCATTCATAAGGAGCTTATATCTAGGGGGACTATAGCATGAAAGTCTTCAGGCACTCACCTATCAGAAGCAGCAGCATCTGGCTGTCTGGATTCAGATCAGTTGGAAAGCTAAAAATAAACCTGTCTTATCTCCACTGGCCTTTTCTCCAACACCAGAGTTTTTACCCCTGAGGAGATCATTTACATTCTTTCCCTTTTGTCTGTTCTAGTCTGTTAGCCAGTTTCCTGGTGCAACTCACCACACACACGTCTTAAGTGAGCTCAAGGTGGCTGATAGGACAGCCTACTCCACTCTGGGCTCTCTGCGGAGCAGTGTCATGAACCACAGGTCACAGCACACCCCTCCTTCACATAGCAGAGCAGCTCTCTCTCCATTGCACTGCCGCTAGGCATCTACAGCTTTAAAAGACCTTGCCAGATGCAGTTTCTGCCGGCCTAACCCCAGGCACCACAAACTCAGGCAGGGAAGGAGGCTAGAACTGTAGAAAGGCTGGGCCTGTGAGGAGCCAAACACCACAGAAATGGAGTTATACAGGCAGGCATGGAGGTGTGGCCAGGGGGATTCAGCCCATGCCCTTGACAGTCCCTACAGGTGAAGGATTTATGAAACAGCAGCTGAAAACTAGACATACCTTTTTGCATAACCTCAGAAAGAATAAGGAGCAGCAAGTATTTACCCTCACAGTGTTTTACCACTGAGGGCAGAGGGCTAGGAAAGCATAGGAAGGTTTATATTACAACCTCCTCTCCCAGATTCAGTGCATCTGATCTACTATCTCATTTATTTTTTAGATGTTTTTTAGCATCCCAAGCACTGTGGACAAGACAGGCGTTGACAGTGCAATTCATGACTCTCTTCTGCAACCTAATTCTTCTTCTCCAGTTCTGCTTATATTACAGAGATGGGACACAAGCACCATTGTGTTAGTCAGCAGGTTACAACTGAATGGACCACTGTGAGGTTGGGAAAAAAACAGCTACCATTATGTAGCAGCATTATAATTGTACCCACCTGAATATATAGGAAGGGCTGCCCTGCAAAGGGACATTGTGTGAGGAGAGAGAGAGTTTGTTCCAGTACGGACTTTGTTTTCCCTGAGGGCAAGTGAAGCTGCTTTGGAGGCAGTGGTCTCTGAAGTGGGAAGAGTGACCTAACAGGGATTTTGAATGGGACAAATGTTAACAAAAGCCCTGGAAGAGTCCTAGTCTGGGATTGGCTGAGAAGGCTTATTTTAAAAGAGGAAGCAGTTTTTCCTTGGGTGGGGAGGAGAACAACAGGAAAAGAGAGAGAGACAGGTTGGAGGCCAGGAAAAGGACCTCACCACAGCTGTGCCTTGGAGAGCCCCTGTCAGAGCCCTGCAGAAGTAGCAGCCAGAGGCGGGAGGCCACTATCCTTTCTTCCTTTTCTTCCCATTTTGGAGCCCTACTGGGGCAGACACCAAGCAGGACCTGTCCGTCAGGAGACCCTGAGCCTGGGAAGACCCTCCTGCAACCCCCTGTGTGGCGTGGGTGAGCACCATGAAGGGGGTAGGACACAGGACCAGTGGGAGAGGGCCCTGGTTTTCTCTGTAAGTGAGAAGGCAATTGGGTGAGGAGCAGGCTCAGGGTGCCAGAGGGAGCACCTGGGGGGGGGCAGGGGACTGCTCCAGCCCACCAGAAGCCCCGGTGGCAGGAAGGGGCCAGGGAGGGAGGGCTGCATTTGCTGGGTGGTGGGAGGCTGTGCTGGGGTGCTGGGGAACTGCTAGAACCTGCAGCCCAGACCCTGCCCCCTGCTGTGCCACCATTTTATTTGTTTTATTGTATTAGTTACATTTTATCCTGTAAATAATTAAATTCTGTAAATAGTTTTATAACAGTCTGCAAGGTTGTTTTGATTGTCAGGGGAGGCTCTCTGCTCAGAGACCCTGCAGCACCTACCCAGGGATCTGAGCAGGGCCACCAGCTACCGGGTACCCCAGGATCCCACTATTCAGGTGAGGGCATGGGTAATGTCACACCCCAGGGATACAATTGTTACCCATCTCCATGAAAAAATCGGGAAGAAGATGCTTTCTGTGCTGTGGTGAATGAGACCAACGTCGACATTCTGTTTTATGAATATTCTGTGTACCTAAGTTTACCTGCTTGACATTATTTTGCTAACTTCACACCACTAAATCAAAGGCATTATTATGAAAAGGAACCAGGAAATGAAGCAACTGTAGAGATACAACATCTGGGATAAGCAACTACAAAGCAGTTAAACAACAATGGCTGAGACACCAATTAGGAATACTGTTTTCTTTGTATAAGAAAAGTTATTGTTTTCTATGTATAAGAAAAGTTATAGAATCATAGAAAATCAGGGTTGGAAGGGTTTCTGTTTTTTTCAAATATCATATTCTAAAGAAATGTAACTCCTTCTTCATTTATCCTAAAGAAAGAGTTATCCAGGAGGTCATCTAGTCCAAACCCCTGCTCAGGGCACGACCATCCCCAACTAGATCATCCCAGCCAAAGCTTTGTCTAACTGAGTCTTAAAACCCCCCAAGATGGAGGTTCCACCATCTCTTTGGGTAACTTGTTCCAGTGTTTTACTACCCTCCCAGTGAGAAAGCTTTTCTTCATATCTAACCTAAACTTCCCTTGCTGCAACTTGAGACTGTTGCCCCTTGTTCTGTGATCTGCCACCACTAAGAAGAGTCTAGCTCCATCCTCCTTTGAACCCCCCTTCAGATACTTGAAGGCTGCTATTAAATCTCTCATTCTCCTCTTCTTTAAACTTGTAAGTCCATTCCCTCAGTCTTTCCTCATTAATCATGTCCCCCAACCCCCATACCATATACTACTACAGAACACTGAGATTAAAATGAACCATAAACAATAAAATATGCTATCCTAGAATATACTGTCCTAAAATTGAAGGGTAAGTCAAACATCCTGTAGTGTCTGAAGTGAGTCTCTGACACTGATGGATGCTATCTATACAGGCGGTTTGTATCTGCCAGACCAAGAGTAGATATGTCCTGGCTGAATAGAACTTACCAAAATTGCAGAGAAAAAATAAAGATTGGATAACACCAAGGCATGCAGGCCTTTTTTTATGCTTCCCCTTTGTTCTGCTGTTATGCACCTTTGAGTGAATAAATAATGTTTTGGGCTTAGAGGTGCCAGACATGAGTCTGCTTGAGTATATTTGGTTATTGGGGTTGGTAAGTAAAGGAATGCAGCTTCAACCCAGAGACATAAGCTAAGAATAGCAGGAACATGAGCTTCCATCCAGAAAGGAACAAAGGTCATAAAATCCAAGGGCCACATTTAAGAGGTACTAGAAAAGGAGTTAAAATGAAGGTCAACCTGTTATGGAGACATCTATGTATTCTGTATTTTCACCAGGACTAAAATAATCGCATGCAAATATGGGTGTGATACTTTATCTAAAATGGTAAGTTAAAAGTTAAGAGATTCTGGTGGCAAATACTGCACTTATTTCAGTTAATATCTCTTAATGAAAAACAAAGCTTTAACAAATGCTTCTGGTAATGCTGACATCAGTCAACTGATTCCACCCTTTCTCCTTTTTTCTCGGTTTTTGCCTCTTTGCTTAATTCCTTCCCATTTTTCTTTTAATTTGTATTTAGCCCTGGAAAGCTCATTATAGTTGCAGCATCTCATACACAGCAAGGCTGCTCCTGTTTCACCATCTTCTACCTAAAGCTTGATCAAGGCAGAAGAATGGACAGAAGTTTCAAAGAGCACGTTAGTAAGAAGTAGTTTCATCAGAAGTAAAAATCTGATTGTTCCTAGGTTCTCCCAGCCCTTTCCTATGGATTACTATATCATTCTACCTTTCTAATAGCTCACAAGTGCTTTCCTAACTGTCTTCTCCAGGACTTCTACTCTTCCAGCCTGCCATGGTATACCACAGCAACAGATTTGGTAGGACTAAGTCACCAGTTCTAAACATCAGCTGTGAAATCACTCTTTGTGGAGGCTACCAATTTAATTCTGTAGGAGAGAACCATGGAGTATATGTGAAAACATAATAAAGGCTTTTTGCTGAATTAGTTGTTATACCCAGAAAGTCCAGATTCTCACTGAGATGAATGCAGCACAGGAGTCTCTACAAATAGTGAGGAGAGTACATGTGGGGGAGGATAGGTATCAGGGGTCCATTCTATAGGCTGTTCTACACTGAATTCTGCATAAATGCAAGCAGTCAACAGGCAAAACCCTGCTCAGTGCCCCTTCATACATTTAACATGCGCTTTCCACTTCCGACAGCTGACTTGGACAAATGTTTGACTCATAAAGCAGGTATACTAGCATTACAGCAAAAGTCCATCCTTAATGCTATTCTCACATGGCAGCTCTGCCTCTATATAGCTAAAGCAATGCAAAACCAGTAGGTGGTACCTAAGAGTATGTTACATATTTCCTATGTAGTACGATAGATTGCACGTTTGAAAGAGCCACCTGGATACCATGTGAAGAATTGCTGCAGTACAGAAGAAAACCCCCCACGAATCGTACACAGCTGGTTATGATACATGGCCCCAATCCTCAAACAGTTGCAACCCATACTAGAAAGAAACCCTATTCTTAAAGAGATCTTCCTAGAACCACCCATTCTAGCCTTCAAATAAGCACTGAACCTCACTAACCTCATCACCAGAAGCAAACTTCCTCAGGCCCAGAACACATTGAATGGATCCAGACAATGCCATGACAAGAAATAGAAAACCTGCGAACACATCTCCACCACCCCCACAATTACTACACCCCACAACAGTGAACCATCAGCATTCCTGGATCTTATAGCTGCACCTCCAGAAATGTAATATATCTCATCCAATACACCAAATGCCCTGATGGAAAATACGTAGGAGAGACCAAACAACAGCTGCACACCAGAATGAACGCACACTGGAAATCTATCAAAGACAGGAATACCCAATTACCTGTGGGGGCACATTTCTCACAAGAAAACCACTCTCTCTCCAATCTCTCCATCCTAATCCTCAAAGGACATTTACAAAACACTTCTCAGATATGAGCCTATGAACTCCACTTCATCAACCTCCTGAATACAAAAAATCATGGACTCAATATAGACATTGAATTTATGACACATTATAACCTGCCTGACGTCTGACTCCCCAGGTACCTCTCCACTATTTACCTGCTACATTCATCCCCCTTCTCCCCCACACCTAGACTGTCTCTCACCCACTGACTCCTCAATTTACATCTTCACTGACTGCCTGTCTTGCATGCATACCAGCCCAGCCTCTGGCTTCTTTACTTTTCATTCCATCCAGGAAGAGCGCACACCAACTGGAGAGACTTCCTCAGCCTGATGAAGGGTTTGTAAACCCAAAAGCTTGCTATACATTTTTTTTCCAACTATTTAAGTTGGTGTCATAAAATATATCATATTCACCCAAAGAACCTTGTCCGCCTATGTCCTGAGACCACCATGGCTACAACTTATACCCCTGTTACATATTTCTTGAGTTTTGTAGAACAAATAACATATTTTCCCATGTGCACAGCAAATTGCTTCCTCTCTACTGCATTTGCACTAGTTCTTAACAGAAGGAGGAGGAGGGCATTTGATCCAAAATGAGCAGAACATGTATTGGCCTGTATGCAGGTGAAGTTTCAGATTCATCAGATCAGTGGCTGCAACTTCTGGAGGAGACTGTCCCCAACAGTGTGTCTTAAGCTTGTTCTGAAAGCCCTCTACTGGTGAAAACTCCATCTTCATTTGCTCTTTGCCTTGTCTACAAAGTCTGCCAGTGCCAATTAGTGCCAAATGTGGCAGCAGGTTTTTCTTTTCTAATCTAACTGGCCACCTGCTATGAACTGAAGGGAGATCTCCAACTTAATGCACATATCTAACAAACAGCGATCACACAGTAAGAACTTTCACTCACTATTGACCCAAGCCTTATCTGAACTGGTGACCTAGAGATGAAAGACTCCATATCTCATTATCAATTGCCTCAGAAACATTCAGTGCCCTTGGATCAAAGATTTTTTTTAATGCTTTTTTCTACTATGGAACTGTCCTTGAAATTTTTAAAAAGCCCTTTCACCTGGGCCTCACTTAGAAAAAGACTAAACCTGATCAAAAGACAGACTTTGGTATTTCTTCTGCTAACTATCCAATCCTGTAATATTTTTTTAAATGTTCATATACACTTTTAGAGACACATTAAAAAAAAAGGTGAACATGGTACCCTATGCTGATTGTCTAGCATCAGGCTGGAGATTGGAGGAAATTACATTGAAGTCGATGGGCATAATAGTAACACTTTATTTAGGATAAATACAAGAAGGAGTTACATTTCTTTGGAATATGATATTTGAAAAAATAGGAAACCCTGTCCAAAATATTGCCACATGTCGGTTGAGTCAGGAGTTATGCTGAATGCAAATGTTGGAGTCTTAGTATTGTTTTGGTGGGGCCATGTGGTTGTGTGACATGAAGCAGCCAAAAAAAGAGGAGCCACAGAATCAAAGCAATCAAAGAAGTACTTGACCTGTGGCTTTGAGATAAGACAAAGAAATAGGGCTTCTAGGTTGGAAGGCAGGCTGAAAAAAGGGCTTGGAATACTGGGTACATTCACATGAGATGCTAACTGCACAGTAGCCTAATAACACTGCTCAATGGTATGCCAGGCAAATCCCATGTGTGGCAGAGGGCCTTCAGTGCCTGCCTCTTTAAGGATTAGGTCAGGCAGCAGCACAGCTGGCAGGTGCAGCCCAGCCAGGGGAGGCAGTCACATGACTGCAGGAGGGCCTTGTGATTGGAGGGGGGGGTGGAGCAGCTTCCATTTTAACCCAGGCCCTCAGAGCTGAGCCAGCAGTCTGCTGCTAACAGCTAGAAGAACATCACCTGGCTGAGCTGCTGCTCAGAACATCCTTTGGAGGCAAGAGCAGGAGCTATAGGAATGGCAGGAGGCTCCTGGTCCTGGGTATAACCGAAAACTGCACCCTGCTGGGGAAGGGTGGCCTGATAGGACTACCCATGGTGGGTTACTTCCCCAGAAATGTCAGGCCAGTTGTGTCCCCAGTGAAAGGTGGGTAGGGGTGCCTTATAACCCCAACCCTCAGCCCCTTGTGGGTTATCCAGTTGTTAGGGACAGGCACAAGAGCCAGGCATGCCTAGGGAAAGGCACCTGAGCCTCCAGGGTGTAATATCCTGGTGGCCCAGAGATAGGCTACCCAGTTGTAGGGGCTAGGCATGCCTAGGGAGAGGCACCTAAGACCCATAGGGGTAAGACCCAGAGAGACAGGGGGCAAAAACACCAAGATAAGTGCATGGATGCCTAAGACCACAGTTGGGCAGGAGGCTGAGACCCCAGTAAGTCCTCAAGTATGGTGAGGCTGAGTTTGGGTCAGAGGGGGACCCCAGTAAGCCCTCAGATGATGTGAGGCCAAGTTTGGGTCATAAGATTAAGAACTGCCCAGTGTGAGGGCACTGTGACTGTAAGCTCCAGTGGGAAGCCAGAGTCCCATGTGAGACTCTGGAGCTTGAGTCACAGTGTGAAGCACTGTAGCAATATGGATGCCATCTGTGTGGCATGGGACATGGTACAGGGAAGGCTGGAGCCAGGGTTGACTAGTGCCTCCTGAGTCTGGGAGAGCACGATTTGTGGGTGGGCCTGAGGGTGGGCTAAAAGCCCCATATCCATGCCTATACTTCTGTGCCACGGCTTGGTGCCTCCCCCCCCCCCCCCCCCCCCAACATGCCGCTGGCCTGTGCACCCAAAAAACTGCCCTGTCCTGAGTGGTGCTGAGTCAGGGGCCAATCTCAAGGGGGCCCTCCCATGCTCCCCCTACCAGTCACCTGTGGTTGGAGATGTGTATATCACCCTAGGCATTGGGGCATTTAGATGGGAAGCCTTCTGCTTATTACATTGAGTTTATTAAACAGCAAGTCATGGCAGGAAAGGCTGGGCAGACTTCCCCTTTGACAGGTGGACAGGCTGACATTGAGACTCGGTCCGGGGATGGCACCCTGTCACACCATGCTAATATGCTACTGTGCAGTAGTATTAGGTTACTGCACAGTTAGCATCTGCAAAAACCCGTATGCTGGCACTACTGTGCAGTAGTGCCAGTTACTACACATTGATTTAGTACTTGATTATACAAGTACTAAACTTAATGTGCTGTAACTACGGCACATTAATGAACATGTAGACGCACCCACTGAGCAAGGAAAAGTTTCTTATTGTTTAATTCCTACTGTGTTCCAGGAAAAAGATGTTCTACACATTCTCTGTAAATACAGAGGATTGCATCAAAGAAATACCGAACTCAGTCACAGTTTTTCCTTCTAATAGTGCAGGTCAAAAGGGGGAATGATATGCACAAGAAAATGACCAATCTGCTTATTTGTGCGTAGTTAACTGATTCACATCCATTCAAATTATGGATGTGTGTGTGTGTGTGTGTGTGTGTGTGTGTGTGGTTTGGAAGCCAGAATTACGTTAAAATATCTACAGTAAAAAGTTGCAAAGTCAAGTCTTTACAAATCCTGTAAGGTTGCAAAAATCAAAACACTCAAAACTTAGGAAATAGCTTCCTGACCCTTCCTTGTGCTCTCTGCCTGCTCTGCTACTTTGCTTTCTACTCCATTCCCTATCTACTGCTGTGCTGCCTGCCCCCTCCCCAGCCTGCCATGCTCCACACACAGAAGCTGCTCATGATACTTGGGCTGCAGGTTGGCCACAGCTGGTTTAAAACCCGGCCAAATCTGCATGCATTTCACAGGGATGGCAAAAAGGGCATCCTCATCACTAGGGTAACCCCTCTACCAAATTTCAAATCCATATACTAGCAGACACAAATACTGGAATATCTTGGGCCCTAACCACATGAACCATTTCCCATAAGGCAAATAAGTTTGGAGATTGACATCACATCACCAACTTTCTACCTGCATACTCTTATCCTACAGCAGAGGTGGCCAGCCTGCAGCATGGATACCACAAGTGGCACAAGTAGTGTGTGTGTGTGTCATGCAACAGACTGGGGAGGGAACAGGCAGCACAGTGGCAAATACAGCAAGGAACAGAAAGCAGAGCAGCAGCAGGGGAAGGGGATTGATTGGAGTTGCATTTGAGGAGGGTGTGGGGCTAAAGTGGCACACCTCCCAAGAAGGTTGGCGCCCACTGCCACAGTAAATGAAAACTAATCCACAGCATCTAACCCCTTCTTCATTGGGGGTTAAGCTGTCAGTGACCATCTTTCATTTACTGTGGGGTAGGACCATGCACATAGATGTTCACCATTAAAAAGCAGGAACATTATAAATCCCAGCTCTCATCTACCTCACAGAAACCTGCTCATGTGCCTATGCCCTCAAAAAAATTGCTCTGCTGTCATAATTTTTTTTAACATAGATGGATAAAACAATGGATTTCCTTGAATCTTGTTCTCAGAAACACCTCTGTTATTTTAGCAAAAAATCTTTCAAAAGAGTTCAGTCTGAGGCTGAAACTCAGCAGAAACCATTTCAGCCTGAAGTTAAGTTATAAGCTACTGAAAACAGGACCTTTATAATGGGGAATGCCAGGAAACTTAACTATAGAATAATGCTTTAATATATGTTTAATATGGATTTGACCCAGTCCATTAACCAATGGAAAGTGTCCTACTGATATGAATTGGCTTTGCATTGGGCTATACATACTATGAGGTGTATTACAGGCAGAGGGAGAAGCTTTACTTTTCAGGATGGACACTTGGAGCTACATGAAACTCAGTGACTTACATTCACTGTGTGGATCCACACATAGATGAACTGATGCCAAAACCATCAGCATTGCCTTGTTTTGCTGCATGATATCCCAAACTGACTCAGAACCAGTTATATACCAAAAGGAAAAGACTGATGCTATAATGTCTTTGTGATACCTACTTAGATGCCCAACAAACTTCCAGTTGTTTCAACCAGAGTTCTCATGAATGAGGAATTCTGGTACTAAATTTCACTACTGTAAAATAACTGAAGTTATTATAGTAAAGAAAGACAAATGATGATTGCAAAGGGAACAGGCGTCTCCAATCACAAGGATCTTTTGGTTGCACTGATTCAGTCATAAGCATGAACATATTAATTCTATTACCCCATTCAGTCATCTACCCAGCCAATTCCTTATAAAATAAAGCACTAGCATATCTTCCACTAATGGTCATTATCACTGCAATTTGCAACTGTCTTAATGAAGCATTAGAAAAAAACCCCAAAGGCACACTACAAAGGAATTTTCTTAGAGGGACATCACAATTTGTATTGCAGCTACACTTCTACACCTAAAAATTGGGCCCAATTCTAAACTCAGCCAAACTGTTATAATTGTGGAAAATCTTAAAGGTCAGTGGATTGGCACTGATGTAAAACTTGTTTCAGAGAGGAATCAGGACATACATATGTAGCCCTTCAGATTGTAAAGATGGCCTTCAGAGCCTCCTCCTACTTTCACGACCACAAAAAAGAAGCACATCATTCTCATTTTGCACAGGCATAAATGAATGCACAAGGGGCAAGTCTGTGGAGGAAAACAGCCATTTATATAAAAGCTCTCAATATATAATGTTTCTGCCTTGATTTTGTTTTTTCCCCCTGTATGGTGAATATAACAGATGTACCCTATTATCTTTGTTTCCATGTGTCCACCATAGAATTAACAACACTCCTTTTATTGATTCCTTCTGGGCTTTTTGCTCAAATTCAAGATGACCATCAAACACATCAATGAACAAATGGGCCAAACCTTGACATTGTGATAATAGAGGTGAGATATGATGAATGGTGTTTATGCAGGACTGTGCTCATCAGCAGGCTACCTGGAACAGACTTTCATTGGGAAGAATAGTGACTTTTTGGTATTGTCTAATCAAGCTCATTCAAGTACAATCTAGGAGCAATTACATGTTGCTAGGCATTAGTAACCTTGGAATAGTTCCAATAAACTTTAGCTTCTTCATTTTATTATGAGAGTCTGAACAAATAGTAATTTGCTAGTTCTATTTTCATATTCCAAAGGGATCCAAAATACAGAAAGGTGATTTTTCAAAGAGCTTTCCATAATAATATGTCTCTTATTTACCTATTGCAATATTCTGAAGGCCAAAACTGCACGTATACTTGTAAATCGTGTAAATATAAATCTTCCTAACTCCACTGGAACCAGTAGGAACTGGGTGCTCTTGAAAGTCATGCTAGGTTTAAGATTCCATTTTAAATGGTATAGGAAAGGTTAATAAGTACTTCATAGATGTTTTGATAAATAGTTGGTCAGTTGTTATAGATTTGAGCAGTTCATAGGTTAAACTTCAAGAATTAAAATACCTTAAAATCCAACCCCAAGACACTTTTGAACAGAAATCATGTAGGTGTTTTTTTTTAAATGTCTCCCTTATAGTTCTGTTACAAACATGAGTAGCATTTTTATAGGATATATGTAAACAGATAAATGAATGTGTGAGCATAGCATGGGTAGGCATAGCTTTTGTGTAACCCCATTGACAACGTTTAGTATATGATGGCAACCTGAGCAGAAGACCTCCAGGAACTAGGAATACTCAGTGGGTATTAGCATGCATAACAGTAGAAGTAAACCAAATCAAAACTAGATCAGGGATGTTTATCTACCCAAGAGGTGATTGCACACACAACAATAGACTTCAATGTACATGATAATAAATAGGGTTATAAGGAACCTATGAACTATTCAACTCTATAATAACTGACCAACTATTTATCAAAACATCTGTGAAGTAACTGTTAATCTTCCACATACCATTTGGAAATGCAATCTTAATGGCTGAAAAGTCACTAGAACTTTTTCCCACTCATGATGACAGGAACAGTACTGTAATAATCCAATATGCTACATCTTACTATCTCGCATAACTCCCCACAAGCCATACAAACATCTGCAAAATGAGCTCATAGTTAAACTAAAAGCTAACATTAGCACATGAACAAAAGGTTATAAATTGACCATGACTAAACATAGGCTGTAAATTAGAAAAAAAGGTTTCTTAATAGCAGAACAGTGAAGTGCTAGAAGAGCCTTTCTTCTGGAGTATTAAGAAAGAGGGGCAACCCCCTCCCGCCTCCTCCTCCCCCCCCCACCAAAAAAATTAAAAAACCCTAACTAATTTTTGGGTGGTACTTGATTGATTTTTGAATCACACAATATGCTGCCTGTAATAACAGGCAGCTAAACTTACTGACACGGGTCATCTCTTCCAGGTCTGTGTTCCTGTGCTTCACACTAAATTCCAGCATCACAAGAAGGAGCAGCATAGCAAAGTACCATAGTTTAGATAATGGTCAGGAGATTCACAATGTGATAAGGAGCTTATCACTTCCAGGGCACCAGTTCAGAGGCAGAATAAGTTGTTAGTGAATGGAATTACCTACTGTTTCCTCTTGGTCAATGTAAAGTTAGATGAGGGAGATTTCAGAGCAGTTCTTAATGGTCAGGTGTCCACTTAACTTAGAACACTGAAAGTAATGGGTATTTCTACTGATAATGTGAGTAGCCGTAAGAAATTAATGGGGAATGGTTCTCACTGGGTTTTTCAATCCTAAAAGAGGTCCATTCAGATCAAAGTTAAGGTCTCAGATGATGGAAGTATACGTAAGGGATACTGTACTGACATTGCTTCAACAATGCATAAATAGAGTTTTCATTTCCAAGGCTGTCAATCTGTTTGCATAACACTTCAAAAAAGAGAACCTGTTCCTTTGATTTTGCTTCCCAACCTTTATAATAGGAAGCAGAACCCTGTGCAGCAAATAGCTATGCATGCTGCCTTTAAACTGGTGATTTTTTAAATTCTGGAATAGTTCCAAACTATGCACAGTCCATCTCCAATAGATGTAAATGGGGCCCGAAACCATTGGCAGAAAGCAGGGAACAGCTGTAGTGTGTATATGTATTTGACCTTACCTCTCTAATTGCAGTGGAGAGACTACCATTGAAAATACTTCCTTCATCTGAATCTGAACAATTTGAGGCTAGGCAATAGGGTGTCATGCACTTCACACTGAAGCAAAGACACATACAGTAAATAACAATTAAATTAGTGGGGATTTGCTGTAGTAAACATGGAGAAGAGGGCAAGATGATACAAGGAAATGAGAAAGGCACTGGAACCTTTTCACTGCTGCTTTTGAATTAAAACAGCTCAGTTGTTACCGTTTGGTAATCATGATTTGTATGGTAGTGTAAATGTCCATCACTCTACATGTAAAAGTTATTGTCAACTTTATCCCTACCCTACAAAAAGGCATAAGGAGAAACAGATAGGACAAATGAGTGTGTGTCTGTGGATGAGGACTATTTAAATTTGAATGTTATGTGTATATGGTAAAATGTATTGTGATAACTCTTCATTGGCTTGTATGACATGAGTTAGAGTCCTAGAATGGGTTACTTCCTATTTGAGGGGAAAAACATACCATCCAGTACTGTGCCCTGGTCTAATATCTTTATGGTACATGAACTTTTAAAAGTGATTGAAAGGACATGGCCCACAGATATAGAAGATCATTTCCAGTACTGCAATAAATAGCTCCAGTACCAGCTTCCAAGTATCCATTTATTTCAGTTTTTTGGATGTGGTTATGCCCTTGATGTGTCGAAAAAATCAGACGTTAGAATGTAAATCCACAGGAAGGTACACTTCACATCCATTCCAATTCTACAATTCACTGTCCAATTATAACTTCGTGGACCCATTGCCATCAGTTTGTGCTGCAGCCTACTTTACTTTCTTAACTAGTATAACTGCTTTTGCTTTTACTACTGTATTTTTCTCTCAGCAACATTAGTCAGTAATTCTCTTCACACACAAGCTGGCAAAATATGGCTGCCCTGATAGGGAGAAAATGAAATGTCATTAGGGTGACATTCTCATGGGAGATGTTCAACTCACTGCTCGTGGCTGCTCCTCATTCAGGAAACCTGTACCATCCTGCCTGATGTATTGTTCTGCGCAGGGTGAGTTCTGTTACTGGAGGAAAATAAATATATATTTGCAGCTATAGTCATTCCACTTGGGGTGTAATATGTGGGGAGTGGGAAGCAAAAAAACTACACCTGACCTGAATCCACCCCATAGGGTGCTGGATCCTTCCTCAAGTTCCCTTTCACTTCCATCAACTTGCCGTCTGTCTCAACATCCTCTCTTTCTTCAGTTTTTTGCCATTCATAATACGTTCCCTTATCTGTAGCTCTCTCACCCCTGTTTCCTGAACTTCCACATTCACCTGTTCTTTGCCTGACCCTTCCTTCCAACACTAAGGGAGGATCACCTTTCCTAAGACCAGACTTGTTACAGCCCCATTTGAAAGAACTGTCTGGAATAACCCACCTTGCTGGGATCAGCTACAGGGGAATAAGAATCAGTTTACTGCAGCAAGAGCAAAGGGTTAGAGCATTTGTATTGCATTCTTCTTATGAAGCCAGGATTTTTCATGGCAGCCTAAAAGAGTTAGGCACCCAGCTCTTATTGAGAGCTCTACTGAGTATTTCACTAGGATTTGGATGCTTATATTCCTTTAAAATCCTTTTAAAATCTCAGCATAAATGTGTAAGTACACAATAATGTGGAGTATAGTATAACCAAGTAAACCCATGAACCAAAAGCGTTACCCTCCTTCACCACAAGCCCCTTGCTCCTATTGAAACTGTTTCTTTCTAAGTAAAAACTATCCTATTTCCAACAACTGCCATCCAGTTACGAAGAAAAGGAATGCATAAGCCTAACCCTAACCCTAATGAAAGAGAATTTTGCATATATAAATAAATGTACCTCTTTACCACAGCCTAGGATTTGCTTGTGCAAATTATGTTAGGTTCCTTGGGGAACCCTTGGAAAGAGAAATCAATCACACCCAGTGTAAATAAAATGCTGTTACTTGTATATCAGGGAAGCACAGCACAAGCCTGTTGCATTAATGATCCATAAAACCAAAACCACACAAGCACTGGTTTTTATAGGCTCTGGGATTTATACCTCAATGGCTAGACCTCTGTTGTTTTGTAAATAACAGGGACTCTTGCTGTTTTTCTTCCTTGCATGAAAACTATTGTTAGCTGTTCAAGGTTTGGAAAAACCATATGTTCGTTAGTATTCTGGTGTTGTATGTCTATTCTCCTTAAGAAATAATATTTCCCCGTTAAAAACTACCGTCTAAGAAATATGCTTGCCATTAAAAAGATATCACTGTTAAAAAAGCAAAACACCACAATATATTATCTGAGACAGTATAACCTCATTCTTAGCACACTGACAGAAAGATGCTAAAGTTCCTGTAATACTTCTGGGCAGAATATAACATTCTGTGGTTCTTGGAGTTCAGAAGTCATAATCACCATGCATCACACTGTTCAGAACAACCTTGTGGAAGAGGCACCTCCAGGACCAGGAAGGAACTTAGGCAGGACTAAGTTTAGTTGAGCATTACCTCTGGTTGGCCCATGCACCTGATGAGCCAGGAAGAGCTCTTTGATGCAGGTCAGGAAGGAACGCAACCAGTCTGACTTGGCCGAGAGTTCCTCTCAAGAGATGTCTGGATAATGGAAGTCACCCATGACAGTTCTCGGGCGAACTCTAGATCGAGTTCCTGCCTCCTGTAGTATACACCCACAGTTAGGTCTCTCTCCACCCGCCCCCCCTGTAGCTTGACCCAGAGGGTTTCAGGCCATGCTGCTTTGGATCTGATGTTGGCCTCCAAGGATGTGTACTGTCCTTCACATAGAGAGTTACACTTCTACCTTACTTCCCTACCCAGTCCCTTCTATGCAGGGCATAGCCCTCTATGGCTATGCTCTAATCATATGAGGAATCCCACCAGGTCCCTGTAATCCCTACTAGGTCATAATGCCCACTGGAGAACAGGAGGGCTAGCTCCTCCTGCTTGGTGCCAATGCTCCTGGCCCTTAGTGTACAGGCACCTGAGTCCTCCTTTTAAGACCCTATGCTTCCTGTTCTGCTGAAGGGAAACTATACCCTCAGGTCTGGCAAGAGTGGCTCTCCTAGTGTCCCTATCTATGGTGCTTTCTTGTATATCAGTCCCCAGGCAAGCTCCAGTAGGTGTTTCCCCATCCCCCAGCAATCATAGTTTAAAGCCCTATCTAGAAGATAGGCCATCCTGGCCAAGAACAGGGACTTACCTCTTCATGTGAGGTGGATGCCATCCCTTCCCAGGAGTCCTCTCTCCCTGAAGTGTGTGCTGCAATCAAGGAAGCTGAAGCCTTCATGGTGGCACCACCGCCAGAGTTGTCAGTTGACTTCTTCAATGCATCCTTCCCTCCTAGGTCCGTGGCCTGCAACTAGGAGAACAGAGGAAATGACTACTTGGGCCCCTAACCCCTTGATCCTAGCCCCCAGAGCCCTGTAATCACTCATGACCCAATCCAGATTTCTCCTGGCCCTGTCATTAGCTCCCACAAGGATGAGGAGCATAGGATAATAGTCAGAGGGCCGGATAAGCCTGAGGATCCTCTCCACATCTTAGATGTGGGCCCCAGGGAGACAGCAGACCTCACAGGCTAGCAGGTCCAGACAGCAGAGGGGATCCTTGGTGCCTCACAGGAGGGAGTCCCCCACCACCTTGTGCCTCCTCTTGGGGGTGGCAGCACGCTACTTACCTTTCTTCTCTTCCATTGTGACCAGCAGAGCCTCCTCATGTATGGAGAGGGAAGCATACCAGTTGTGTAGGGCCAGGGGAGGAGCAACCCTGGTCCTACATTTCCTGGAGCATGCAGTGACTGTTGTCCAAGTAGTTCCAGGTGAAAAATTACTATCACAATCGACCCAGGTGGGACTTGAATTGACCCAGGTAGGACTTGAATCCACAGTCCCCAGCCCAGAGGCTTATCCATTAGGTCACTGGACCTGTGGTGAAGAGCAACCATCATGGTAAAGGTGGCCATTGCTATCTCTTTGTATAGAGATGCACCTGTTGAATTTACTAAACAATATACAATACAGTATAGTCATACAGGAAATACTCCAGCTACCAGACCAAATATAAGTATTTAGATTTTATCCTGAATTGCTCCAAATCCATCATGGCTGGTTAGAAGAGCTGGTTTTCTTAGCATAATGTTCTCTGTTCCTATTGTTACACACAACGGCAATTGGAAGGTGGACATGCTGTAGAAGAGAGAACTTGCACATTGCTGTCCTGCACACCAACCAAAGCAAAAAGCACTTCTTTGCTCAAATCCCAAGAGGACAGGGCTGTGCAAAGCTTCAGTCACTGATTCAATTCAGAGGAGATTCAGCCTGATTCAGCAATCGAATCTCTGAATCTGAATCAAATCAGGAGACCCTTTAATCTCTCCAAATCAATCGGAAGCCTCCAATTCAATTCGGAGAGATTCGATGATTCGGACATAGACACAGTTTTATATGTTTTTTCTACATACCTCAAGGTACCAGGTGGCTCATGAATGCTGAGATGGTGGGTGGGATGGAGCATTCCACAGGAGCACAAGGCGTGCCCCAAGTGCTTGGCGGCAGACCCAGAAGTGGACCAGAATCACTTCCCGTCCACTTCTGGGTCTGCCACAGAGCACACGGGGGACACCCTCCCCCTGCCCCTTGACTCAGCGACTGGTGCCTCCTGGGTCTGGGGGGGTACCCACAGTCCCCCTGTGGCTGATCACTGAGTAGGGGGGGGCACAGGTCCCCTGCACACTTGGCAACAGACCTGGAAGTGGACCGGAAGTAATTCCAGTCCACTTCCAGGTCCGCTGCCGAGCACACAGGAGGCCCCCCCACACTCCTGTGGGATGGTCCATCCGCGCACAC
>NW_005842114.1:2186749-2216007 GCF_000455745.1 Alligator sinensis | reverse complement strand
GAACCCACTGCTGGTACCTTGAGGTATTTAGAAAAAACATATAAAGCTGTGTCTATGGCTGAATCGCTAATTCTCCGGATCAGAATTGAATCTTAAGATTCGGATTTGGCTGAATTGAATCGGGACAGTGATACAAATAATGAATCGAATCACGAATCGAATCACTGTCCCCTGAATAGAGGTGAATCCAAATCAAATACGGCCCACTTCACACACCCCTACAAGAGGGTATTTTATTTCTGTATATATCAAAATAAATAATAAGGCTATGTGAGAGGGGCGGTAGTTTCTCCTGCAGACATTCCTAATTTTGTAACCCTTCTTCTGGGCACCAGTCAGTAGCAACAAGGGCCAGGTTCAATTTTGAGGTACTAAATCTATTTTACCTTGGCTTGAGCCTTCACCTAGACCACCTGGGAAACACTAAATGAATTATTAGGCTGCCCCACATAAAAAAACCCTCCTCACAAGCACTGTAAACACAAAAAATAGATTTATTACAGAAAACAAAGGAAAACAAATGCAATTCTAAACACTACTAACAACAAGACAAAGTCTATAGTTTGCACTGCACCAGGGGAAGCAACTAGAGAGCAAGAGTCCTTCTGCGGTGCAAGATGCCCCTCGTTGCTTTTGGAGGACTATTACCATGCCAATCTTTGCTCCCACAAAGAGGCTATATGTGTGTGTGAGGAGTGACTGCGGCTCCAGACAGCATGCATGCACTCCAAAACTTCTGGGCTGGATTATATGGCCTGCTAAACAAAATTGCAAGAAAAACTCCAACAGTAGCCAAGTTGATTAATGGCTACAGCCAGCTCAACCACACAGACTGACAAGAGCAAAGGACCATCAAAAGAAAGAAAGTGAGAGACCAGGCCTACCCTTTAGGCCTGAGCTACAGGTAGTTTGGGTCACAGCTCCACTGGGAGCAGAAAGTTGCAAACCTCAACCTCAATCTGGCCCAAAATGGCAGGATTAGAAACTCCCAGGTTTCAATGCTGTTTAAGATGCCTGGCCTAACTCTTGACCAGCAAAACCCAGGAACCAATACTCCTAACCCCCAGAATTAATCCCTTAAAACCTCAAAAGAACAAAGGGGAAGAAAAGAAGAAGAGAGGAGTCCCAGACACTGGAATAACTCCCTCTCTCTCCCCTCCACCAAAGCTTCCCTTTTTGCTCTCTACAAACTCCTTCTCCCTTGGAGGAGACTTCACTCTTCAGCATCCCTAGCAGCTTCTCTCCTCCCAGCCTAGTTCACCTTATATAGGTTTCCCTCACTTTATGCGGGTTCTACATGTGTAAATTTGCTCTTATGCGATGACCATTTTTATACCAAAAATTTGTTATATGCAAGATATATTCATACTTATGCGATCGGTGTGGTGGAAGCCTGCAGTCAGCTGCTTTGTGTGGTGCATTGTGGGAGTGATGCACACCAAAATATAGTCTCCTGTGTGGATCTGTGGTCCTCGCTCATTGTCTGCAACACATGTTTCTGCAGTTCCCATCCCCATTATAATAGTGCCCTGTGTTTGTGTGTACTGTCTGCTGTTGGTGAGTACCAAAATTGTCTTGTAAAACTGGTAGAAATGGGTCTGGGAGTCAGTACAGTTTAGGTCCTGGAATGTATCCCTATTTGTTTCATTGTAAAGTGGATTCCCTTTATGCGAATTTAAGTTATGTGCCATTTTCCAGGAATGCATGTACAGCATAAGGAGAGGGAAACCTGTATCCCTTTGCATGACATCACCCTGTCCCTGTCCAGTCAGGGCACGCCACACTCCAGTTCCTCCCCCAACCAATCAGCCTGAAGAATCCTCTGCTGCCTCTGGACAATGAGGCCAGAGGGCTTTACATATTTTCCCCAGATACAGGCCCCAACTTGGCATATGCTGAGCACATGGCCAAAACACACGGGCCATCATGCCCACATAAAAAAACATACACAAAAAACCACAATATATAACCCAAGTGTGTATGGGTGTTACATGTATTATATCATTCATGTCAATTGAAAAAAAAAAACAAACTAGAAAAATCTTAGACTTCTTGTAGACATAATCTTGGGGATTTCCATTAAATTAAATTTATTTTCAACTCTGCATGTAGGTCTAAAAAATTGCTTTGAATGTTGGAGACCTTTTTTGGTGTCCTTGGTCCAGATACTGGTTTTGTTTATAGCAATGTAAATCTGGAGCAATTCCACTTAAGTCAGTGTGCATTAACTGGGCTCAAATCTTGGCTCCACCACTAGATATTTCTTTTCTTAATATGGCTGAAAGAGAACGCTACAACCTATCCTGTTTATTTTACCTAATATAACAGTTCTGCACACAAAAGTAACAACTAGTAAAATATTTCCTCACTTTTTAATTTCAGCAAATAAGTTTTGATTGTCAGCCATTCCAAAAGCCACATGAGATCATTTTTTGCACTGTAATGACATTACATTCCAGTAGTTTGGTCAATTTCTAACTTGGGGTGTTGAATTCTATCACCTAATTTCCCCCATTCCAAATAGATTCTTCACTTTCTATCATCCACTATTGTTTAGTGTTCCCATGTGCACAATTAAACAACTGTGCCTTTCTACCCTTGGGCTAGCTGCTTTTTTCATGGCAGAAAACATGGGGGGTGGGGGTTAATATCCATATACAAAAAGAAAGGTCTCTGTAATCAGTGCCTTCAAACAAAGCAAGATCAGGACTGGGCATTTAAAAAGTGTTTCAAGATCAAATAGAATGAAATAAACTTTATTCATTCAAATCATTATTAATGGTGTTAGGTGTTAGTGATGTTTTTTTTTTAATGACTGTCCTTCCTAAGAGTCCAAAAGTTATATCAAAGCTTGCTGGGGTCTTGAGAGGAGCTGGGTTGAGCCCACATGATGAGGGGAAAGACTCCCTTCCTGACCCCTGTACAAGCTTCTTGACATCAGCAAAGGCTACCGTGCTTGGAGCTAGGGTGGGAAGGCCCACCTTATGGGCCTGGGTCGCTCCCCCCAGTACCCTAGAAGTGGCTGGGGGGCAAGGGGGGGGGTATGTGCAGAATGTGGTCATTCCCTTCCATCATCCCCGTCTCCCTCTGCTTAACAGAGGAAACAGAGGTTTCAAGGCTAGAGCTTGGACTAGGGAAACAGGGCAGGGCTAGTTTGGGACTTTCCTGCATGAGCACCAGTCCAGCCCACAAAGCCAAATGGGATATGGGTGGAATTGCTCAAAATTAAACCTAACCACTCTGCCTTAAGAGTTAAATTTTCACAATATCAGCTATTTTCAAAGCACTCAGCAGCTATGAACCTTTGTTATGATATGGTTGTAGAGCACTTTCAAGGGCCTCATCAGGCAAAAAATGTAACTTCTGAAAGTGCATAAGGTAAAAGCAGGCTAAAGCAGACTTGTTTTAATAGCAGTTCTTTGAATAAGCAATTATCTCAAACCTCTCCATCACTGGAGAATAAGTATTTCATGCTATCAGATGTGACAGTCCATGAAAATGAAAGTGAAGGGGAAAGTGAGATGAGCTACTAGATCAGGAATGGCAGCAGTCTAACAGGTGTAAAGAGAAAGAGAGAGGGGAAAAAAAGAGTTGGGATGTACTGGAATATTTTATTATTCAAACAAGCATTCACTTCCCAGTACAGTCACATAGTGAGGCTGATGTATGGACATCCTAGCACCCAACCATCTAAAAAAAAAGGATACATAGTGAGAAAAGAAAGCAAGAGCATAAGTGGGACATCGTCAGTGATACATGTCAACTGCACTCACTTGGCAGCTGGCATAACATGACTGGGAAAGAGGCTTAGAGACAAGGGCAATATTTTACTGAAGCATAGATTTATTTCACTATTAAAAGCATAACACTTCATGGAAGCGAGGAAAGCAAGGGAAATGGAAACAATGTGTCAAGGAGGTTGGGGGCTGTTAAAGCTTCCATATTACCATTAGTTGAGAAGCACTAAGAAGAATGAGCACAAGAGGATTTATTCTAAGTGTTGCAGCACCTGTCACTGTCCATGCAGGTTAAACTAAATTTATAAAAATGGGTATGTGAAAAAAACCCCACAAATGTAATGAACAAGGTTCGTAAAAAAAAAAAAAAGATAAAAAGGTGGGGGTGAGACAAACTATTGTAAACTGCAAAGTCCAACTTTTTGCACTGGTAGCTTAGTTTTCACAGGTATTGACCCTTCAACAGCTCTACTAAAGATAATGGGCAGTGCAAGATTTTTGTGTGTATGGCCCTTAATTTAGAAGCCTAGCATTAGGAATCTGTGTTTTGGAAATCTTGCCGATATCAACAGAAAAGCATTCAGTGCGCATGTCTATACGTGCAATTAATGTGCATGAATTAGAGTTTATTGCTCCTGGGTGTTGCATCTTCACATGCACCCAGCACTGCAGCACATTGAGCCTGTTTGGAGGAGCCCCGGCTAGGAGGGGCTCCAGGGGGTCAGCCTGCCAGCACACTGATGCACCCCTTGGTTCAATGTGCTGTGGAGGGGCTAGCTTGGGTATGAGGGTGCTTCAGTGCAGAGCTAGCCGGCAGGCAGCCCTCGCACTGAAGCAGCCTCATGCCCCAGCCAGCCAGCCAGGACAGCCAGGATAGCCACAACAGCATGTATGCATGCACTGCTGCAGAGTGAAAAACTCCATGGGAGAACTGCATTTCATCAACCTCCTAAGTACAGAAACTCATGGCCTCAATATAGACATTAGAATTCAGACACACTACAACCTGCCAGACATCTGACTCCCCAGGTACCTCTGGACTTTTACCTGCACTGCTAGATCCCTCTTCCCCCTCCCCCCCTCTCCTTCCTCCCACCCCCCTACAGCCAGGCCCTCACTCCCTGCTGCCTCCATTTCCATTTTCACTGACTGGATTTCTTGCCTGCATTGCATGCCAGCCTCTGGCTTCTTTACTATTCCTTCCATCCAGGAACAGCGCACACACACCAACTGCAGGTGCTTCTTCAGCCTGACAAAGCATTTTTCAATCCAAAAGCTGAAATCCCAGGCGGCTATGTTGAGCTCACCTGGAGCCTCACAAATCCACTGCAACCAGAAAGCCTCAGGCCTGTGAAAGATGTGATGGGTCTGGGATTTCCCAGGACTGTGTGCATGTGGGTGATGGCTGCAGGTTATGGCACCTCCTACTCACCTTTTACCAGGAGGGATCCTCAGTCCTGGCATTTCCTGGGCCTGCTGCACCCCCAGCAGTCCCACCAGGCCGCCTGAACCTGGCAGAGTGCAGTTTTAGTGGTCGTGCCCAGGACCTGGGGCCTCCTCCTTCCAAATAGCCCAGCCCATACCTCCAAGTTTGTCCTGGCACGGGAGTTCAGCAGAGACATGTTCTTCCCCTGCTGGCTGGTGATGCACTGAGTGCCACCCCCAGCTCTGAGAGCAGGACATTAAATGCTTTTAACAACATTTTAAAAGTAAATAGGTGTGGACAGAGTGAGGAAGGTGGCATTCACTCCACCTGCACCTGGAGCTTCGGGAATCCTGGCAGCAGGAGGTTCACTTTAAGGAACACTAGCTGCTCCACCAAAAAAGGATCCAAGGAGGTACGGTGGGGTGTCACTACATCACCAGCAATGCTGAACACCCTCTGGCTTGGAACACTGGTTGGTGAACAGGACAGGTGTTCCCAGGCACTTGTGGCTGAATCTGGCCACATCTGGATGCAGCTTGCCCAGTAGGCCAAGGGGTTGCACAGCAGCACCTGCATGTCCTCAGTGAGATAGGCAGCCACCAAGGCCTGAGCACTACCTGCCTGATGGTGGGGTCTGGTGCCTCTGGACCCCACTGTGGAATCCATGCCCTTGGCCCACATTGGCAGTGCCTGTGGTGGAGGAGGAGACTGGCTGGTGGATGACATGCTGGCATGAGAAAGTGGATCCCCCTCTTCCACATCCCCCCCACGTCTACCGTTCTGCCTCCCTGATTCTCTTCACAAGCACCTCTGTCCACTGATTCAGGCTTTGGCTGCTGCATACACTGCCCTTCACCCTCAGGTCACACATGGCGGCAAGCTTGTGGACCGTACTGGACTGCAAGGGATCAAGCCATTTCCTGATGCCCTTCTTCAGCCGCATCACCAATGCCTGCATGTCTGGTGACAGTGGCTTGCCCCAGCCAGGAACACTGATCTCCTGGAAATTCTCCCTTTGGTTCTGAAGTTCCCTCACTATGGGGATCATCTGGCTAAGGAGGGCATCACCAGTGCTGAGGGTCTCAGTGGCCTCATGGAAGGGCTTGAGGACCACCAAGATCTGGGAGATGGTATCGCATTCAGCTCTTTTAAGGGGGCCACTGATCCCAATCTCCCTGAGCAAGGCCATCTCATGGATGGCCTTCTGTTACTTCACCAGCCTCTTGAGCATCAGGTATGTGGAGTTCCACTAAGTCTCCACATACTGCATGATTTTGTGCTATGGGATGTTCAACTCTGCCTGTTTGTCCTGCAGTATCTTGCCCCACTTGACGCTCCAGTGGAAGTAACCTACCACCTTCATCCATTTTGAAATGAGCTTGCTTGTGATGCTGGCACCATCACCAGCAGCCCTGTCCCCCTGACAATGAGGTGGAACTTGTGTGCCACACAGCAGATACCAACAAAGTTGGCATCACGGATTGCCTTGACCGTATTAGCCCCATTGTCAGTGACCATGAAACCGCAGGTGAGCTCACCCAACCCAACAAGCCACCCCTGCACCAAGCAGTTCATGGCCCCCATGATCTTGGTTGCCATGTGGGACTCATCTATCACCTTGGCTTGAAGAGAGCCCACTGATGGCCTTACTGGTCACACCAGTGCTCTGTGAGGGAGCGGTATGCATGATCTCCACCCCAGCTGCTCCAGATGTCTGAGGTGAAGTGTAAGGCCACAAGTACTCCCTGCATGCTTCATACAAGGAGGGCACCACTGTCCTGTTGAAGATGGTGCATGCGGGCACTTGGTAGGATGGGGCCATGAGTGCCATGAGCCACCTGAACCCTGGCCAGTCAACTAAGGAGAAGGGCTGGCCATCCACAGCAAGCAGCTCTCCAATGCTGTGGGTGATCTCGCTCTCCTTTGCAACGCATCCCTCGCTTTCTGTCTGCTTTCCCCCCACTGTTCCAGGGTGGCCTGCCTCTGCCTTGGGGAGACAGGGGCTTTGAAGTGTAAGGGGGACTTCCCTTTGAGCACTTTCCCACTGGTGCCAGGCTGAGGAGGACCAAGGGCAAGGGGGTGGTTCCTGCAGAGATGCATTAGCATTCCTATGGTTCTCATGTGTTTTTTTTCCCTTGCCCTTGCTGGTTTTGACTCAGCAGTGCAGGCAGATAGCATATGTGATCATCTGCCAGCTCAAAATGATTCCAGACCACACTACCCACTCGCTTCTTCGGTGCAGTTGCATGTGTAGATGCTGCTTTTTCCCCCTCCTCAGCAGGCATAGGCACAGCAACAGGAGGAGTGGACTCATCTGAGTCACTTACCCTCTGCACCCTGTACCTCAACCTTCTCTGAAGTGCCTTCTGGGGAAGGAGACCTGGCTCTAGGGGAAACTTGAGGGGTGTGGAGCACAAACTGAGATGAGTCCCCCTCCTTCCCCAGAATTTAACTTGCTATGGCACTCAGATCCAGATCCAGCTCCAGCTCTTCCTCTGGCACTGGAAGGCTCAGAATAGGAAGTAAAATGGGAGTGGAAAAGTCTGTAATGCTGGTGCTGCTGCTTGTTGTCATGGTGGTAGTGGGGGTGAGTTATGTCTGGTGCTCTTGGACAGGATTCAGGCTCAGGCACAGGCAGTGACACTGGCATTGCTCCAATCTCCTTTCTGCCTGTAGAACTGGTGGAAGCCTCATGCCTGCTTGTTGCAGCAAAGAGACTGCGTCTCAGTTTGGCAGGGTGGGACTTTCTCTACTCTATCTTCCACTCCTCCCTAAAGGCTTGCCAGCTACCTTTCCAGCACACTTCATGGTGTGTTTCATAGTATCTTGTCTTTGCCTTAGTGTGCTGGAAAATCTGGGTCTTCTTCTGTAATGTTATCTGATTTATGCAATATATATATAAATAAGATAATTGTATGTATGTGTATTTATGTAATGTATGTAATAAATAAAATAAAAATATATAAATGTATGTATGGGTTCCTATATAAATTCTATATTCTAATATGCAATATAATTATGCTGTGCTTCCCTGCACAGTGAATGGAATGAACACTGTAAGAAAAAGCACAGATTTCAAATAGCAGAAACAAAAAGAGGATTTTGGGAGAGGAATAAATTGAAAGGTATCATTGAATAGAATCATAAAGTAAAAGGGTATAGTGTCACAGGCCGGCTCAGCACTGTGAGTGTATCAGCTGTTAGATTGCTGGGTTCAGAATCGAGGAGGTGAGTCGGGAGTGAAGTAATGGCAAATTTACTTATAGCTTAGCATACAACAGTTAACAGAAAGGTTAATGTGACAAACAGATAGTACAATAATAAAGAGCTAATAGTGAATAATAACAACAGATAGACAGAATGACAAAGAGATCCCACATGGGGTTGGCAACTTATCAGCAGTCCCTCTATGCCAGGTATGCGCCAAGTTGTTCCAGCGAAGTCAGGCATCCCCGATCAACACTGTCTGAGGGGTCACCAGGAAGGCCTCTTGGTCAGGATCTGGTCCTCGCTCACACTGGGAGTCTGGGTTCCAGGCTTGGTACAGCAATGGTTCTTCTGTCCCGTCCTTCTAACTGGTCACTTGACATGCACATTCCTTTATGCCTTATCTTTTGCTAATCTGTTAGCTTTAAAGCCACTCACAATCTTGCCCTATAGCTGTTACCCTATGGGATCAAAAGATGTTAGAAATTATCATGAAAGGTTACCGCCTAAACTCGAGTTCACCCAATAAGCAAATTATACCAAATTACTTTGAGGTTTGAAATTAGCATTACTCTGCCCAAGCTCAACCCCTTGGTTTCTTATTCCTTGGAATGTGCTAATTATATTAGGTGGTCAGATCTTGTTATGGCTGACCTTTAAAAAACCTGTTAGATCAGCTAATCTTGTAGCTTGTTTATTTTGGGGGCCTCGTCAGTCTCATGATCAGTGCAAACAGTTAGATTCAACACTTTGTTTAAATTGTGACAGACAAATTCCACTTTCAGGTTGCAAACTTGCAAGCTTTGCATTAGCTAATCTTAACTGTTAAACAATTGCCTCAATGTCTCCAAGAGCATATATTTATTGCTCATGATAGTAACCACTCTGGTTCTGGCTACCACAGTATAGAAAGCAAAAGGTATTGGTGAATTCCACTTACTAGGCTAGCAAGTAGGAAATGAATGGTAGTCTTTGTTGTCTGACACTGCTGAGCTTCTGGAAGACAGCTCAGTAACTGACCCCAAAGCAGAAAGAAGCCCAGTTCAAACAATGCTGCTTTTTATGCTGTTTTTCCAGCCCTGACCCAGAACACTGGGATTGGAGGGGACCTCAGGAAAGGATCACAATCACTGGCCAGCTATATGGTCAGTATCAGAGCAGTCCTTGCTCCCTCTTCCTCCTTCCACTCCTTGAAGACATGTCAAGATGTCACAGTACTGTGGTTATTCATATAAGTCACCTAACTGGTAACACTACTCTGCCCTGATTAGATAGATGTAAGTCTTATAAAGAGGGTTTCGGGTACAAGCGTGCATGAAAAGTTCATTTAAAATTGACTTACCACCAGCAAGTCTTTGTGGGAACTTGAAGTTTGATTTCCTTTAGCATGTGTCCAATAAAATTGAGTTGTTCAAATGTCTGACAAAAGGTCAAACCTTAGCAAAGCGAATGCCTTAAAAATGCAAATAAATGTTTATAGACTCTTTTGCTTTCTTTTGAAATGTACAACCCCTGTGACTTTACTAGGAGCAGAAGTGAGCAGCTACACTACTCAGGGAGAGCAGACAACAGAATATGTTTTTATACAGTACCTTTCGCCAAAGGATCTTAAAGTGCTTTATATATATAAAATAATTCTGTTGAACAACCTTCCTTTGAGGCTGGTATTATTATATTATCTATTCTATGCAGCGCTAAATTGAGAGACAAACTGGTTGAATACCCCAGGTCACAGGCTGAGGTAGTGATAGTAATTAAAGAAACCAGAAATCCCAACTCCAAGTTCCCCATCATATATTTAATGCAAAATTTAAAACTTTTTCAATGTGCACCAAAGTATTAGACATTTGCTAAAGGTGTTATATAAACTAATAGTATATAATAAGCAATAAAAGGCACTTTACTCTCTTGGCCGAGCCACTGTTAGTTTCAACAATTTATAACAGCAGAGAATATGGTTTTATATTTAAAAAATGGGCACAATTAACAAAAATATACAGTAAAATCTCTGTTATTCAGTATCCCCAGAGTAAGGGGATTGCCAGTTATGTAAAAACTCTGGTTAACTGAAATAACCAGGCAGGGTTTTCCGATAACACAGAGCCAGGTGGGGGGAGGCAGTGTGGTGGTATCCAGTGAGCTTTCCCCTTCCCCGCACCCCCATCTGGCCAGCGGAGCTGGGGCGGGGAGGGGGCAGGTGTGGCAGGGGCCCCACGAGGATTGGGCGCGGCGTGGGTGGGGCGGGGGGGGGGCGGGTGTGGCACCAGCCACAAGTGGATTGGCAGCAGTGCATGGTGGTGGGTGGTGGTGGCAGCAGCTATGTGTGAGCTTTTCCCTGCATCCTCCCCACACGTCCGGCCAGCCAGAAACTCCAGTTAATGGAGTATTCCGGTTGGTTAAGTACTGGATAGCAGAGATTTTACTGCAGAAGAAGCTGACCATTCAGCCTTGTAGAACAGACTCTTCTCATTTAGACAGAGGTCAAAACTTAACCAATTTAGTTATTAAGTATTTTCAATATGAAACTAGTAGGAAAAGAGTAGAAACTGGAAGGAAAGAAGGTAAAAAGAAATAGAAAAGCAAAGACAAGCATTCAATAGCCTGATTTTTTTCTCAAAGCCCACTCCCTATTAAATAATTAAATATATTGTTGCATGATTTTAAAATAGCCCCAAATGCACCTTGAAGTTCTAGGCTTTTATTCAAAAAAGCACTTAAAGATCTATCCCTATTCAAAAAAACATTAAAGTACATGAAGAAAGTTAAAAGCCTATACTTAAGTTGGTTTCTCAGTAGGGATGTTTTTCTATATGCAGACCTATTGTAATGAAAACTTGCAGTGTAACCTTGGGCCAGGTTCTCTCTGGATGTTTCTGTACCACTTTCCAGCTGCTACTTGGATACCTCTGTCAAGCACACCCCACCAACCTGCTCTCGCTCTGACATACTTTCATAAGATCCATCACTACTACATTATGTCTTTTCTGCCTGATCACAGATGAAGCCAGATTTTTAAGAAAGTTTGTAACTACACATACAATTTTCCACTTTGCACACACAATTGTTGTAATTTCATGTGTAAATTAGCCTTGAAATTGCACATTTTGGCCAGCA
Organism: Alligator sinensis; assembly: GCF_000455745.1. Taxonomy (NCBI): domain Eukaryota; kingdom Metazoa; phylum Chordata; order Crocodylia; family Alligatoridae; genus Alligator; species Alligator sinensis. Next base: position 2,204,523 of record NW_005842114.1, on the reverse strand, counting down.
CAGTTGTGTGACAATCTTGTCTAAAAACAGCCCCATCAGTTCTGGTAGCTGCAAGGCATTTGGCTGTCACCAGCTTTTGTCAGTAAGAGACAAAGTGGGAAGGTGTCCTCAAGTAAGAAAAAAACATATACACAGGAGTGAGGCCACTAAGTCCTTTGATCTGCCTCTGCTTAAAAATGCCAAAGTGTCAGAAATTTGTGGATCACTTCATAATCCCATTTAATTAATGTTTGTCATCCTGCAGGAAACTGCCAGATTATCATTGGCTCATCTTTTGTGATTCCAGGAGCAATTTATCACTCGTGAGTGAAACATGAGAAAATTGTTTACAATTATGCTGCCTAGAGGAGTTAGCTAATTCCATCTATTAATTAGCACCACTCATATAAGTATAGGTAGAGCGCTATAAATAATATCCTTAGTGTGTGTTATGCTGGTGCCAGAATATTGGAACAGGCATCAAACACTGGAACAACCCCCTCTGGCAGCCTCCTAATGGGACTTTACTCAAAGCACAAGCAAGGCTCCTAACAAATTATTCTGTTCTTCTTTACGTGGGGAAAGACAGATCAAGTGATTTGCAATGCCAGCTAATTCTAACACCCTTTTGTCAGTAGTAGCTAAGACACCCAAGGGTGTTTCACCTGTAAATGGAGTCTCTATCTCTGAACTGTGTATGTGTCTGTGTGTACACATGTGTGGGACCCTCTGCCCCCCACATATGTGGGGCTAGTGGGAAGAACTAAACCTTCAAAAAGATGCATTCATTCAGTAACATGTCATGGAGTGGGTATAAGTGGGACACATGCCCTAAGGATAGGTGCCAGAAGGACATGGGGTACCTCAGACAGTGCTCTAACCATTTGGTAATATAAAAAATGATGATGGCCATCTTAAGGGGGAAAAATACAGGGAGTCCTGTTCGGTTCTTTCAAAAAAATTATTGTAGACATCTATCCTTAGGGCAGGATTCTGGCTTTTGGATCCTGATTCAATAGAGGTGCCTACCTAAAGCTCTGAATGAGATGCATAAGCTCTGCTCAGAAGTACCTAACTTTCTCCTTGCTCTGTCTAAAAGTCTAGGTACATAACTCAGGGATCTGAATGCTACTTACAGGCCTGGGCACCCAGAAGTTAAGTATTGCTATAATTCAGGCCTTACTTGGATCCAGCCCTAAGTGCCTAAATAGTTTTTGAAAATAGGACTTAGACACTTTGGAAAACGTTCGTTTTGGCCTTGTCCAGTTCTCAATTACTTGTGTCTTCTTTTATAAACTTCCACGAGACCTGGAGCATCCTGTGTAGGGTATATGTATAGGTTTCTATCATGATTGCATTCAACAAAGAAAAGAGGCTACCGGAGGGTTAAGCCAAGGCAACATATCATAGATGCCAGGTTCCCGCAGGCACTAGAGCATAAAGAAATTAACATCTGCCATACTAATACATTTTAAATATTTTGAAGATAACAAAACAGTTATTTGTTATTTGCACTGTATGCTTTTCCTTTTTGTACACTTAACCACAGCGAGAGTTTTCTGGCTAGGTGCAGAGAACTGGCCAGTAAATTCAGCCAAATAGCTCAGATATTGCAGTTCTTATTACAACATTTCTAGCACTCACTGCCTGGTACCCTTTAATAAGGTACAGTTGTTTGAATGACACGTGCAATCAAAATTATCATTTATTTTTGTGAAAAAAATCTAATTCCTAACATAAAGCAGGGGACAAAGCTTGAGGCAAGATTTCCATATTCAGTTTAGATCCAGTTAGAAACATGGGATTCACCTTAATGCATCATCAACTCTTAACACAGATAAAAAAGGCATGTGTGAGAAGAGTTACTGAATAGGGATAGAGGAGGTCTTGGCTATTAGACTCATGGAAATTTGAAAAGCAAGAACAGTAGAAAGCATATACTTGTGACTAAAACTGGAAGCATTTATAATATACAATGGGAAACTGTTAAATACATTTTGTGGTAATGCTGGAGGGATGCTGTAGGGGGATGATCCAGGAAAAAAGTCAGAAGCAAGGATTTCTGTGGGTGGCGTCTTTTATTGGACCAACAGGAAGGAACATAGAAAAGCTTTCAAAAGATGGGCCTGTGAATGCAAATTAATTAACTTAATGGGGACCCCTGAGAACTAGGGATCTAACAGAGACATTGAATTTATGGTCCAGTATAATCTACCTCATGTGTGGCAAACACACAGCTCATGGGCTACATCTGGGAGCTCCAGCACCACAGTTGGAAGAAACTCAGAACCATGGATAGTTCCTGCAGTGGCAGTCAAGCACCTGGGATGCCAGGCCTCTTCCCAATGGGAAGATAGAATGGTCTGTGGACCTGATCCAGCCCATAGGACCAGCCCTGCACCATTTATGTGGCCTGTGGATCAATCCCACACTATTCATCTAACCCACCAGGACAAATTATCTTGACACTGCTGATCAACCTGATATCTGCTAATCTCTCTGCACTCCTCAGGCAACTAGAATCCTATTGAATAGTCTTGCTCTTCCACCTACCAAGTTATTCTTTCTACTGCATTTCTACTGTCCATTAGCTACTGGATAATGTCTTGTATATCTTGTTTTTATTTACATATGCAGTTTGGCACAGGCAAACTAAATAGGTGAATCTACTATTTAGCTGAAATGCTGGCTGCTTTTTTTCCTCAGAGACATGAAGAAGGGTATATGGTACCTGAAAGCATGTCTTTATACCACCTAACTCTACGGTTGGTCCGATGAAAGATATCACTCACAAAAATCCTTGCTTCTTAAATACCTGTTGCCTTTTTACCTGTTAAGTCTCTTGTCCATTTTCTGGCCCAGATACTGTTCCCTATATTTAATTTCCAATGATTTATTCAATTCATTATTCAATGACTAAGACCACTAAAATATTTCCTAAGTGATTTTTATATTACTTTGATCTATAAGATTAGAACATATCATTTTCCATTTAAATTAATAAATAAATCACCCTTTTGCCATGAAGAATTAAAAGTAAAAAGCAGCAAAGAGATTAGTTTATTGTTTTTGTTGCTATTTTAAAACAAAGTTCATCAATTGTTTCCAACTCAGTGCTCTCTGTTATCCACCTCCTCAAAGTGCCATTCTTCTGGGAGTGTAGGTTTCTTCCTTTAACAGATTGAGACTCTAATGGGTTTCTTATTATTTGCCGCCTGCTCATTCTTTGGTGCTATCTCGCTTGTGATTGAGACTAATGTTTAACCTTTACTTACGTTATCTAATGAATAAGGTGGTTTTATGCCCGTTTTAGTGATAAGGCATATGAGACAAAGAGTGGGTTGTGGGATTTGCCTTAAAGGTTTCAGTGAGTCCTCAGCAGAGTTTAGATTGGAATTCAGGAATTCTTCACTCCTAGTCCTGCATCCATGAGACCTTGTTGGCTCACACTGATAGACTGCTGGTATTTGCATCTTCCTTTTCTACTTCAGTACTCACTATTGCTCTAGCCCCCTCTTTCCCAGGTGGTTTAAGATTCTCTCCTGGATTGCTGCTTAAAATTCCAGATTATTTCTCATGATCACTCTCTGTTTCTTCTTTTGAGTACTGGTCACTTTCCTTGCTCAGTACATCAGCAAGACTTCTGAGATTTCCCATTTCCTCACTTTCTATCCATTTCAATAAGTCCCCTTGACTATGCAGTATTTGTGACCTCTATATCTTGTTACTGTTGCTGATGAATTCACCTTGCTGAAATGTGAAAGCCCTCAAAAGCAAGCCATATCTAAGTTATGATAATTGCTTATGCAGCGTGACAGACATTCAGTTCACCACCAGACACCCCAAGTCATTGAGTCTAAGTTTCAATGAAGGCTGGTATTTCAGCCCAGGGGTTACAGATGTGGGACAGTAAATTCCCAGCTAATAATCCTCTGGGAAGGGCATCCAGACACTAGAAAGTGTCTTGGCATGTGTGTGTGTGTGTGTGTGTGTCTTGATAAGTCAAAGGCAGAAATGACTCTAATATGATCTTACTTGCAGCATCTCCTCTGGGGTAGCGGATTCCAAGGATATGCAATGTGACAAGCATCAAGGAGGAAAGTCTGGTCTTTGAAAGTTACCTTTTTAATATATTAATTCCAGTATTTTCCAGACAAGCTTTAAACCTCTTGCAACAGTTTTTATGTTTCTGATTTAAGGGACAAAAGTTTACAAATAGTTTATTTTTAGTCCCATTTATTTGATTGTATATTTCTGACATGTTGCAAAAGACGATACATCAGCAAATCACAGGCTTGCACTAGAACACAAACTATAAAAGCATCGCTTCATTACACACGCAAGTGTTTGGGATTAAAATTATAGGCTAGTAGTACATATAGAAGACATAATTATAATTAGGATCTAGACTCATGAGTGATGAATCACAACAGAGCATTATATACACTATCAGCCTTGTACTGTGGAATGGGTCAAAAGTCAAGAAGCTAAGTAAAGCAATTCAGCAGACAGCAACTACAGGAACTGTATGAATGTTTTCACATCTCAGTGCTAATGTGCAGCTTCAATTTTCTTGCTATATTTTCTTGAAATGAAATTAGTGCTTGGTGATAGACTTACAGCCCTAGAGCATAAGGGCAACCAAGGGCTTGGTTCTGTAAGGAATAGGTTTGAAATGTTGTACAGGTAAAAGTGGCATGAGAAGTGTAGAAAATGAAGGAAACCTAATCCTGTTTAAATGGGAGTGTGCAGTCAAAGAGTTGCTAGTGCCTACAAGAGAGTGTCAAGGCAGAACTGGAGGTGCACGGCTAATAGTATGGCTCAGGAATTTTTCAATGAAACAGTTTCAGACGCAAATGCTGATCTGTCAAAATCAAAACATTTTGCAAAGAAGGTCACCACTTTGATTCTATCAAATGTGAAAGACCAAGACTCAACTCCTTGTTGTGATGACTATATAATTATTTACACAAAAGAAAATCCAAGGAACAGATTGCATAGCACAGTGATCAGGGAAATACCAGAGGAGATGGAAACAGAGATTTGAACCTGGATCTCACTGATTTGGAACAGGGATTTCAGCTGTTCCACCCCCCACTTCCTTGATTTTTCTACCCGTGTCACCAGAAGAGCATAGTCCAGTGGAGGAATCATCTAGGTCAGGGTTACTGGAGGGAAAGACTAGGTGAGTCTCCTGTGATGTCACATTTTCTACTGCTCATGTTGTCCACTGTTTATAGTCCCCAGAAGGGGAATTTTTTGGTATGAAATCAATTCAAACAATGAAGAGAAGCAGAAGAGTACTCTTGGACCAGGTAAAACAACACTATCCCCTCCACTGCACATAACAAAAACAATAAAATAGGTCCAATGTAACCCTAATAATGTTCCATGTCTAGTTCACTATTGTTATTTTTTTTAATATTTCTCAGCAGCCCTACAACATGTGATATGTCTGAGCATTTGCAAAGCTGAATATATATTTTTTGTGCACATTCAGATAAGTGCAAATTCTAGTGGATGTTTCCTTATGTGGATGCATTCTGCTTACAGCACTTAATCTACCTTCCTTAAAATACATATATTAATACACATTTCAATTACAAAACCACCCTGCATTTTAACTGAAGGTAATTCTGCTCTCCATGCTGACAGAGATGACTTAGAAGGTGATTGAGCTCTCAAATGTATTGTTCCACTGTTCAATAGTACTGATTGGCTGCAGTGATTAAATTACTCAGGCAAGAGGAAGTGGAATTTCATGGACTGACCAGATCATGGATGCAATCAGCTTAAACATCTGACAATAAGAGTTCATTTAGTTCTTGAGCGGTGCTATAGTTCAGTGGGAAGACTGTTTGTTGCTTACAAGTGGCTAAGGAACTGGGAGAAGAATTGGCACCTGTGTGTTTAAAACAGTAACATGGGCCTGCCAATTTCCTCATACCCTGACAACCCACTGCATGGCAAGGGCGCAGTCAGGTGCCACTTCTCAATACATCAAGACCTAAAAAAAAGTTACATTTGGAAAGTTAGAGAAAATACCAATAGCTCTCCACCCTAGTGTATCATCTATTGGCAGGGGGTTCAGTGTTGGCTCCAGTCCCAAATGAACAGCAGTGTCATATTTACCGGGCACATCTACACAAGAAACTAAATGTCCAGCAGACTACTTCTACTTAGCATTAGTGCATCATGGCAAAAGCCATACTAGTGCACTAATACGCAGCAGAATTAGTCTAATATGCATTAGCATCACTATAAGACTGTGTGCTGGCACTACTACACATTAGCACCAGGTACTGTGTATTGAGTTACTACCTGTTATTACAGATACTAAACAATGCGCAGTAACAATGGCACATTAATGCATGTGTAGACATGCCCACTGAACACTAATCTGATCTTGATCTGAAGTGTTCAGTTCTAAATGAAACAACTGTAGTATCAACACGCAGAAGTTCAACAATGTCCACCTGAACAGTCCAATAGAATCCTGAGACCATATGATCACATTGTGTAAATATGATTAATTAATTGGGGCCCTGATCAATAGTTTGAAATATAAATCTAGGTTTGAGAAACAAAGGAGGTTAAGTGACAAGTATCATGATACCATAAAATATTTGGTAGAAAACATACACAGATTATATGATACGGAGTACGTTAAACAAAATGGATCATTATATTACGCAGTGTCTCTCTCTTTCTCTCTCTCATATATATATATATATATATATATATAGTATACACACACACACACACGTATGTATTAGGGCTATGTGAAGCTTCGGGTGCTGATTCAATTCGGAGGAGATTCGGCTCGATTTGCTGGCCGAATCTCTGAATCTGAATTGAATCAGAAGACCAATTCGGAAAAGATTTGGAGAGCTTCGGAGATTTGGGCAGTCCCCACTGGCTGCCACAGGGAGCTGGACCCAGACTCCATGCTGGTAAGTAGGGGGCAGGGGACAGGGGGCTGGAGGAGGGGAAGAGGGGAGAAGGGACCATGGGGAGACCCCTGTCAGACCCCATCCCCTGCCTGCTCGCCCAGCCCCCTGAGTGCCCCCCAACCCCTGCCCATTCTCCCAGCCCTTCCCCCTCATGGCTGCCCCACTTGGCCCCAGCTCCCGGCTCTTTAAAAAAAAGCCCCCATTCAACAGCTGCTGCCAGGTGGGGGGGTGATCCCCACTGCCCCACGCTGCATGGAGGGCTTTGCCACAAGCCCCCCAACCCCTGTGCACTCTCCCAGCCCCATTTCCCCATGGCTGACCCGCTCGCCACAGCTCCTGGCCCTTTAAAAAATAAAAAAGTCCCAACTCACTGGCTGCTGCAGCATCCTCAGGGCTTCTGGGGGCTCATGACAGAGCCCCTGATGCAGTGTGCGGCAGTGGGGGGGCAGCGGGGATCGCCCCTTACCTGGCAGGAGCTGGTGAGTGGGGGCTTTTTTTTTCTTTTTTTTTTTTAAATTGCCAGGAGCTGGGAGAGTGGGCAGGGCAGCCATTGAGAGCAGGCAGTCAATTTGGGACAGCGATTTGATTCACTGAATCGAATCATTGTCCTCCGAATCGGCCGAACCCAAAGTGAATACTAGCTGCTTCGCACAGGCCTAGTATGTAGGTGTATGGTATGTGAGTGTGTGTGTGCATGTATGTGTAGCATAATCTATAAAGGTAAGATGCCTAGGACAGCAGCTGGAAACATGCCTAGGACAGCAGCTGGAAACATTTTCTAGCAGCAGTTGAAACAGCCCAGCTCAGGTCCAATGCTAGGATCTAGCACTGCCACTGCTGCCAGTTCTCCCTTCCATTGTGTCTCCCTACTGACTCAGCCATACCATGAATGAAACGCCTCACCACCTGACCACAGCATGAGTGAAGCTCCCCATTGCTGAAACCCACCAAAGCTTCACAAACTGGATCCAATGTCTCCACAGGCCAGATCCAGCCTGTGGGCCACAGGATGCCAACCCCTGGCCTAGGGAGATCATGACTCAAATCCTGCATTACTAATTCAGAACTAGCTGCACACTGGACCCTTCTACTGCCTGTAAGTCAGGAGAAGAGGAGAGTCACCTTCTCCGCCTCAACTGTCTGTCCTCCCATACTCCAAAATGTGATGTTTTATTTCCCAAGGTTGCACCTCACTTGTAGAAATAGGACTTGCAGGATCAGCAGGGGGTGGAGATGGCAATTCAAATTACTCTGTACTCTCCCTTATCCTTGAAGTGTTTCCAGGAGATGTGAATAGCAGGAACTTCCCGGCTCTCCTCAATGCATTTCATGACAAACCCACTACTGAATTAACATACTTCATGAATAAAGGAAACACAACAATGACCCCGTCAAGGTACAGCATTTATAAATTGTTACAGGCAGCTTCAAATCCATCACAGTCAATCAGACAAAAAATCCCTGTGAGGTCAATAGGGGAGATGCCTATGTAAGACTCAGAGCCTCCCCCTGTACTAGTGTTGAGCCCCGCTCAAGTCTGGGATCATGCCCGGTATGCAAAGGCCAATAAAGATACCAGGGGTGAAAGTACAAAGAAGGTTTATTGCTAGCAATAAAAGGTGTGAGCGGAATAATTTCACGTCACAGTCACACAGATCACTATTTCTAAGCATCTTTTATACAGGAGTTTTTGAACCTTCATAAGCATCCTTGTTTGCTAATTGGTTATAAAGGAGTGACGCAAGGAGTTCTTCACTGAGCATGTCTCTATACCTGTGTTTTAGCCATGTATCTCATTTACATACATGTGTGTTTCATTAGCATACTTTTTCCCCACCTAGGGGCGTGATTTTTAGTATTTTAATGAGCCCTTTAACCCAGTACTTAGCTTCTTGCTTTTGTTTTCAAGCCCCCTTTATCTAGGACTGTCTCCTCCTTATCATCACAGATGGGCATTCGTCTCATAACATTCTCTTCTGCTTCGTCTCTGGGTAGTGCTTTCTAGGTCACTCCTTACACTAGTAGGACCTGGAATTGCTAGTGCCGGGAAACAACCTTCACAAACAAAAGCCCTTTCCTAAATAAAGCTTCTGTTTCCCATGCCAGTTCCAACTCCTGTCAATCAAACTAACCACAGGAGGCTCCTTTGTTTTGTTTTGTTTTTTCTATTGGTTGTTGTTCTCATATTCATGGATATGTTTCCCATATACAGCAAGGTCATATCAATCCTTCCTTTCAACATCTTAATTAACAGAAAGCACCGCATTTTCACCAGGCCTGCCTCCTCCCTGGGACCTTGCCTTGCCATTCACACTGAAGACCTCCTCATAGTTTAGCTGGTGGCAACTCATGCCATATCTCTTTAGAAACCATGGTGCTCATACATCACTGTGTGACAGGCAGCCCTGTGGGTCACCTTCTGAAACACTGTCCGTCAAATTCAAAATGCAGCTTCTCCAGCAGGCTTTTCAGAACTATACAGTAAGTCAGAGGCTATATCTGAAATTAGTCGGTGCTGGAGAAGGTTACAAGAAACCTCTGTAGTATCTAACAGAGAGAGTGAATGGGTGGCATGATGGCCAGTGAAATTCAGCTCTGATAAATGCATTGTAGAGCACACTGGGAAGAAAAGAATGACCCATCCTAAGAAAATTCTTGACTGATATTGTGGAAAGAAATGTAAGGGGCTAAAAATAATATTAGCTATTTTAATAGGTTATTACTTGGCAAGGCCAGATGTGTTGGACACCACTGATTTATGCCTAGCTCTTTGGAGGAGGTATGTATACAATCTATTATTTGTATTGTGATAGTACCCACACATCCGACCCCATCAAGCTACAAGCTATATAGATATATTTGTTCAGTACACAGAAGAGACAACTGAGACAAGATGTAACAAAGCTACATAAGAATCCAAATAGTAAAGAGGAAATAAATCCAGAACCTCATTTATCATATTTCACAGTACTGGAACAAAGAGGCAATCAATTACATTCAAAGGTGGTGAAATTAAAAGCAAATAAAAGGAAATATTCATTTGTAAAATGAATAGCTGACTTGTGGGACTCTGTGCCATTAGATAACACTAAAGCCAAGAACTGAGCAGGATTTTTAAAACCGATTACATATTGATGTGGGCAGTGAAAACATTCAGAGCTACATTCAGTTGGATTTTAAAACAATTAGAAACGATGTAAAACTATTTCAAATCAGGACACAAGCCAATATGTAGGTGATGCAGTTGAGATAGAAATTTTTTCTCATGAGAAATTTCAGTAATATCCATGATTGCAGGCTGACAGGTTTCTTGTACTTTTTTTGGAAGCAGACGGTCACAGATATGGTCACAGACAGAATACTGACCTCACTAATCACTATTTTGACCCAGTACATCCATATTTAGGGTCCCACTGGGCACAGTTTCTTGTTGGAGGTAGAGTACCTGGCTCCTATGGTCACTTTTCTGCCATAGCATCAAAATTCCTAAAACCATAAGACTAGTGAAGAACTTGGAGGGGTCTGGAGGATAGAGCAATACTCCAAGAAACAGTATTTTAAACTGGGCATGACCATCAAATGGCCACTATGGCTACTATAGAACACATCCTAGTGTCCCACAGTATGTTTTTCAGCATTATCCCCCTAAAGGGAATACAGTAGTTTTAAAACTGCTAAATGTAATTATATCAGCAGTCTCAGCATTCGACAGCTGCTCCCTAGGCCATGGATTCTGATCAGAATAAATTATCTGAGTCTAGAGGTGACTTGTTATGGTCCTCAGGGAAGGATACCAGATGCACGGCCTCATAAAGTAGCCTTGTGCTCACCTTCTTTGTGAGATAGTGTAGGCATACATCACAATTTTGAATGGTCAGAGGGGACAGCTCTTTAATAATCAGACAGTCCTGAGGGAACTTGATGCCTGAGGGAAAACCATTTCTCTCCATCTGTTCTCCAAGTCCTATGGCAAGAAGTTGTGTTATAATGATTATTAGATGTAATGTGGTTCTTATGAACTCCCCATCATGGATTAGGAAGAAACACACAGAAAAGGTTTTGCATCAAGGAGCTTACTGGCCTATATAGGGCCTGGTCTATATGAATTCCCACGTGTATGCCTAAACCTATGTTAATCCTCGTATCACTGACTGTTCACGCTGAAAGTCTTTCCTCATGTCCAGAGGCAAGTTCAGCATGGGCCTGTACACTCTTCAACTTCCATGTTCACGAACATCAGCTGCAATCCACCTCTATACATGACTCTCTTACAGTGTAGCCATCCGCTACAGGGCAAAAACATAGGAAAATCTGCAGCAATACTCCCACAATTCACTGTTCTTGTGTCTTCCGTTCCTTCTGGGCTTTGACTTTGTATGGTGTGGAGAAGGGGCCCAGAAGGACATTTGTGTTATTAAATCCATCACTTGACTGCTTAACCCTTCATTTTCCACACAGATTACCCAGAGGAATTAGCCTAGGTCAAGGTAACCTCTGATCTTCCATTGTGACCATGACTTCTTTATGTGCTGCTGGCTTGACCAAGGAGCATGATGGATTTTTTATAAGTGTCTGGAAGGATTATATCCAACATCATGACTTCAGCCAGAGAAGACAAAACATCCACCACTACAATGAAATTTCTCAGCAGTTGGCTTAGCTGGACATTCACCAGACTCATCCCAGCCAGTGGTTCCTACCATCTTATTTACTGTTCTGATATGAGGGGGAGTAGTTTCCTGGTTGACAGCCAAAGAGCATGGAGTCAGGAAGGATTTTGGCTTATGAGGTCATCATCGGCTTTGGTTTAGGGTAAAATCCAGACCAAGGATTTCCACAAGAGTTTGCTTTGTAAACAGGAACATGGAGAGAGCAATCCAGCCCTAACAAGGTTGGGGAAGGGATGCAAGTCAGGCACTGTTTCTTTATTTTTCAGAGTTCCTATTGACCAATCACAGCTTCTGCAGAGACAAATCGATGAAGGCCTCAACAGTAATGTCCAAATGGTTCCCCCCTTATTGAGGGTTGAGCACTGGCAGGGAGATTGATTCTTGGAAAAAAATTCAAATGCCAGTTACTGAAACAGCTTGTCAAAAGTATTTGGACAAAACATAGAAAGAATGGATGCTGACAGAGAGGAGAGCACAAGGAGACAATGCTACTCAACATAATAAGCAGTGGTCTCAGCACACCAGCTACCTAACTGTTGACATGTTTTGTAGGAATCACAACAAAAAATGAGATTTGAAGAAGGAAAATAAGGACATTTCAAAGAAATATTTGCTCCATGTATTTGCAGCAAAACTATGATAATGGTAGCCTCTGATCATGAGATAACAGTACAATCTAAGAGAATGAGCATACTAGAATGACAGGTAAAGATTCGGTTTATGATGAACCAACGTATTTTCAAATTCAGGACTTTCATCCCTCTTCTACCAATTCAATGCATACCAGCAGCAGGCTAAGTTATTGTACATGGAAAAACTGCATATTGACCCCTGGTGTCTCAAATTGAGAACGCTGCCATGGTTCACAGCCAGGTCTCAGAGTAAGGTGTGCCTCATTGAGATTGAGCTCACACCTTCTGCACTGTGCCACAAAATGGCAGATTCACTTGAACTAAGTTCTCTCACATGCTGGAAACATGCTGTGCTGTAAAGGCTTGAACTTGGAAACCTCACATGGTGACACATTATACCGTTAAGATTTTAGATGCAGAGCATCTGTTTAGCAGCATATTTTGCCACCCACAGATTCCTTTCAATCTGATACATTGGGCCCCTGTTATACCATCTCAACCCGCAATTGAACAAGCATCAGTCTTTGGTGCTGAAGGATCTTAAATATGAGATTTAACTTTCCCCTGCAGCCAATGAATTAATCAATTCCTCCTTGGCATTGAAATAGTACTCTCTTTCTGCTAGGTGGGTCAAAAATGCACAATCTATTTCAGCCGCTCCATTCCTATGAATTCTATTACAATATGTTGCAAAGGGGAAGATTAGAGGGAAGGCAGAGCCGGCGGCATGCCTTGCTTTATGAGGGGGAAAAAAAAACACACACACAATTTATTTTTCATTGCTTTATGATGAATATGAATTCAATTACATGCCGAGGAGAACTGCAGCAGTCAGTTAGAATTACACTCAGCAAGTAGTGAATATAATGGCTTTTAACAAGGAGAGCTTATCATCAAGGTTCAGACAAGCTTGAGTCTGTGTTGCACCTGATGAACCTGCACAAGGAGATGATAACAATCAAGGCTGAGAATTAATCTTGCATTTCCACAGCTCAGGGAGGGGAAAAGTAGTGAGTTGTCAATGGAGATCTCTGGTCACTGCTAGCCCACAATACCAGACTCATTCCAGGACAGCAGCAATTCTGCATCAGAAAAGCACAGAGCCATTCCTCAGGATACAGACAACAAGATGCATACATACCCTTTCATTTCACCAACCAAAAACAGCTTTGCACACTGAGCCTTCTTCAGAACATTTCTGTGTGTGCTGCCTAAACTTCACCCACAAAACCTGTAAACTCAGCATCCATGTTTGCACAAAAAGGCTCATATTTAAACATGGGAAATTGTATTTGCCTAGATGGATGGTAAGTAATATATGCAGATCAGGCAACTGCCCCATGCATAATACAACACATGTATACATGCAAAAACAGAGGCCACGCACTAATTCTGTAAGCAAGTTTTTGAAGGGTATTGCTAATTGAGGAGGAAGGGTCTTTACATCCCCTCTTTCCCCTGTCTAATGCCATACAATCATATGTAGGTCAGAGAGAATCTAGTTTATCTGTAATAATTTCAAGCTTCTTTGGCACCTTTCCTGAATAAAGCACTTCAGAGGCATTAATGGGTTAATAAGATCTACAACATCTTCCTGTGAGAAAGGATATAATTGCCACTCCCATTTTACAGACCACAGAATTGAGGAAAGAGAAATCAAATGACTTATGGATCAAGTTAGGACCTCTGTATTTGATTCAGATCCAACTTTAACTGCTACTGTCTCTTGCTCTATCTTCCAGACTCCCTCCCAAACACCTAAATGCTAGTAGTAGTGCCCATGTAAATTAACCTTAGTGGCCTGTGTACTCAAGAATAGCTTACATTCCCTTTGAAGTGTGTTTATTAGGAATAAGAATATGGTATGAAGCCTTAAAGTCAATGCCTCATTTTTAAGGGCACAATTTTTAAATCACTTTACCATGACTCATCCAAATCAGAATCCCTAAAAACCTCCTGTTGGCTGTCTTTTAACCCTGGTGCCAGTAAAGGACTTGCACCCCAAAACACCTGGCCCTAAAAGAGTGCTACCAACTGAACCATCCTGCCCTGTGCTGCTACAGCATTACTGTGTATTCTCTTATATTGATACTTTTACATGGAGGAGAAATGCCAATAATTCAGCAAACAGCAAGATCTCTCTTACACACAGATACAACCACTGGAAGGAAAAGACAAGTCAGGTCTTCCCAACTGTTTAATTCCATAGAAAAAAAAATCTTGTATAGATCAATGACAAATGTTTGGATCACACCATAAAGAAAAAGAGAATTTTGTCCTTATTGTTGAATAGTAAAAAAAAAAACCTTAGGAAAGAGATCATTTTGTATCAAGTTCCATATGTAGAATTTGGTTTAATCTGTATTTCATTTTATAGAGCTTTAAAAAAAATCCCTTCAGGAAAGAAGCAGGATTTGTGTGGTCTCTCTTCTGGCTGCCCCTTCCCCTCAACTGTTTTAATGAGGCTGCATCTATGCCCTAAACATGAAAATGCTCTGGCAACATGGGGGTAAGTCTGAGATCTGGAATCAGGTTGTATCATTAGAGAGAGTCCACTGGCCTGAATTCTGCCATCTGTTCACCAGGCTTGATTGAAAGTGTAGGAATTACAGTAAATTACCTGATTATATAAAAGACTGACAATGATAGGTGCTATTCGAGCCAAGTCTGAACAAAAACACAGCCATCCCTGCCTCTCCAGGGGGAGTGGGAGTTTTGCCCTAACAACAAGCGTACCCTGCAACTTTCTTCCCTTTGTAGATGGTTGTAGTTAAAACAGACAAGTAAATGTAAAAATTACAGGTAATAAAGGAAGCATAAGGAATAGGTACCAAATGTACACACAGGAAGTGTAGCAATAATGACATAGCTGTAGGAGCTTGGCTATTTTCCCCACCCATGGATAAACCAATAGTAACATACTCATGACAAAACAGAAGAGCAAACAAATTACTTCTTTTTTGGTATGAATACTACTAAATCTTTTTCAACATGCATTTAATCATGCCTTACCAAGAAAAAAAAAAAACACTTTCTGGTACTGGGACTAGAGCTCATACTTATTATTTATTCAGGTAAAGGTCTCATTGAACTCAGTGATCTCCTGAGACTGTGTGATATTGCAAATAATAACTCCCTTTGTCAAAATCTGCGGGGTTTCACACAGACTGTGAATTGAGCTGGCTGGATTATCCAAAGCAAATGATTTAACCAATGAATTTAGGCCTTTTTCCTGTGTGCAGGCTAACTGTAAAAAATGAATTTTCATCATTTCCCTATTGTTCATTTATGCTGAGGTACTCCAGGGTTATGTTAATAAAGCTCCACTGAGATGCATAGGTTTCCACGCTCATAAAAGTGGAGTGAGGCCACAGTGAATCTGACCATACAAGATACACTATTTGTTTGACTTTGATTATTCACTACTCACTATCGGTGGTATATGGCTGGCCTGGATTTAAGCAGTGCCCAGATTCTTTGCAAGTCCTCAGTCCAGAAGTGAATCCCTGTCTTACCCCTTTTACTGATGCAAAATAGATGCAATCCTCCTGAATGTTCAGACATGAGCAAACAAAAAAGGAGTGTGCCCATGACTGAATACAGACAAGGTTCAGGATTTGAAAAAAATGTTTGCAGTGATCTCTGTTTGCCTAGCACTATTCTAAACAAGAGAATTCAGCTTTTAACACAATGGGAGTTTTACCTAAGGGGTGAGTGAGAAGCAGTAAATTCATACTAGAGATGGTTGAAAATTTCATCCAGCAGAAAGTGCTAATATTTAAAAAATTAATTGATGTCTGGAATTTTAATGATAACATTTCAATACCACGAATAAAAATAAAATCCATTTGCTTTTGACTTATTTAATAGTAATTGATGCCCCCTACAAGCTGTCAGCATGGCCTGCAGGAGTTGTAGTATAAGTATGTCATACTGTCATTCTCCTTTAATGCACTACACTCTCAAGCCAAACAACATCTGCCATGAAGTACATAGTCATATAGCTCTTGTGATGGACTACAGAGAAGAAAGAGGCATAAAGTACATGGCAACAATTCTAACAGGGTCCTCAGAAACTCAGGTGAACAAAGAGTACAGTAATGTCAAGCTGACCTATAATGAAACACTGATTCAGTTTAATGACATCAGTTTTCATTTGTTAGAGTTAACCAGACCTGGAATTAAATATTTCAATTTTTTGGTGTAAAATATATTTTTTTTTAAATTGTAAAATCAAAATTCTCCAGTATATATTCTGATTTCCAGAAAGTTCATATTTCACCAAAAGCACATAATCCCAGAAAAGTAGGATTGGAAGGTACCTCAGAGAGTCATCTGGTCTAGGGATATAAAATGTATAGCCCTCAGGCTGAATTGAGCCCATAAAACCCTTCCATCTGGCCCATCAAGCTATTGGAAATTTTGGTATGGGGCCTGCCACAGAAATCAGGGTCCCAGTGAACATGGCCAACAGCAGCAGGGGAACAAGCAGAGGCTGTGCAGAGCAAGGGCCAGAGCAAGTACAGACCCTTGCTCACCTGTGACTGCCAGACCCTGCCACTGCCTCCAGATCCCTGGCACTGCCCCCAGATCTGCTACAGTTGCTGCTGGTTCTGTAGATCCAGCCCAGGGTTTGGGGTGAGTTTGACACCCCTAACCTAGTTCAACCCTATGCTCAAGGGATGATCATGGCTGGCTAAATCATGCCAGCCAGGTGTTTGTCTAACAAGAATATTTTGAGAAAGCACTTTTAACCAGGTTTAATTATAACAAAGCATTAATCTTGGTAGCAAACTTGTTTATGAGATACCAGGCCTAATTCTCATTTTTATTAGGGCCGCTTTATACTATGCTAGCAGTGTAAAGGGTTCAAGGATGTGTAAATTGTGGTTACTGTGCTATATGCAAGTCCATAGCATAAATGAAAAGCTGGCTAGATTTTTAACACAGGGAATGGATTTTAAATAAGGAAAACACTTGCCTTTTGTACATTCCCTAAACCAGCACAGCTCCAACAGCACTCTAAGCTCACTTCAAAAGTAAGGACATTTCCATTGACCACTTTGTGCAACTAGGAGCCAATGACTTTAACAGGAATAGGACTAGTGTATTTATAGGTATATACTACAGACCACCAAACCAGGGGGAGGAACTTGATCTAGAGTTCGTCGGAGAACTGGCAAAGGCTGCATGAGCACAGGACATGTACATCATGGACGACTTCAATTATCCAGATATCTCTTGAGAGGAACACTCAGGCAAGGTGGATCAGTTGCATTCCTTCCTGACCTGCCTCGAAGAGCTTTTTCTGACTCAGGAAGTGCACAAGCCAACCAGAAGTAATAGTATTCTAGACTTGGTCCTGGCCAAAGGGGACGACCAGATCTGGTGACCAACTTAAAAATAGAAGGTAGCCTGGGTGACAGTGAACATAAAATCATCAGGTTCACTGTCCATCACAAGGCAGATAAATTAGATAGCAGGACTGAAGTTTTGGACTTCAAAAATGCAAATTTCAACAAATTCAGGTCACTAGTAGG
>NW_005842114.1:2180649-2186718 GCF_000455745.1 Alligator sinensis | reverse complement strand
AAGGGCTACAGGATGAGGGGCCGAAGGTGAAAGGAATGCATGAAGAGCAGTCATTCCTTAAAGACGTGATCTTCAAAGCACAAAGGAAGTCCATTCCCAAGTGGAGGAAAGGTAACAAAGGGGCTGGGAAGACCTCTTGGCTAAACAGGGATATCATGGTCCTCTTAAGAAAGAAGAAAGAGGCGTACAGACAATGGAAGCTTGGGGCATGCCCCAAGGAGGACTATACAACAATGGCCTGGACTTGCAGGGAACAGATTCAAAGGGCAAAGGCAGCAACTGAACTAAAATTAGCAATGGAAGTCAAATACAACAAGACATCTTTCTTTAGGTATGTAGGGAACAGGTGGAAAACAAATGGGAGTATAGGGCCACTGCTCAATAACTCAGGACAGCTGGTTACCAGCACTCAGGAGAAAACTGAACTCCTGAATGACTACTTTGCTTCAGTCTTGCAATGGGCCAAAAGCAAAATCATGCCAGAGTGGGTACAGAACAAGCAGGGTAGGAATGACTGCCTTCCTACTACTACCGTTGCTGAAGGAGCTGGCCAAAGTCATCGTGGTGAAACTTTTCCAAAACTTGTGGCACTCCAGAGAGGTCACTGAGGACTGGAAGAGGGCCAATGTTACTCCCATCTTCAAGAAAGGGAGGAGGGAGGACCAGGGTAACTATAGGCCAATCAGCCTAACTTCTATCCTAGGGAAGATCCTAGAAAAATTCATCAAGGAGTCTATAAGCGATAGGCTTGCAGAAGGTAGGATTCTGAATGACAGCCAGCATGGCTTTGCTGTGGGCAGGTCTGGTCTTACCAACATCATCTCCTTTTATGATCTGGTAACTCACCACCTGGACAAGGAAGAGGAGGCTGACATTGTATATCTTGACTTCCAAAAGGCCTTTGATCTAGTATCCTACGATGTTCTCATAAGAAAATAGAAGGGTTGTGGACTTATCCATGAGGCAGTTAGGTGGGTAGGGAGGTAGTTGCGGGGTAGGACCCAGAAAGTTTTAATGAACAAATCTGTGTCGTCTTGGTGAGAAATGGCCAGTGGTGTCCCTCAGGGGTTGGTGCTCAGTCCAGTGCTTTTCAACCTCTTTATCAATGATTTGGATGCGGAGGGTAAAGAGTTCACTGGCCATATTCATGGACAGTTATAGGGAAGTATGGTCATGCTTGAAGATAGGCTGCAGATACAGGTGGACCTAGACAGGCTAGCAAGTTGAGAGGATTGGAATCACTTGAAGTTCAGTGTTGAGAAATATAAAGTGCTCCACCTGGAGGCAAAAAACACCCTATACACCTACGGGCTTGGCAACACCAAAATGACCAGCACCATGAATAAAAGGGACCTGGGGCAATAATAGACCACAGTATGAATATGAGCCAGCAGTGTGACACTGTAACCATCAGGGCAAATAATATCCTAGCATGCATCAATCAATGCATCTCCAGCAAAACTAGGGAAGTGATTCTTCCCCTCTACTCAGCATTGGTGATACCGCAGCTGGAGTACTGGGCACCGCACTTTAACAAGGACATGGTAAAGCTCGAGAGAGTCCAGAGAAGGGCCAGCCATATGATCAGAGACTTGCATGACAAGCCATACGGGGAAAGGCTGAGGGACCTGCGAGTCTTCAGCCTGAAAAAGAGAAGGCTGAGAAGGGACTTAATAGCAGGTTACTGCTACATCAGGAGCATATATCAAGGTCTCGGTGAACAACTGTTCACCAGGGCACCCTTGGGGAAAACCAGGAGTAATGGCCACAGACTCCTGGAAGACTGTTTCAGGCTCAACATTAGGAAAAACTTCTTCACAGCCAGGGTGTCCAGACTGTGGAATAAGCTCCCTGCAGAGGTGGTGCAATCGCCTACCCTGGAAATCCTCAACCGGAGACTGGACGGTCACTTTGCTGGCGTCACCTGACTCCCAATTGTCTTTCCTGTCTGGTGCAGAGTGGCTGGACTTGATGATCCCCCAAGGTCCCTTCCAGCCTCGTAATCTATGAATCTATAAGCCAAAATATTGTGCATTAATTCCATCAGTGCATATCAAACAAAATAGCTCCATCATGTTACTGTATTAATGTTATAATTTAGTCTGTGAATGTCTTTAGATCTTGTTTATCCACTTATTAACTTTTTTCCTTTTCTTATCCCATCAGATGTCAAAACAAAGTTTATAAAAGTTACCAAAACTAAAGGGAAAAAAAGCCTTTAAGTATGTCTTGGAATTTATAAAGAAACTTTCTTAGTCCCATGATGTGCTGTATATATGCCAGCCAGTCTTTATGAAAAAGTGGTAAAGGAGATTTCTGATGCCTCACAGTGACATATTTCCCAGCAAGGAACAACATTTTAACAATTTTTTTAAATTTTAACACTATTGATAGCAAGGATTTTCAGAGCTGAGAATGATTTTGTGTGGAAGAAAATTGATTCCTCATCTACTAATAATTTATTTTACAATCTTTATAATCATATTCCAAAAAAACATACATTCTACAGCAATAAATATGTCCCAAGGACTCTTCTTGTTTAAACTCCCAACCGCATTCTTTGGACTTGGTTAACTTCATGGCCCAAGGCTGCCTTGGGCTTTAGTATAAATATATTCTGTGCTTCAGTAACATGACAGGCTATCAAACAGCTTCTCTTATATCCCCATACAGCACTGACTACACCACCAACACTGGGCATCCATATCTATGATGAAAACTTTTCCCCATTCTTTAATGAGCTTTGGACTAGGTTCACAGTATTCAGATATTTATAGGTTCAGTTTGTAATTTCCTTCCAGTGTGAAATAAAATAATTTCTAATCCTCATATGTGTTGAACAATTTTCTTCCATGGTGGGTAACAAAGCCATATAACTTAATATGTAAGGATAATGAAAGTTTTGATTTGACCAGCTTGCCTCTTTTTATGCACCCCTTTGCAAGCTTCCCATTCTCTATTGCATCAAGCATCAATTGCCTATTCCCCCCATACACATTCCGTGCCCTTTAGGACCTCTCCTCAAACCTATTAATCATTTCTCATTCTATATGGAAAACATAACAAGTGCCATACTGGGTCAAACCAATCTTGCATCTATCCCCATATCATCAACAGTGACAGGTAGTAGGTGCTTTCAGAAGAAAGTATATAAATGGGGCATGCCTAGAGTCATGTATCATCTGTCATAGCCCCCTTGGCATCACCAAACATTGGTTTAGAGATGCCAGATACATCCCTGATTGTTCCATGTCTCCTACGTCTGATTAGTCTGACATGCCAGATATCAAAAAAAGATATCTCAAAAACAGGTTGCCAGCGTACAAATTATTGCTGCCTACCATACCATGCCATATTGTCTCGTTGTTGTCTTATCCTTTTTCATCTCTTTGTCTCCATCTGTTATCTCCTGTGTTAATCCTAGAACCTGGACAAATGGCGCTTTTATAAATTACACTGGGATTTAGCAGCAAACAAATGAGCAGCCATCCCAAACTAGCTGTTCATAGTGAATGCTGTTACAGGCTTCACCACTAGAGGCAGAAGAGCACATAATAACCTGTTTGCCTGTCACAGTGATTCTCAACCAGGATCCCTTGAGACCCTTCCAAGGGTGCTACAGGACACTGTGCAATGTGAATGCTATTCAATGTGCAAACATTATTCGCAAGATAAATCCAGACATTTCCAATAGGAATTCATAGTGTTAAAAACATTCTGACCTGTTTTGGTCATTCTGAGTTCTTTGCAACAGAAGAATTACTCTATTATTTTTCTGAAGTCTACACTTGTTTTTTACTAATAACCAGCATTTTTCAAGGGGTTCCTTGCATCTAAAAAGGTTGAGAATTTTTGCCTTAGGATAGACCTGCTACCCTAAATCTAGACATGGGGTTGGCCACTTACAGTCCAAGGGCCAGATCCACCTCTCAGAGACTTTGAACCCAGGTTCAGGCCCATGGTTTTGGTGGCATTCAGTGGAGGGGAGCCGCCGCTGTGCTACATTGTGATGCCACTTGGGGCTCTGGAGTGGGGAGGCAGCAGAGGGTTTTCACTGTGCCATGCTGCAGCAAAGAGAATGACAATGGTGGCTACGTCCTAATGCCAACACACCTGCAGCCTGAACTGGGTTATTTTGCACCCTCCCATCACATTGGAAAACATTGCTGGTCCCTGATCACAACTTATGCTGTAACTTACATTGGTGTAGATTTACCTGTGATTTTTCCAGGGTAATATTTATTACATTGGATTCAAGTCAGTTAGACCAATGCCGGGCTGTCCGTCATGTTCCACCTTTTCTGTACAACAGTAGAAAGGCTGATAACACTGGTATAAAAATGTGTCATGTGCCCAAGCCCTTTGACTATAAGCAGTTTGAGGGAGGGGTTCTATTTTTGTTTTGTGCTTATACAATGGGGTCTCAGTCCAGGACCACCATTCCTAGGCACCATGATAATGCAAATACTAACACATAAATGAAGGATTTTTTCATCATTACTATGGCTTCAACTAGAGAGAAAATAAATAGTGCTTTGAATTTATATCCAAATTTATATCTGGACTTGAAATCCAGACTTCCCAACAAGTAAATTCTGCATAAACTTTTTGTTAGCCACATACAACACTCATAATGCTCTTCGCCTACAAGTTTCAGTGTGGTCTACATACGTGTGTGAACACTATCACCCTCTTTGAAAGGAATCTAAAACAGAATGGTTAAGTGACTTACCAAAGGTCGTAAGGCCAGAAAGTGAACACAGATGCTCTGACTTTCAGCTTGATGCCACTAGACCACAATTTCTTATGGAAGGAAACAAACATGTATGCAATCATTGCTTCCCATGAAATGATGCCCCAGCCTTTCTTTCTGACGTTTCAAGCACTCTAGGCAGAAAATCTCATCCTTGAGAATGCAGAAAAAGGTAGAGAGTGGAATATTCAGGTTACAATCCTTGTTAATCATGTTCTAAATATGTAAAGTGGTTGGTAGAAGAGAATGAACTTCATCTCCTGGTTCTTTAAAGTCACTTCATGGAAGTATCCTTGAGGAATTAATACATATTACCCTTACTTACTTATTAATGAGATAGTCCTTCATTTATTCCTGGTTTCATAGATTCATAGATGTTAGGGTCGGAAGGCATGTCAATAGATCATCGAGTCCGGCCCCCTGCATAGGCAGGAAAGAGGGCTGGGTCTAGATGACCCCAGCTAGATGCCTATCTAACCTCCTCTTGAAGACCCGCAGGGTAGGGGAGAGCACCACCTCCGTTGGGAGCCCATTCCAGACTTTGGCCACTCTAACTGTGAAGAAGTTTTTCCTAATGTCCAGTCTAAATCTGCTCTCGGCTGGCTTATGGCCATTATTTCTTGTAACCCCCAGAGGCGCCTTGGTGAGTAAAGCCTCACCAATTCCCTTCTGTGTCCCCATGATGAACTTATAGGCAGACACAAGGTCACCTCTCAACCTTCTCTTGCGGAGGCTGAAGAGGTCCAGGTGTCCCAGTCTCTCCTCATAGGGCTTGGCCTACAAGCCCTTAACCATACGAGTGGCCCTTCTCTGGACCCTCTCCAGGTTATCCACATCCCTCTTGAAGTGCAACGCCCAAAATTGCACGCAGTACTCCAGCTGCGGTCTGACCAGCGCCCGATAGAGGGGAAGTATCACCTCCTTGGTTCTGTTCGTCATGCATCTGCTGATGCACGATAAAGTGTCATTAGCTTTTCTGATGACTACGTCACACTGACGACTCATGTTCATCTTGGAGTCCACTAGGACTCCAAGATCCCTTTTCACTTCCGTGCCTCCAAGCAGGTAATTTCCTAGGCAGTAGGTGTGCTGGACATTTTTCCTCCCTAGGTGCAGCACTTTGCATTTCTCTTTGTTGAATTGCATTCTGTTGTTTTCCGCCCATATGACCAACCTGTCCAGGTCTGCTTGTAGTTGTTCCCTGCCCTCCGGTGTGTCCACTTCTCCCCACAGTTTTGTGTCATCCGCAAACTTGGACAGAGTACACTTCACTCCCTCGTCCAAGTTGCTGATGAAGACATTGAAGAGTATCGGTC
>NW_005842114.1:2173641-2177795 GCF_000455745.1 Alligator sinensis | reverse complement strand
TCAGATGGAGGTCCTGTACACAGGATAGGAACCTGCGTGAACGGTGGGACTTTGCTGTCTGCGTCTCCCAGCAGATGTCTGGGTAGTTTAGGTCCCCCATGACTACCGCCTCCCTAGTTTTTATGGTCTCCAAGAGCTGACTCAGGAGCCCCAAATCTAGTTCTTCCCCTTGTTGTGGGGGTCTGTAGCAGACCCCTACCACCAAATCCCTTTCTCCTTGACCTCCATGTAACCTAACCCACAATCCTTCTACTTTCTCCTCCTCCGATTCCGTTTTGATAAGGGTCGATGTATATCACTCATTGACATAGAGCACCACCCCTCCCCCTCTCTTTCCCAGTCTATCCTTTCTGTACAGCTTATAACCCTCAATGTGTACCGCCCAGTCGTGGGAAGAATCCCATCAGGTTTCTGTTAGCCCTACTAAGTCGTAGGTGTTTTCTGCAAGCAGGAGCGCTAGTTCATCCTGCTTGCTCCCCATGCTCCTAGCATTAGTGTATAGGCACTTGAGCCCTGTGACTGGCGCCTTTGCTGCCCCCCAGCTCTGATGCCCAAAGGGCCCCTTATTGCTTACCTGGCTCTGATGCCCAAAGGGTCCCTTATTGCTTACAGTAAGGTCTGTTGCTTTATCCAAATCCTGAAGAAATTAATTGAGAAAAAAACCCCATTGTATTAATGGTCTTGTTACTGAGAATCTTGAAGCCAAAACCTAGAAACATTTTTGTTCATCTCTACTTAAACAGGGAAAACGTATGGCTAATTATTGCCTTTTCCCTTCACACAGATGCATCTGTGGCCACATGTATTTGAAAAACAACTGGGCATTAGAAATCTATCCCTGAAGAAAGGCCAATGCACCATTGCTGCCTTCCTGGAAAGAGGAAGGATTGCCCACTGGTCCTGATGCTAGATAAAAACTCAGGAAATCCAGGTTCAATTCTCTGCTGAGCTACAGGCTTCCTGTGCGACTTTAGGCAAGCTATTTAGCTGCAGTTCCTCACTTGCAAAATGGGAGATCAAAGCTCTCCCTTACTACACAGCATAGTAATAGATCATTTCACAATGGTAATGGCAATCATATAGATACTGTAGAGATAAACTGGATCTCGCTGGTGCTTGAACCTTTGTGCTATCCATCTGCACTGGAGTGCATTTTGCCTTATTGTCCAGTCTGTAGCTACTAGCAAAAGGTTTGTACATACAAATAGATCTGCCTTCACAGCTTGTGCCTCTGTCTAATTATCATTATATTTTGCATCCTGGCATGAAGGAGGAATTATGCTTTGTTTGATCTCTGTCCTTATATTCAATTTTTTAGTCATTTTCTGTGTGCAACACCCCATATGTTTCCATTGCTTTCAGGGAATAATAACAGAGTAATCCTCTAACTAATACCTGTTAATTCACATGAACATCAATCTATTGGACAAACAATTTGCCTTCTGTTATGCAGGTTGAGGCAAATTTTTCCCTGGTGAAACTCCATTGAAGTCAACTCCATTAAATTCAAATCCTGTTAACATGATTATTTATCTTCATTTTTAGCCAGAAATGCAGGGAAAGATAAATTTTCTCAGAGCTTTTCTGGAGAAGAAAAAGGAGGGAAACTTTTCTTTCCTATTTTAACCCAGAGACTAATGAGTCCCTGGTACAGTTCACAGCAGCCTCCAGTCCACTGTGATTTGGAGTGGTGAATAATGGCTCCCCAGGAATCACCTAACCAGGGAAAATCATCAGAGCACATGGTGCTCCAATTTTGGTCTCCACTCCAGTAAGCCATCCCTGTGCCATCTAAGGATTACCCTAGTTGCCATCTGAAGATTGTCCTCAGTTATTGCTTTGCAATAGTTTTTGTGCTATGGGAATGGAGCAAAGGGGGACTTCACATTTGCTATGGATGTGTTCCATGACATCTATAATGTGTGTCATATTAAGGAAATTTGAGTACAGTAAAAGCTGCGCTATCTGGCATCTTACAAGCCGGCATGTTCTACTAAATGGCATGCTGGCTTGTAAGATAAAGTGAAACCGATAGTGCCCACTGCAGCACTTCCAGTTTCTCCGAGCCCCCACAGCCAGGGGCAAAGCAGTCTGTGCTGCCAAGCCCCCAAGGCCCAGGGGCATAACAGGCTGTGCAAGGCTGTGCGGGGCCTGCCTCCCTGCCCCGTGGGGCCTACGGAATGGGTGGCGATGCAGTAGGAGGGACAGCAATGCCAGGGGAGAGCCGGTCATACGCCTCAGACACAGCAGGAGAAGCAGCGGCCAGGGCGTACCACCCACATATTTTGTTATCTGGCATCCCCCATTCCCAGGAGTTGTCGGATAACAGAGCTTTTACTGTACTTTAAACTAATATAGGTAAGTCCAGTGCTATTTCATCTTTCCTAGGGTTCACAACCCCCACCACAATGAAAGAATTCTACACCTGAAAGGAAGAGGGAATAAAATTATCCTAGTTACATCTGATTAATTTGACCATTTCAAAACAACCAGGCTTTTTCTCAGGTAGCTGTTTAAGATATATGGGCCTGATATAGTCATTAAAATCTGGTGGAAATGTGACTTGCAAATGCAATGCTCTTAATATTACTAATCTCCTTGGGTTTTGTTTACATAGAAGCGTCCTTCCTTCTAGGGAAAGCAACTCTCATTTCATTTGGTCAATTGTAAGCCTGTAATCAGAAAGAGAAAGACATGGAAAGAGAGGCCTCAACTTCTGTGTCTTCCTAATATCAGTAAAATCAGAGTTGGAAACATTCAAGATGCTTCTTTTCTTAAATAATGGAGGATTGCTGCTCACTGGTCACCAATCATAGTTGCTCAGCTGAATCCCCTTTGGCCACTAGCAGGGCAGGTCCAGAGAGGCTGCAGAGTACCAATGCACTGTGCACAAGCATTTTGCTGCGGGAAATCCCAGCTGTCCACTTTCATTCAGTCTTCTGTAGCCATCTTTATCTTTCCCAAAGGTGCCTGCAGGCTTTGTGCTTCAAGGCTGCAGCTAGATAAATGTCTGTGTGCAACCTCAAACTCCAAGGTCAAAATGCAGCCTCAAAACTCAGAGTGACTGAAAAAGTGACTATTAAGGCACCTGGTGTAAACACAAAGAAACACTAGTTGTAAGTTTTGCTATCCTGTGAATATCAGTGGATTAGTGATGGACAAGTTCACTACCTGTGAGAATGACCTGATCTACTCATTTGCTTGGAACATACTTCCAAGGCCAAATATCAGGCAATATTCATGTCTGGAGTTGTGGTCCATGGTTCAGGGCATCAATGGCTTAGCTTTGGACATAAGATCAGGAATCAAAGTCCTTGGATCAAGACTGAATATCAGATATGTAAGGCTTGAACACATGTGGTAGCCACTAGCTCAGGAACAGGCAACATTAAGTAGCTTCCTTCTACATCTTCTCTGCAAAACCATTAAACAGCTAAACTACTTTCTGTGTGGCATGGTCTCATGAGGACCAAAGGAAAGGCAACTGTTCAGGTCAAAGGCACAAGAGGGCACCATTCTTCCTGTATGGAGGATTAAGTCATCACAGGCTCAGCATCTGTCCCCACTTATACCCTAGTACTGCACCACATCACCAATAAATGCTACTTTTCTAACATATCTCTCCATCTCCATCAGACCAACATGGTTAAGACTCACAGACATTAGGTATGACATGCCTTCTGTTTCCCAGAGTGTTCTTGATGGGCTGGAATCACTATGACTGAAAGTAAGAGAAACAGAGTTCCTGATGATTTCTATAGGAAGCAAAGATTTCATAGTTTCATAGTTGGTAGGGTCAGAAGGGACCTGAGCAGATAATCAAGTCCGACCCCCTGCCATGGCAGGAAAAAGTACTGGGGTCAAACAACCCCAGCAAGGTGTTCGTCTAACCTCCTCTTAAAGACCCCCAGGGTAGGAGCCAGCACCACTTCGCTTGGAAGTTGGTTCCAGATCCTAGCCACCCTGACAGTGAAGTAGCACCTCCTGATGTCTAGTCTGAATCTACCCTCTGCCAGCTTGTGACCATTATTTCTAGTCACTCCTGGTAGTGCTCGAGGGAACAGGGACTCCCCCAATACCTGCTGGTCCCCTCTGAATAGTTTGTAACAGGCCACTAGATCCCCGCTCAGCCTTCTCTTGTGGAGGCTGAACAG
>NW_005842114.1:2138508-2173395 GCF_000455745.1 Alligator sinensis | reverse complement strand
TAGAGGGGGAGGATCACCTCCTTGGATCTGCTCGAGATGCATCTGTGGATGCATGACAAGGTGTGGTTGGCCTTCCTGACCTCGTCCCCACACTGTTGGCCCACGTTCATTTTGGCATCAATGATGACTCCAAGATCCTTTTCTGCCTCTGCACTGACGAGAAGGGAGTTTCCCAGCCTGTAGGTATGCTGCTGGTTCTTCCTCCCCAGGTGCAGCACCTTGCACTTATCAGTGTTGAAACCCATCCTGTTCTCATCTGCCCACCCCTGTAACCTGTTTAGGTCCGATTGCAACCTGTTCTTCCCTTCTAGCGTGCCCACATCCCCCCACATCTTAGTGTCATCAGCAAATTTGAACAGAGTGCTTTTTACCCCCTTGTCCATGTCACTGATGAAGATGTTGAACAGCGCAGGTCCGAGGACTGAGCCCTGCGGAATCCCACTGCCCACATCCCTCCAGGTCGAAAATGACCCATCCACCACCACTCTCTGGGTGTAGCCCTCCAGCCAGTTAGCGACCCATCTGACTGTGTAGGTGTCGATGCCACAGTCCCCTAGTTTTTTAATGAGAATGGGGTAAGAGACAGCATCGAAGGCCTTCCTGAAGTCCAGAAAGGCCACGTCCACTGCTACCCCTGCGTCTAAGGATTTTGTGATCTAGTCATAGAAGGCCACCAGGTTGGTCTGACAGGACCTGCCTCTAATGAACCCATGTTGGTTGCCCCTAAGCATAATCTCCCCTGCTGGCCCCTCGTGGACATGTGTCAGGATAATTCTCTGAAAAAGCTTACCCAGGATCGAGGTAAGACTAACTGGCCTATAGTTTCCTGGGTCCTGCTTCCTCCCTTTTTTTGAAGATGGGGACCATATTGGCCCTTTTCCAGTCATCTGGCACCACACCAGAGCACCACGAGTGCTCGTAAAGCCATGCCAGGGGTCCCGCAATGACCTCTGCTAATTCCCTCAGCAATCTGGGGTGGAGGTCGTCAGGACCAGCTGATTTAAATAAGTCCAGTCTCTCCAGAAGTTCCCTGACTAGATCCTCACTGATCCTAGGCCTGGGTGCGCCTCCCCTGGGACCTGAGGGAGTCCCAGCAGATGGGCTCATCCGGTCCCTGCTCAGGAAAATGGAGGCAAAGAAATTGTTAAATAGGTTAGCTTTGTCATCTGGTGTGACAACCAGATTTCCTAGCGTGTCTTGCAGAGGCCCCACGTTACCCAGTACCTTCTTTTTGCCCCGTATGTATTTAAAAAAGGACTTCTTGTTGTCCTTGATCTGGGTAGCTAGTCCTAGTTCCATCTCTGCCTTGGCCTTCCTGACCGACTCCCTGCGGTCCCAAGCAACTGAGGTATAGTCCTCCCTGGTGATGGCCCCTCCCTTTCATTGGGTGTACGCCTCCTTTTTAGCTAGGAGACATTCCCGTATGCTTTTGGTGAGGCATGGGGGCTTTTCCGCCCTCTTGCCCCCTTTGATCATTGTTGGGATTACCTCCCTTTGGGCTTGAAGGATTGTCTCCTTAAGGAACGACCACTCTTCCTAGGCACCCGACTCCCCTCCCCTCCGGGACCTCAGTACCTCCCCAGCTATTCTTCTTACCTCATTGAAGTCTGCCCTCCTGAAGTCCAGGGCTGCTGCCTTGCTGCAGGCTTTTGCCACCTTGCGCTGGATGGTGAATTCCAGCCAGCGATGATAGCTGTTGCCCAGGTGGTCAAGCACCCGCAGCCCCTTCACGAGGTCATTGCCTGTAGCCAGCGCCAGATCCAACAAGGCATCTCCCCTGGTGGGGCTATGTACCTCCTGGGTTAGATAGAGGTCCTGTATTTCGGCTAGGAACCTATGTGAGTGGTCAGACCTGGCTGACTGCTTTTCCCAGCAGATGTCTGGAAAGTTCAGGTCACCCATGATGACCACTTCTTTTGACCTCACTACCTCCACGAGCTGACTTAAGAATTCCCAATCTAGCTCTTCTCCTTGGTTGGGTGGTCTGTAGTAGACCCCCACCATTAAGTCCCTTTCCCCTTGACTTCCTTGTATTCTAACCCAGAGCACTTCAGTGTGCCCCTCATTCGACCTTGTGCTACTTGATGAGGATGTGTATTCCTCCTTGATGTAGAGTGCCACACCCCCACCTTTCCCCCCTGTCCTGTCCCTCCTGTACAGCCTATAGCCCTTGATATTCAACCCCCAGTTGTGCATTGGGTCCCACCACATTTCTGTGAGCCCCACTATGTCTGGCTTGGTGTCATCTAGCAGGAGGGTAAGTTCCTCCTGCTTGTTCCCCATACTACGAGCGTTTGTGTAGAGGCATTTGAGGCCTCCTGAAGATGTGTGTACTGGCCTCCTAATCTCAGTACTGCCCGGGCCCCTGTTGCTTACCTGGGAATTCGTTCTGCTCATCGTTGCTCTAGGCTGGGCTGTTCTTGTGGGTGTCGCTTGGTTTAATGGTCCAAGACTTCCTCTGCCCTCATCTTCCCCTTCCCCCAACGAGCCTAGTTTAGAGCCAGCCGGAGGAGATCCGCCAACCTAGAAGAGAACACATGCTTACCTTTGTGGGAAAGGCAAAGCCCATCCCACCTGAGCATGTCTCTCGTCCTGATGTGTGGGTCATTGTCTAGGAAGCCGAAGCCTGCCTCGAGACACCGTTCCCGAAGCTGCCAGTTGGTCTCTCTGATGCAGGTCTCATGTCATCTTCCACATCTGCTCACTGGTAGGACAGGTAATAAGCACCTATCAGAAAAAGGCCTACAGTTAATCCAATATCAGGCTTGAGAAGACTGGTGCTCCAACCCAGGAAAACACTTAGACACTTAAACCCACTTGGTTAGATGCATGCATTTACACACTTTCCTGAACTGGGGCCTGGACGTGGTCCTACCATGGGGATTCTTATTGATCTAAAATCTAGTAAAGGCAGGAACAATCCTGCTAAGTTATTTTGCTCCATTGTTTGGGAGATCTGAAACCTGTATGCACAGCCAGGACTGGCATATCTTACAAGGATGCACAGATGTTAGTGTTAAGAGAAGAATGAAAGAAAGCCTAGGGCCAAGAGCCAACAAACCAGAGGGACAAGATCATGAAGAGTGATGGAGATATTGTCAAGCTGGCAAACACCACAGGTGGAAGACTAGCCAAAAAAAGGATCAAAGCTGCTAACTAGGCCTTTTAATTCATCTGAGGTGAGGTAGAATCAGCAGAGAATTCATTACTCAAAAATCTCCATGCTTAACTCTAGACACCTTAAATAATTCATAGCAAATGTTGAGATATAAAACCAGGAATACCATTACAAAGCACACGGTATTGTTTTTGTTCATTAGGGTGAGTTGTACAAAAACACATTGTTATATAAAGAGTGATGTCTCATTAATTACATCAGTCTAGGGGCTATATTGTAACAGTGCCTGAAAACAGCTCCAGGAGGCTTATTGTCAAACTCCAAGAGTCCCATGGTAAGGCTGCAGAAAAAGTCACCAATCATTCCTCATCTTAATTGTGGCTCAAGGCTTCTTCCCAGAGCCCATTTGGACATCTCTATTATTATCCTGACCATTGACGTTACCATAAATTTCTCTAATAATGTCACTTCTCATGCAAATTACAGTACCAGGGCATGTTTCTCCTCTTGCCTATGCCAGCATGAATAGGATTCAGTACTGATGTCAATGGAATTACATAGCTTTTTGTGTGTATTAGCCAAGAATCAATCCCAAGAGTAGAATTCTAGCTTCCATAACGACTAGACCATCTCCCCTGACAAAGCAGGGGACTAACATAACATTTATCAATATTTTGTTTGGAATAACTAGGCAGCATCTCGTTGTAGCTCTCAGAGATATGGTAAGTGAAGCATTACAACACCAGCTGCCGGTGTTTGCCTATACAGGCAGGTGGTATTCTATGCCTGCCAACTGGAGACGAAACCCTTGGGCCCATATTTCACAATGTGGGCTCCATTTGTGTATATATGCAGCTCTACATGCAAACACTCATATATGCAAGCTCTATTTGCATAAAGAATTTAGGTGAATATAGATATGCGCTACTTAAATTCTACTGAGTGCAGGTATCCAATCAGAGGATATCAGGGTGAGAAAAGAAAGACATTTGAATTTACGGACCTAGAATGACCATCACTCAATAGCAAAATCCCCTATCTAATGGCTGCATTAATAGCTGCAGTAATGCATTCATTCCTATCTCTGCGGGGAGAAGAGATATTCACTCTGTTTGGTTCAGCCCAATCCAGCTGGGGTGCTGTCAGGGGATGCCTGAGAGAGGTGCCAGTCAGTATCAACCCAGCCTGAACTCATTCTACACAGTTTTATAGCTGAGCTGTGACTCACCTCCATAGTGGATCAGTGCTTTCAGGTGACTTGTATTCTGCTCCCATGCTCCAGATGGGTTTATGCCCTGTAACCTGAGCTATACCAGATTTGATCAGGGTGTGACTTTGCCCAGAGTGCACCCTGCAGAGTATCAGTTCAGAAACACTGTCCTATATGGTAAATACAGAGGTCCTGTTAATAAGCCAATGGCTCAGCACTGCTGGCATTGGACATAACCTTCCTAAGAATGCTCATCTCCTAAACTTGGTTCTATCCAGAATCAATGTCCTATCAAAATAGAGCTTCCATTGTGTGGCACTGCCAACCTGTAGAGAGATTGCACAACTCAGTGTGGGGAACATCCTTACCTAATCTGTACTCTAAGACATGATCCTAGGTAATGTTGCAATACATAGTAGCAATGACAGTGACAGATGATTCCCAACTCCCTGGCATTAATAATATATATTGCAAAATGTGGCAGCTATTGTCAAAAGTATCTGTTTGCATGTTTAATATATGATGCTCTCGATCCCATTATGTAGCCACCAAGGCTACTTTAATG
This sequence comes from Alligator sinensis, assembly GCF_000455745.1. Lineage (NCBI taxonomy): Eukaryota > Metazoa > Chordata > Crocodylia > Alligatoridae > Alligator > Alligator sinensis. The sequence continues at coordinate 2,168,502 of NW_005842114.1, read as the reverse complement.
CTGCTAACCTTTTAATGACTTCTGCACTGAAGAGAAGCTGCTAAGTAGGAGGCGTGGAGGAAATTTTGTTTTGCCTAATTACAAGTATTCTTGAATGCTGCAGTTCTGGGAAGTCCAATATGATTGTTCACAGCAGAGGAGAGTGGGGAAGAATTAAAAACTAGCAACACATGTTAGTGAAAATGGAGACTAAGCAGAGGAAGGAAATGCAGGCAGTAGTGAAAGAGAGAGAGCGTGAAAGGGGAGGGAAGAAAAAAAAGGTTAATGGAAATAAGATCTTAAAGTACAGCATGCACAGTAAGGAAGTGAACCTCACTATACTGATTGTTTGACATAGGCCAGCATTAGCCTCAAGGTTCCAACAAGATAGGACTAGCCTGGATTTAGCTCAGTATCCCGCATCAAGCTGAAGTATACATTAATACCATTCCAGTGCAAGCCCATGAGCGGAGCTGCAAATGAGAGAGCCCCAGTTATCACTCACGTCCCCATTTTTTCCTTGAGTGAAGCAACTTACTGCCATCCCAAAAACAGATGCAGCTGTTTTTTTCTGCTTTGCACTCCCTCAGTTCTGCTCAGACTCCACTAGCTTCTTACTTATCCACATCCCAGAGCCACCGGGGTAGCAGGGGCTGACCCAGGAAGGCAGAGCATGGTTGCTTAGTTAGTCTCTTACATGGCCCACATTGGGACTAGTCATACTCATAATCTACCTCTAAAGGACCTGCCCAACACTGCATGGCACAAGCATGGAGGTAGTCTTTCCCCACTTTACATCTCTAAACAGCCATGAAGTGCCAGGCAACAATGAAGCCCTAACTCTTGATATGAGTGTCAGTGCAAGCAACTCAGGTTCCAAAGTAATCCGATTCTGTAAATACTCTCCTCCACGTCTCTAACCTCCCATAACCAAGCAGCATGTATAAAGCAGGTCCTTCATGCTTGCAAAATGTGTGCATGCAGGAGTCCAGTTTATATGCCATTCTTTCCTTTGCCACATTAAGCTTAAAAAGTGATATGGCCTTTAGCTTGCTTTGCCATGCAGGCACATTAGGCACGGATGTCTCTAAAACTGGAGCATCACAGGCTACCCAAACAACCTTGTCATTGCAATTTTTCACAATTTCTCTCATTTGTGCATCTGCAAGCTATAATTGCAGTGAAGTTTCATCTTCCCAACCCACAGCCATCTGGAGCAGGGTTCAGCCTCAGTCACAAACATAACAGAGAAGAGTGTTTCTGAGGGGTGGATAGAGAGGGGCAGAGCACACAAGGGAAGGTTGATAATGAGCTCAGTTAAAACCATTATTCTCTCTGGATCTAACTGTTAGCAATGCTGTGAGCTCTTGTGGCCTCCACTATATGAACTAAGGCAATTGAGGACAAGCTTCTTTACAGATAATGAGAGCTTTGGGGCATGATTGGGCCCACAGAACTACAGTCAACACTATAGGCAGAGTCTCCCCCAAGGGGTTTGGATAGGCTAATTCCAATTTACATGGGACACTGGGGAGGGACCTTGCACATCTGTGGAGTTTGAGAAGAGATTCTCAGCTAAGTGGCAGATAAGATGCACAAAAGCCAAGCCCATGTCTCCAAAGGAAGAAGATGCACTGAAATCAGGATGGGTGATATCAGGGACCATTAGTTACCATCTAGAATATCAGAAAGGAGAACCTTCTAGAGCTTAAATGGGACACTGGAGAAAACAAGTAGAACCTATGGTTTGCTCACCACTAACTGACACAAAGGCCAGTTTTCCCTTGACCCTGCAGACACACACTGCATCACTTTCTATCACTGTCTGTAAGGTATTTGACATCATTGAACCACTATTACTTCCAACAATCTCCTTCAGATACTTTACTACATGTCCTCTTATTGCTTTACCCCTGTGCAATAGGACCAGGCTCTTTTCTCCAGAAATACAGCACAAGGCACAGATCAAGAAAGGGAGAAGGAACAGAGATGATACTGCAGCTCATTAACTTGGCATTGCAGCCCATACTAGGCAGCCTGTTTACTTCTGCTTAACTTAGTTGGAGGCATCTAGATGTTGTTATAAGACCTGACATCAGCCCCTCAAATAACAAACCATGCATCCCATAAGAAGAGCAGAGCCCAGACATGTTATTCACTGATGTTATTTCTAGCTCTGTCCAGCAGACACCACAGGGGAGGAGAAAGAACAGCTGCAATTCAGGCACTGTTACAAGCTGTTACTGGCCTGACAGTTCCAGGCAATGTCTGTCAGGTCTGAGTGAGTTGGACTCTAGTAATCGGGCAAAGCTGTTGTTTGTTAGCCCCTTGCGGTCTCTTGACTTTTCATCTTGATTAAAGACTACACTGAATGATAGAATTAGCAAGGCAGCAATCCTAATCCTTTTGCCACTCCTGAAATCAAGTTGCCTGCCCACTGTTCACGTGCTCCTCCTTAGGGCTACCAATTAGTGGCACCAGCTGCTAGCCTGGATTCCAGGGCCAGGAGCTATTACCACACAGACCATTAGCTTTAAAAGGCATTTGGAACTTCTGACAATATTAGGCATCATGTGACTGACACACTGTCCAGCCATATGTGACTCAACTATCCTTCATCTCAACCACTTTTTTATCCAGCAATTTCTTGGCTTCTTAGATTGATCTAGGTGAAGTATGCTTGCCCTGGAGGGATTCCATTGCTGTAACCCATTCAGTTTAGCGGTAGCTACTCATTCTTATTATAGCTACTGTGGACTAAGCATAAGGCTGAGCAACTATGGACTGAGCATAGGGCTGAGTCAGGGCACCAGGGTTCTATTTTCTAGCTCTGCCACTGGCTTGTTTTGTGACCTTGGAGAAGTCACTTCACCTCTGTGACTCACCAACTCTCTGGGGATAATAAAACTGGTCCATCATGTGTAATGTTCTGGGACCTGTGGTAAAAAGCACTATACAATTGGGAAAGGTCATCATTGGTAGAATACATTTACACCTTATAGACTAACTAAAATAGATGTATGTATATAGCATAAGCTTTCATGAATTGAAGTGAGCTCATCTACCCTGCCTTCTACCTGACTTCAGATTAACATGGCTAAGTACATCTCAAAGGTCACTATTACCAATAGCAGGAAATGGGTGGCTTCTTTGCTCTTTGTTTATGCATGTGGCTTTTGCAAATTCTATCTTGGATGCTGTCATGGTACTAGTTACATGGTCCTCAAGAGTCTTTGCTCCTCCAGCCCTGCCCTCGGTCTCTGGACAGAAGCTGATACCTCCTTTTTTTTTTTCTCAGTCAGTCTCTGACTGGCCTATTGTTTTCTCTTTTGTCGCCGCCGAGAGCCGCGGCGCGGGGTTCGGGGCCTTAGGAGCCCTAGTCGGCGGGCGGGTACTTGTGACGCTTGGAGTGGAATCAGGTACTGACGCGTTTGGATTGAACAAAAGGTTGTTTACTTACACTGCTCGTACAGTGCAGGTCAGAAGCTTGCTTTGATTACAGTTACAAAACTTGGGTCGGGCAGAAATTACAAAGTTCGTTGGTCGGTCTGCAAATGTGTTCGGGGTGTTCGGGGTGTTCGGGCCGGCAGTCGTCTTACGTCTCGGGTGGGGGTGTGCTAGGCCCCCTTGGGTCGGTGACGGGGAGTCCTTAGTGGTTGATCAGGCCGCTAAGTTCGCTCTGAAACACGCGTGGAGTTTGCTAGGCTCCACAGTGTACTCAGAGCTCTCCATGAGGTGTGTGTGGAGTTCTCCAATTTGGGCGGAAACTGCTTCAACCTCTTATACGGCTAGCAAGCCAATCGCTAGTCGCCACGTAGGAATAATTTAAAACTGGCCAATAATAATGTGAATTTGCATATGAGTGGCGGGCATTTGGTTACTGGGTTCAGGCATAGCGGAATTTTCCTCCATGACTTAGTTACTGCCACCAGAATGATTGACAGAAAAACTATGCCATATGTATCGAACCCATGGAATTTTCCTCTGTGCTATGTCATTTCTCCTCTGGGCTATACCAATTCTCCTCTGGGCTATAGGCATCTAATTAATGGGTTCTGACATCTTTCTATAGAGATGTGTGTGTGTGTGTATATATATATATATACACACCCCCCCCCCCCTTTTTTTTTTTTTTTTTATATCACCATAGGACCTCAGCCAGCTGGCTGACATCAATGATGAGTTCCAACCAGAGGTCCACACACCCATGTCCTTTTCTGCCATGACTTGGTGTTTGTGGGAGTAGAATGGGACAGGATTAAGCACCATCAGAGCCTCATGACAGTGCCAATCAAGCCATTTCTTCCCTCATGTTCTCCTTGAAGCAGCACTCTCAAGTAGCATAAAACTGAAATGCAAAGTTCCTTTAAGGATCTAACTGCCAATTCATTTGGGAGTTTATCACTGAGTTTTTTTAGGTACTGGGTACTTTGTGCTTCTGACTGAATTGCAAATAGAAGAGAACAATTCTTTCACAAGATGTTAATTGTTCATCTTTTTGACCCAGCTGGAACCCCAAAATTGAGAGGTAACTGTAATTAAAATGGATTCCGTTCTAAAAACTAATCAATTGTCTAAGAAAAATTACAATAATCTAGCAATCTAATGCTTTCTCATAATTCAGACCTCCTAGAACCTAAAGCTGATTGCCTTCTGCTGTATCTGCTTAGACTCCAACATGTCCTCCCAAATCAGTGGAAGCTATAATATTGTAGTTCAGTGGTTCTCAAACTTTTTTTTCGTGGGCCACTTGAAAACTGCTGAGGGTCTCGGTGGACCACTTAACCTTTTTTTTGTTCTACAAATCAAAGCACACAACTCATATTTTAATATCAGTAGTCTTACCTTACAAGTACAGATATTCTCGATTGTTCCACAACCTTTCTGCAGACCACCTGAATGGAGCTCGTGGGCCAGTGGTCATCCACAGACCACAGTTTGAGAACCTCTGCTTTAGTTCTTCATCATTTGGGCAACAGAACATGTTATAGTGAAGAATACAGAGAAACATTGTTACGCTGTATGGTACTTCACTACTGGGACAGTCTAGGGCCATGTGTAGACGAAACGAGAGACATGTTTGCATGACACTTTAAAGCGGGCTAAATGCTTTTGCACTGCTTTAATGGTGTTGGTGTTTGCACACTTCAGCAGCATATTGCGCATTAATTCCAGCTGCTGTAGGAAATACGGCAATGTAATGCACCTTAAATGACTTGGGGTGCAGCAAACTAGAACTCCTACAAGGAGTTTTAGTTTGCTGCCCCTACAGTCGCAGAGCAAAGCATCAGGTTTCGTGCAACTCCACGGCTCTGCAGGAAAACCAGGAAAGCAGTTCTGCCCAAGAAAAGTGGTGGGCCTCATCTTTCTCCCCCTCCCCCTGGAGCCTGCCTGCCTGCCTGAGCTGCACAGGGGCCCGGTGCTTCCCTTCACAGCTGACGTGTCTCCCACGACCACCCAAGTTGGGTGCCTGTGGATGGGTGCCTCCTGTGGGGGGCCGTAGCTACTGAGGAGGAAAGGACCAGCCCCCCCCACAGCCCAGGGATGGCTCTGCCTACTGGCAGCTTGCCCTCCCCTCCCCACTGGAGAGGCAGGTAAGTCAGTAGGGTGTGTGCAGGACATGGGGGTTTAGTCAGCCCTAAACTGAGGTGGTGTTTTTAAACCCACCACTTTAATTTAGGGCCCCTGTTTCATCTACACACACCCTAGCTCAGTATAATGCAGTGAATCTGACTTGGTCCTTGCATCTGTGAAGACAAATGACTTAGGCATACAAATGGTATAGATTTTCATTCGGAACACTTTTAGTAGCCTCAACTAATTCCATCTAATTCATAACCCCTTTTGGAGCTGCCTTTTATATTTTATATATAAAATAATATATTTTATTAAAAAACATTTTAAATAATACTGTAATTCAGGAAGAGTTTGAGAGTTGCTGATACTGCCTGATGATGGTGGGGCCTGAATCAGCCAAAAGCAAAATAGTGGCAGAGTGAGAGGGAGAGGAGAGAGGGATGAATAAGCTTCAATGAAGGCAGGAGTCAGAACTCATGTGCATAGAAGCTGACAGATGCGGAACTGTTTGTAAGCATGGGGGTGCTACAGTTGCAAAATTAAGCAGAGTGGACACAAACTGGTTGAATCCTGCCATTATCTACTACACAGGTTATGTCCACGTTTTATAGAAATCTAGGATTATTTCAAAATCTGTCCCTCCCAGGCCATGGCTCACTGTCTCCATCCGTGTGGACCTGGGGTGATGCTTATATAGTTCTAAATGCATGACATTCAAGGGAATGATTGGCTCCCTAAAGAAACAGCAGTGGTCAAAAAAGTCTTGTTTCACAGACAGAATGTCAGCCCCTGCCTGGCATAATTTACTGCAGCCCATACTGGGCCATTAAAGCCATTTTTACAGATAATTGCAAACCATGCAGGGCCTGGGAATGAAAATCCAAAAGCAGACAATATGATATATACCTCAAAAAATAAAGCGCCTTGCTGTAACATAAAAAAAATTAATATTAAAGAGAAAAACTGGGTAAGGGCAAAACATGCAAGTGCTTAATTACAGGGTCAGTTGGTCTCCAAACAAATATCAAGAGGATCAGGCAAGACAGGTTATAAATATAAATGCTATTTTGAGTCACATTTATTATCCCAAAACTTAAGCAATATTGTTCTGTTGGAGATTCCCTCAAAATGGAGCTGAAAGGGAGCACAGCACCTCAAGAAGGGATATACATACCGCTAAGTACAACTACAGTTACTGGAACACATAGCTGCAAGGATAAAAGATACTTAGCTCAAGAGCAGGAAGAGTCTATGCTGAATGGAACCAGAGCCAAACACAGTGTCTGGGGAAACATTGTATCTCTCTGGGTGTCTGTACAGGTCTGGGCACAATGGGCTCTATGGCCTGACTGGGTATTTTTGGGAACTACTGAAAAATACTCAGTGTTAATAATAATAGGAAGACTGTGGATATACCACCCATCAGGCAGGAGGATGAAGTAGCTTCAGGTTGCCTTTGCCCCCTGACAATTTTCATATGCTCTGAAGGCTGGAGAGGCTTTAGTATAATTTTAGACAGCTCTAGGCTCATGCTTATATTATGGCAGCCCCCTAGGCTGTAACACTGCATGGAGTGTCCATGGCACAACATGTCCAAATGCCCACACGGCTCTGTCCTTATGTGTTCCCTATGCTCAGACATGTGAAAGTACTTATCAAAGGACAGCTTTATGGCAGTCTTTTGCCAGAGGACAGGAGCAGGTGATGAGGAGAGCAGGAGATAATGTGGAGTGGAAGGGAACAGAGACCATCTAGTGAATAGGGACAGAAAAGTTCATAAGTTTTGCTCTACAAAGCCCAGAATTGGACCCAGGTGTCCACATCCCTACATTCCATTGCTGTCCACAAATAACTCTCTAATCCACTGGCTAAGTGTGTGCAGTGGATAGAACTGGTCCATAAACAACAGCCTACTGCAGATACAAGTTATTCCACGAGGTCCAGTGACAGTAGCCCAGGCTGGGTCCTGCTGGTTACCCAACCTGGGGAACAATAGGGGTCTACACAGTGGTAAGTTGTTTTTATTTTAAAACTCTTAAGAAATTATATCCCCAGGGTACATTAAGAGAATATTAAGGTTGCAAAAATCAAGCACTCAGGAATTAGAAATGCCAATCCAACCTATGAAACAGCCTTTAATTACTTGGTCACATGTTCTTTTTATCACAGAACCCTGCTTTTAGTTCACAGGGAGTGTATCTACCGGTACAATTAGCATGGCTGAATAAATTCCAGTGCAGTTTACATATGCACCCAGGAGTACAGCATGTTGAGTCAGGGTAGCACAGTTCTGGCTTCCAGGGAGCCTGGGGGGCAGGGAAATGGGGGTCAGCCTGCCAGCCTGGATCTGCTCTGCCCCAGATCAACATGCTGCATAGGAGCTGGCTGGGGCAGGAGGGTGGTTCAGCCCAGGGCTAGCCAGCTGGCAGCCCCCACACTGTAGCACGCTCAACCCCGGCCAGTTCTGGTCACCATCTACACTTCCTTGCAGAGCACTAAAGTCTACCACAGGATAGTACTTATGTCAAGCAGTACTATCCAATGGCAGTGTTAATTACTTTGTTCTTGTCTAATAGCACCATACATGTAGACAGTGACTCTTTACTGCAGAGCTAATTAGTCAACTTCCAGCAAACTGCATGTGTAGATGCCCCTAGGATGTATGATGCCCTAGGAATAAATTGGGGTCTTGTAGTGAATGCAGCTGTTATCCAAATGCTATACTTGCCTCTGTCATAGAGTTCATAAGTAATATCAGTCAAGTCACTTGAACAAACCTTTTTAGCTAAGTACAGATAGTAAAAAAGCCAGAGGCTGAATTGATTCAGTCTTTGCAGGTCACTGTAAACTGCAGAGATTAAACTGAGAAACAACTGCACAGGCATTCACTTTTGATTTAAGAAATGCAGCCACATGCCTGGAGTGACTCAGGCCACATGCCAGGGGTGCTACAGCACAGCTCTCTGGCACAGAGCCAGCATGGGATGTGTGTTCACTTCCTCTTCCTCTTGCTCCCAAAGTCTGTGGGATTTGTAGTCCCAAATCACAGCAGCAGGACTGTGCAGGGTTGTTCATCACTTCCTCTTCCTGCTTCCAGGCGCCTCTGGGATTTGTAGTCCACAGTCATAGCCAGCAGTAAGTTTTAGATGTGGCAGGGCAGCTCTGTATTCAGGGGAAAGGAAGTTTAACCTCCCAGCCCCAGACCCCAGCCAGGGTTCAGCTGGGTGGAGGGCAGTCCCTGCCTCCCCTCCCCACTCTCTGACCCTTCTCTATTGGAGCAGAGAGCACCTGGGCCAGCCCAGCCTAGGGTTGGAAAGCATGCTGGGGGACTGTGATTTAACTTGAAACAGGAAGGGGTCTGGGACAGAAGTTTCATAAAATGGTTTGACCCAAACCAGTTAAGTCTGATACTACATTCAATCAGCTTTATCCTAAACCAGTTTCAGCAACTTCTCTTCTGTTACAGGTTTAAACCAGTTTATGTGTAACTCCTGTCCCTAGCCCTGACATTTAGCTGCTAAACTGTGCATTCTTTAGACCATTCCATATACAATTAAACTGATATTATAATTCTGTATTCATGGCAGGGTTTGTATGGTGCATTTTAAATAAGGCCCAGAGCCACGCACTGAATGAGTAAGATAAAAAGAAATATTAAATAACTAACTATCAATTCATTTAGCGAGCCATACGGCCTATAGACAAAAAACTGTAATTAAAGACTGACTCATCATACATAAATGTGTGGGCATAAGCCAAATTGAGATGGCAAGGACAGCTCTATTCTGGCATTTCCTAACCAATGAGTGAGTGACTGAAAACTTCATGGGTTTTTTGTTTGTTTTGTTTGTTTGTTTGTTTTGAAAGAGGAGGTTTCAGGTTGTTATACATGTGCTTATTTTATATACAGCATCTTTTCTGAAGTGTGTGCTCATAACACCAACATTAGGGATCTATTCCATTAGCATGGACATACTTTTTCTGGCTCTGCAGTGAAATAATGAAAATATACAGTTTAGAATAACACCTGGTTGGAAAATGTGGTAAATGTCATTATTACATTTTGATATAAATGTTCAGAGCTTGTTTACTGGGTGTTTTTTGCAACTAGCTGGAGGGATCATTGTTCAAAACTTAGAAAATGGCAGGCCAAAAGAAACTCTAGGGAGTTTGGCAAAACCAAAGAAACTCTAGGGAGTGAATCCTCTGAACAGCAGATGTCCCCTCCCATTCCTTAGCACCATCATTTCTTGAGCTATTGGGGCCCTACACTAGTAAAAGGTTAATCTTGGGTAAAGGATAAGTGTCAGGTGACTGCAGACCTCCTTATGAAGTATGGGTACAGTGTGTCAATACAACTCTCCTCTAGGAAGATTTTCCACCACAGGGCTGGTTGCCTTGAGTTAGTCCATAGATTAATCCATCACCCATACTTTATTTCAATGGGTGAAACATTTAGCAGAGACAAAAAAAAGAGCCCAGACTGCTAAGGGTTAATTTTTCATGTGTCTCTTCTGGAAATAAAAAGGTTTTAATCAGCAGAGAGGAAATGTTCTCTTTCATGTTCTTTCAGATGCCTAAGGAGCAGCACGCAGTTTTTGTCAATATGCCTAAGGAACATTTAAGGCTTTCAACATGAATGTGTCATTTCCCATTACAGGCTGCCATTGGGGCAAGCCCTGTGAACAAGCCTGTATGGCCATAATGTGCATTTCAGTGCATTTTGCTGTCTCTGGAAGAGTTTTTAGGACTGCCTGTTCAGGCTACAAGCTGCCTAGTATAGGCCATTTAAGAGCAGTGTCTCAGATCATTCTTATCAATGGAAATCCCATCCATGTTACTGCGCGTGGCAGAGCTGGGTCTGAGACCTTTGTGAAACAGGGTTGCTGACTTTTCACTTGGTCTTCTTGTTACAGACAGCTTCGTCCAAGACAATTTTGTAAATAGAATTTGTTCTAAACATTTTCTGCCTAGCTGAAATTAATTTGCCAGAATGAAGGGCAGCTACTTTCATTTAATTTTATTCAAAAGGCACAAAGGGTCAGTCTCGACCTTGTTCCAACACTGTTCACACTACACCCTCATCAGTGAGTTGTGAGAGCGACAGATCTGGAAACTGGGCTCGAGGAAACTTTCCATGTGAAAGCCTGACCCTATGCTCATTACGGTCTGAGGGAGCAGTTACAGGAATACTCTACAAATAAGATGCTTGCATATCTTTAAATACTTTGTTAATAGATGAAACATCAGTAGATGGCACTCGTGACTATGCAGTATAGTTCCTGGGCTTTGCAGAACTAATATGGTTTGCTATTGTACAATAAAAATGCTTTTGTTTTTTGTAACTTTTCATATCCTGGAACAGACTGCCGCCAGAGGTGGTTCAAGCACCTACTCTGGATTCCTTTAAGAGTCAATTGGACATTTATCTTGCTGGGATCCTGTGACCCCAGCTGACTTCCTGCCCCTGAGCAGGGGGCTGGACTCAATGATCTTCCAAGGTCCCTTCCAGCCCTAATGTCTATGACATCCATGAAATATCAGCTCTTAACAAGAGTCTGTCCCTTGGATGTTGAACCAGACCCTAGATTAGTATATACCTGAGCATTTGTAAATATACTTTGAACTACATGCCAAGACCAAACTACAGAATAGGGTCCTAAATAACACAGGGGATTCCCAAGAACAGCTAACGTCATCAGGGAAGGAAGCTCAAAATGCTGCCAAATTTCTTTGTTCAACAGAAAGTTTATTATGGTGAGGATTTACTGCTTTTATTACTAAAGTTATAAAATCAGATTCAGCTCTACGCCTAGAACCTAGCTCTCTTCCTGGTACCTTTCCATAATTCTAGGATCATAAAGGGCACTAAAATATAGTTTAAATGTCCAGCTAAGGATCCCCTAAGTAGTATAAAAATGTGCCTTGTGCAGGAGAGAATGCAACTAGAGCACACAGCTCTAGCAAGCTGCAGAGCCATCTTTCAGAGGCCATTGATTTGGGTGTAATTCAGAGTAGCTTTAAGTCCACTGTAAATTACAATTTAGGAAGAGGAAGTTTTGGTGGCTCTGGGGCATAATGCTGGCTTGAAAGAATGCATTGGCATGGCAAAAGATCTGGATCCTGGTGTAAGCAGGTGCAAATAAATTGATTTCACTGGAGTTGCACCTGCTTATGCTCAATCTGAATTTGGCCCAGAATTATTAATTACCAGCCTGGCACACACCTCAGGGAGACTGAAGCAATATGTGATTTGCCCATAATGAGTTTGGCATACAAGATAATTGCATGACAATCCTGTAGGTTTCATTTGTCTCGGCCTGTGCATCACAGGCTGACTCTGAGACAGTCCTTGGAAGTGGCTGCACGCCAAGCTAATGCATTCTTTGCTGTCCCCTTGGCTGCAGAGTCTACTTTCTAAATGGCTAAGAGCTGTTTGTTATAAGGAGCAGAGCTGTTGCTTAGAACATCTTGAAGGAATGACTAAGCATTGCAATGTGCTGTAAACTCCCACCTCTTTAAGGCCATGTGATGGAGAAGTATCTTTCACCATGATAGAACCTGAATCTGAAATCAATGGCCTGCTTCACATAAATTAATGAAGACACCTAAGCCCATATTATGAACTAACCAATTCAGCTCCATACAGTAGTTTAAATTGGAGATGCTATTTTGATAGATCTGGAAACATTTTTCAAAGGCTGTGATCTGCATTTCTTTTTTGGGGAGTGAAATTTGTCGTCTCCTTCCACACAGCGTGCAGATCTGTAGTTTAGTGCCCAGAAAATGACTTGCAGGTCCAATTATAAGTATCTGCACTTCTATCTACCTCATTTGCCTATACAATCATATAACTAGGGGAGCATGGACTCCAGTTTTAGACCTTGATTGGAAAACATTGCTCACAATTCTGAAAAAGTCATGGCTCAGTTCAGTTTTTGCCAATGATTCAGTTGAATCGATGGGAATTTTCCCATAGACTTCAATGGGACTGTGATTCACCCTAGATCCAATACTTTTCTTTCATGTTCTTAGACTGCATATATTACATTGACCACAGGGCTTGCCTAGCACTTCATTTCAGGCAGGTATAAATTCAGAATATGTTTAATTCCAAGCAATTTCAACCTATTAGATCTACACCATTGCAACCAAGATCAGAATCCAGTTCAATCTTTCATCTTCAGTTCTCAGAGTGAGGACAAGTTCTATCAGCAACATCTCTTGAGTAGCTGCTATGAGTCAGTATGCTACCCTGCACTGCATTTCCACTACAACTTCTCCTCTGTCTAGACTTACATCAGGAAAAGCTTTTGTGAGTATAGAGATGCCATACTGTCCCATTAAAAAAAAATCACTTAAAACTATGAAAGAAACAAGACTGTGGGCTGTTGAGATTAATCTGATTTAATCTGAACTTTTCTCAAATGGAAAGCATTCTTCAAAAGTCTAACTTTGAGCCCTATTTTATGTTCTCCACAGTAACCTTTAGAGCTCACCTGTTCATCCCTCCATGTCCCCTCTTGGTGGTGTTTCCAAATGACACAAACATTTGACTATGATCTGTGCTTTCCCTAGTGCTGCCAAGTCTGTGTGCCCGCCTTGTAACAATTTTCTCTGGAGCAAGTTCAAGCACAATTTGCTCATGCTGGTATCTATCTGTCATTAGATGTGTCATCTGAATTTCTTTCGGCTCAGGTAGGGAGGGAAGAGGGGAAAGGTCACCTTCCACATTCAGCTTGTTCTCCAGGAGACAGAAAAGAAAAGGAAAGAAACTAAGTTTTCATCTACCTGACAGGAACCAAATGCTTTTTTCCTTTCACATTTTATTCCTGACACTAACTGAACAGTTCACTGATTGTGATAGCAAATATGCTTGCTCAGAACAGACAAAAGTGAGCCAGACCCTTCTGAAAATTGTGGGAGTTGATGCAGTCAAAAGAAAGGTCTGAAGGTTTTGATACATTTCCTTAAAGGAAGGATTGCTGATTAGCCTTTGAACTGCAACAGTTTAAACCTCAGAGTAGCCTTCTAAATCAGCACAAGGTCTAATTAACACAATGTATTATAGGCAAATTGCTTTCAGGAATCTGGTATAAGGCAATGGCATATCTGCTGGCATTGGCTGAAGGTCCGACATCATTCTTGGAAGTTGTATCCTTTCTGAGTGGCAAGTATACCTTGGAACACCTGAGAAGAAAGATGACTGGAAGCACAGTTCAACTCTGGAAAAAGCTAATGTAAAAATGGTTCCTTCCTACTCTGAGCATAGTCAGAACAGCACCCCACTACACTGATAATTATATATATCTGTTATATATAGTAGCATATAAGACTCCTAAGTCATATCTGTTATATATATACACACACACACACACACACACACACACACACAGATCTTACTCCCAAAAGCCTAGAGGAACCAACAACGCTCAGAAAGTGAGTGGGCACCATTCCATTTATGCACGTACGAAAGATTGATACAATCAGTTCTGACATTTGGGTAACAGTGAGAGATTTTGAAGTGTACAGTGTGGCCGCACAGATTCATTTTGCTTGTTGATGGGTTTGAATGGCACCCAGGAAAGAGAGAAACTGCTGCACACTAGGCAGTTTGATGGATTTGCACACATAAGACTGACCCTAATTCCTTTGAAATCAATGGCAGAATTTCCACTGACTTCCAACTGAAACAGAAAAGCGTCAGAAGGAGAAGCTAAAACAGTTCTTTGAGCACCTCACCCCCCAAAAGTAAAAAAAAAAGCTCTGCCTCTAAGAGGAGAGATTAAGAGATTTTTTTTTTCCTTTAGGTTTATTTTGTTCCTGTTACTTTATCTGAAAACAGTCAAGGGGGATCATAGGGGAAAATGTAAATAGTACATCTAATGTTTTATAGCAGAAGATATATGATCTCAGACAGCCAATCAGTGAGAAGAAAAGACTTTAAGTATGCCAGGGAAAGGAAATGAGCCTTTGTTGGTGATTTATTTTCCATTAGAATGTGACTGGTAAGGGGACAGAAAAAGGGAATCATTTGATTTGGAGGATGAGCTAAAAGTTATAGAACCTGATGGCTGGTCAAAAGGTTTCCACTGAAATTCTCCTCATCCTCCCCCCCTAAAAGCAAAGTTGTCTTTTAAACCTAAAAAAATTCACAGGAAATATTTCCTTCCAATTTTTAAGTTTTTCCTATTTCAACCACTACAAAAAAAAGCTTTCAACCACAAAATAATTGTTATACAGAGAGAGAGAAAGAGAAAGAGAGAGAGAGAGATTTTGGGGAATGGGTACAACATCGTTTTTGCACTTAAAGTTTTGATTTAAACAATTTTGGGAGAAGCGGGGGCCATCAAAACAAATTTCACTATAAGTAGAAACTTCATTTTTCCTATTGCTGTAAGACAATAGACATGACAGGGGAAATTCTACAGAAGAAGGAAAATGACCAGTCAGATACAATTACCCCTAAGCTTACAGGTGCTCAGTAGGGGTGTGCAAAATGGGCTGTATTCGATTCAGATTCGGCCTGAATCGGGGACAGTGATTCAATTCATTGATTCGGATCACTGTCCCCGATTCAATTCAGCCATTGACACAGCTTTAAATGTTTTTTCTACATACCTCGAGGTACCAGGTGCAACTTGAGAATGCTGCAATGCTGGAGGGCATGGAGTGTCCCACAGGAGCATGGCCCCCCCCCCGCCCCCCCATGTGCTTGGTGGCAAACCCAGAAGTGGACCAGAAGTACTTCCAGTCCACTTCCGGGTCTGCTGGGGAGTGCACGCATGGGCCCCCCCATGTCCCCCAGACTTGGCGATCAGCTGAGGGGAGACCCCAGGCACCACCCCCCCCAGACCAGGAGGCACCAGTCACTGAGCCAGAGGGGTGCAGGGGGGGCCCCCAGCGCGCTCCTCGGTGGACCCAGAAGTGGACCAGAAGTGTTTTTGGTCACCTTCTGGGTCTGCTGCCGAGCACACTGGGGACCCCCCATGCTCCTGTGGGACATACCATCTGCCCCAGCATTGCAGCATTCATGAGCCACCAGCTACTTTCTGAACTGCTGAAGCTTGCCGAATCTCTCTGAATCAATTTGGAGGGTTCCGATTAAATTCAAACAAATTAAAGGGTCTCCTGATTCAATTCAGATTTGGCCACCAAATTGGGCCGAATCTCCATTGAATCAAATCAGGGACTGAAGTATCACACAGCCCTAGTGTTCAGTAACTAATAACTATTAACTACCAACCCTGCTGCTTCTAGTCTCAGAAGCTGTGTGGAGCTGCCCAGCAAGTCAGCCCTTGGATGACTGCACATAGTCTCTGCTGAACTAAAAGTGATCATGAGACTAAGAGGGAATTGCAAAGTTTGGATGTGCTTGGGTCGTGTGTTTTGGTTTGGGTACATCTCTAGTTATAATGTTTATCACCATCAGAACATGTTTTAGTATCCCTTGCCATTTCTTGGGATACCCACTGTTGGCAGCCTGAACAAGCCTCCCATCCCAGAACCATAGATTTCATAGACATTAGGGCTGGAAGGGACCTCACAAGATCATCAGGTCTACCCCCTGCCCAGAGGGCAGGAATTCAGCTGGCATGAGATCACCCCAGCAAGATAAGCATCCAGGCATTTCTTAAAAGGTATCCAGAGTATGTGCTTGCACCATTTCTTGGGGGGGGAGTCTATTCCAGACTCTGGAAATTCGGACAGTAAAGAGGTTTATCCTTATTTCCTGCCTAAAATGGTCTTCTAGCAGTTTGTGACCATTAGACCTTTTCTTCCCTTGGGGTACCAAACGTTCTCCCAGTTCCTGATGTACACCCCTTATATACTTAGAAGCTGCCACCAAGTCCCCCTAGAGCCTTCTCTTCTCTAGGCTGAAGAGTCCCATGCCTCTCAGCTGCTCCTCATAAACCTTGCTCTCCTGACCTCTAATCATGTGTGTGACTCTCCTCTGGACTCTCTCAAGCTTTCTCCACATACCTTCTAAAGTGTGGAGTCCAGAACTGGATGCAGTACCCCAGCATCAGCTTCACCCAGGCTGAGTAAAGCAGGAGAAAGATTTCTTGGGTCTTGCTTGAGATGCATCAGTAGATGCAAGCCAGAGTTTTATTTGCTTTGTCATCTGCGGCATTGCATTGGTGGCTCATGTTCATCTTGTGATCAGTCATGACACTCAAGTCTCTTGCAGTTGTGATGCTAGTGAGTATAGCACTGTCAAGCCTATAAGTATGATGTGGGTTCTTTCTCCCAAGGTGGAGCACCTTGCATTTCTCTGTATTTAATGTCATCAGATTTTGATCTGCCCACCTTGCGATCCTGTCCAGGTTGCCCTAAATTGCCAGCCTATCCTCTAGCATGACTGCAGTTCCCCATAACTTGGTGTCATCTGTGAACTTAGCCAGCCTGCTTCTGACACCCAAATCCAGATCATTTATGAATATATTAAAGAATACTGAACCCTGGGGGACACTACAGGTCACCATGAGCCATGTTGGCTTGGTTCCATTAACTAGCAATCTCTGGGTCCAACCACAGAACCCATTCCCCAGCCATCAGACTGTAAGGTTATTGAGGTCACAGTTCCCCAATTTTACTGTGAGGATATCATGGGAGACCAAGTCAAAGGCTTTTTTTAAATCTAAATATACAACATCAACCTCTTCTCCCTTGTCCAGGTGCTGCATCACCTGGTCATAGAAGGAAATGAGGTTGGTCAGGCAAGGAACAAAAGCCATGTTGGCTATTTCTCAGAATGTTGCCTTCCATTAGCCTGTTATTGATGGATTCTTTGATGATTTTTTCCAAGATCTTTCCAGGGATTAAGGTTAAACTGATTGGCCTGTAGTTCCCTGGATCTTCCTTCCTTCCTTCCTTGAAAATAGGCACCACACATTGGCCTCTTTCCAATCTTCTGGAACCTCTTCTGAGTGCCACAAGTTCTCAAATATCCTCATCATTGATGCTATTATGTCAAAAATCTCTTTTAGCACTCTTGGGTTCATTCCATCCAGGTCATGTACTAAAGGAAATTAAATCAGTTTTGCCTCACAGAATCTCTCAGAAGTTACTTGCTGCATTTGTCATGAATATCTCAATAATTAAATATCAGATACGAGAGATGGAAGAACTGTTCTGATAAACTAAGCCCTGACCTATACCTTCACCTGCAAGTGCCCCGTCTAGCAACTTGAAAATTAATCAGGATACAAGAATATCTGGATTCACCACCTTTCCAGTCTGATCAGAAGCAGGAAGTGCCAAAAATCTCATGGACATCTCTAACCAAAAGATTTTCTGATTTTGGTCAGCCCCTGAGCTTGGGGTGCTCATGCAAACCAATTATCTGAACATGGAACAATTCCATGTAAGGAAAATTAGAAGACACACACATTTCTTGCCTTTGAGGGAATCCCTCAGTCTTATGTATTATTGTGGGATTTCAGCATATAAAATACATGTGCTAAAATGACACCAAGCCAGTAGGGCCCTCTCTTTTCATTGTAGGATCCAACCCAGGAGAAGTGATTAACTTCCTACAGGATGCAGCTGTTTGGGGAGACTTGAGGAGGAAAGGAACTAACAGAGTAACAGTGTAATGCTTACTGGTCAGAAAACTCCAGATCCTAAGTATTATTTACAATATTAAGTGGACTGCCACAAAGAATAATAAATCAACATTGCACTGTAATGACAGAAACTGACCCTGCCTGGATCAACCATAAGTACAGACAGAATGAGCATGGTATTGCCTCTAAGGAATACAAAGAGAGATTGTTTCTCTTAACCAGTCCTTGTCTATACCATTTTGTCGATTCCTAGGCTGTGTCTATCACCATGGTATCTGATTACCTTCTATGTGCTCAGTCTTTCTCACTTCAGTTTTAACATGTCTACAAAGCATATCAGAGACTTGTGGATGCCAACTAAGAATATGAATGAATAAATAAACAAACAAACAAACAAATAAAGCCTGCAAGTTGCTATTCACTAACTAGTGAGGAGAGGATATTTTGACATTCATAACATTGATGCCCAGCAGCAAAATAGTCTGCATAAACTGTGCTTTGAAGGCTTTGTGTGAATGTGGGGCAGGGGCTAGGGACAGACATTCAAAAAACCTGAATCTGAATTCATTCAACCTTTGCTAGTTAGTCTAACCTGGCTAGGATGAACTCGTTTGTAACCGAACAGACATACTCCCTGGACTGAGGAAATTCATACACATGCCTGCAGTGGCTGAAGCTAGAAGCTGAGAGGTGCTAGAGCAGCCCTCCCTTCCCTTCCACAAGGCTGAGCTGAGGTGGGGTGTGGCCAGGTCTGGGCAGGACATTCTGTTTAGGGAAGTCTGCCTGCACCATCCAAAGCTTTTCCCCTACTGGCCACTCAAGGGGCAGGAGTGTTGCAGACCCAAGCCCTGGGCTAGCACTCTGAGGTGGGGAGGGGGAAAAGCGGGGTGCAGTGCATGCATCTACTGACGATATGGAGCTTTTCAATCTTCTTCCCTTCTTCTTTATACTGTCTGCAGCAAACTGACAGGCAAGCAAGCCAGCAGGGGGCTGATAACAGTATTTATCACCCCATCAGCAAAACAGTATCCTCTCTCCATTACAGATTCACAGAAGTTTAGGGCTGGAAGGGATCTCATGAGAGCATTGGGTCCAGCCCCCCTGCTCTGGGCAGGAAAGTTCAAGCTCTTGAACAGCTGTTTCCAAAAAGGGACTTTACTAGCTGACCTGTTGATTAGCTGCAAAAAGCCCTAACCAGTCACTGGTCTGTCTGCCTGTCCTAGTGACATTGGAGACATACCCAGATGCCTCTCAGCATTAGCTAGCATACCACATACCTAGGGTCCATGGGGCTGTGGTCTGTGCTGTGGGAGATGAGAGGAAGGGAGGAAGGGATTCCTGTTTGAGCAATGAGCAGCAAGGTGAGGGGTAAGGCAGGGGAAGCCAGGCAGATGCTGCTGTGCCTGCAGTCTATGCCAGAGCTCTGTCTAGGGAGCAAAGGGGACGGGTCAGCTCTGCTGTGTAACAGAGCCCTGCCCAAAGAGCATGCCAGGATGCTAGGGGAGTCTGGTTTAACTTAAACCAGCAAGGGGTCTGAGACAGGTACTGCATAAACTGGTTTGACACAAATTAGTTAAGTCTGATACTCCATTCAGCCAGGTTTATCTTAAACCAGTTTCAGCCATTTTCAAACTGGTTTATGTGTACTGAACTTACGTTCTGTTACAGGTTTTAAACAGTTATTGATCACGTAAATCAGTTTATGTGTAATGTCCGTCCCTAGCCCAGGAGGCCTAGACACTGATTCTAGCAGGGTATTTTGGTGGTGGTAGCTCTGGCTAAGCCAGATTGTAATAACCAATCTTAGGAAACCAAACAATGAGTTCACTGAGATGTTATTTCCCAGTGCAGCTAGACAAAATGCCTTTTGGTCCTTCATGCATGAGTCTTACAAGCCTAAACATTTCACACGAAAAGAAAAGAAAATCATCTTTACATTATAGCAAGTGGAATGATTTAGACAGCTCCAGGCAACAAAGATTTGAGCTGATAAGGAACAACAAGAGTTGGCTGTCTTTGAAGGAGTATTCACTACTGTTCTCTTTATGACATTGCTGTAAACTAGGAAAAAAAACCCTGGAGGTTAAGGGAAGGTAATATGGGAGGTGCTGCTCTGTTGTTTCTTGTCACTGCTCCAAATCCATCAGCAATGAAGCATGGCATTACCCCTGCTGCGAATTGAGTAGTCCAATGCAATCCCCCAAAGCCTAGAAATGAAAACCAAATGCCACATCTCTGTGGCAGTCTGCACCACTATTCTATGTGCATGATGGTAATTTAGTGGGGGAGGGAAAAGTACTGCTTGAAATACAGGCACACCCAAGAAACAGAGGCCATTTCATCAATTCCTGTCTTCAAGACATACCTGTTCCCTGAGCAAAAGTCTCAGATAATTAACTAATTAGTTCTAACTGAGAAGTGTACATTTTCCATCCACCAATCAGCAAGAGGAAGGTGTAGAAAAGTCACTAAATAAAGGAAAATAAAAGACAATGGAAACCACAGCAGAGTTTGTTTTAAAGGTTCAGAATGTTGTCCTGAGCTAGTAAATCATCCAATGAGGACCAGGAAATTGTAACAAGAAAAGATGACATTCATCCCATTTTTCATTCTTTCTCCGGTTCTGTCACAGGGCAAAATATCAGGTAAGGTCTCATATCCTGCAAATTACACTACTCTGACAAGAAACCAGCCAAGGCCTTTTGACTTTCTCTCTAGTCATGGTATAATGCAAGGTCCTTTTTTTCCTCCCCTTCTGCTGTTAGGCCTCACACACTAGTGTTTTATGAGACAGATGCTGCATGGGGAGGGAGAAGGGGGTTGCTCATGTTTGTTCTGGAAAAAGAAAAGGGTCATAGAAAAGTGATTCTATCTCAAGAATATTAGTAATAAATTATTCCTTGTGACTGAAAACAATAGGAGTGACAAGTGTGTTTCTGGGAATGTGCCTGCATGCACAACTTCCCCCTCAATGCAGACTTCATGAGCTGCTACAATTTGCAATCCCAAAGTGGAATTATATAAACTGGCTTCCCACCTAGAAATGGAAGCAATTTTTCCAAGGAACTTCAGTTTTGGCTTGTATCAGATGCACAAAGGAGACCTCAGTCTGAGGGACTTCAACCCCTCCAACTCCCACAGTTCTATCCATCCCAACAGAGTTCAGTGAAAGACCTCATTAAACTTTTAATACTGAGAAAGAAAGAAAATAATCTTAAAAGGAAGCAGAATTTTATTCTTTCCAGCCCTAAGCCAATCCTCCAGTTTAACCAGGACGTAGTTATCAACTTGTTTTATCTGCTAAGAGCATATACAGAAGTGCTCCATGCATGGCTTACAATGCTGTAATTTAGAGCACTTTTTTATAGGACTATAAAGTTACAGTGCTCTTAAACATAAGAGAAGTACAGTGCTTGGGTGGGAGGGGGGGGTGAGGAAGGGGGGACCTGTGCCTCTCTACACGTTCCAGACTATGAGGCAGGGGGTGCTCTGCAGCCTTCTGGGGCTTCTCCACTGGTCAGAAATTTAACCAGAGTACAGAAGTTATGTAAAGCACTGTAGGTTGCTAAAGTACTGCAAAATACAGTGCTTCAACTTTAATACCTCATTTAACAAGGGTTAATTTAAAGTGCTGTACCCATTTTTAAAGTGCTATAAAACCATACACTTTTGTTAAGTCATGGCAATAAAGTGCTTTAAATGACAAAAATAACAACTTCTGTAAACACCCTGAGATCCTGAATCATCTTCAGGGGTCTATTTCAAGCCACTGAAGGACAGTGAAACCAGTCCTGAAGGAAAATGCAGTGATTCTATGGACCTACCCCTTTGGGGCCAGACCTTAAAGTCCTTAGTCCACTGTTATTTGGATTTAAAAACTTTCCTTGACTTACTTTACCCAAGTAAGAACCTGAACTTTCAGCTCATGGCCAAATGTTAATAACCTCTTATTCCAGGTTTGCATCCGTAGCAAAACAACACTTGCTTCCCCAAGAGTTTGGCCATTTTCAGCTATCTATCTTGTGGGCTGGATTTTCAGAATAAGACCAATGCTGAGCACTCTATGACATTCCCACAATCAAGTGGTACTATAAACAGCATCATTTACAGTGGTGCTTCGGGTATTCTTTAAACCACAAGTGGCCAACCTGCACTACACATGCCAAAAGTGCTGCAGGCAGCTTCTGTGTGTGGCACATGGCAGATCAGGGAGGGAGTAAGGAACACAGCAACAGATAGGGGAGGGACCAGAAAAGCAGGCAGAGCAGGGCAAATAGGACAGGGAGCAGAAAATTAAGCAGCAGATTAGGCAAGGGAAAAGAAACTGTATTAGAATTTAGGGAAGGAGCAGGGCTTACCTTGGGGCACACCTGTCAAAAGGGCTGACCCCTCCACTGCTTTAAATAAAGAGGAGCATACATGATTTCATCCTTTGAACAACATTTCTCTGAATAAAAGTGATGCACTGACAAACATGAACATTACGCCTATTATTGTACAGTTCTCAGTCAAGTCAAAGGCGCTCTTGAGCCCCTTGGGCTGATGTAGTTTTGGCATACCAATGTCTTAAGCTGACAGCACACCAGGGAGTGATATGCCTAGCGCCATGTCCATCTGTCTTTGGCTCCCCAGCCTTTATAACCAGGTACCTATTTATAGCCAAGTTAACTATGCATAGCATTTGGCATGAGCCTGGAATACAGCTTGAACTCAGGTGTAAAATGCAACTCAAAAACTGACACGCAAAGCTGGGTACCTTTTGGTTTAAAGAAGACTAAAATGCAGATTATGAGAATAATAAATGCATGATAACAGGATTTTGCTTATTAAAGGCAAAATATAATGCACACAAAGCAAAGCAAACCAAAAAAACCTCAGTGAAGTGAGGGGAAAGAAATTTAAATGAAAGATACTTCAAATTACTGTAACTCCTTTTCATTTGTATTTTTTTTTCTGTTTCAAATGTGTACGTTCTAATTAAATTCTCTTAGTACTTTAGGCTTTTGCCAGTTTCAGCTAATTTGTAGAAAAAGTAAAACTGTTGCCTTATAAAGTTATTATTGTTCTTCTGCTGACAATTAATGTTTTATTCTGTTAATATTCTTCTGTTAGCCAAAGAGAGATAAAAATTTTAAGTGCATTCACTTCTT
The DNA here is from genome assembly GCF_000455745.1 of Alligator sinensis. NCBI lineage: Eukaryota > Metazoa > Chordata > Crocodylia > Alligatoridae > Alligator > Alligator sinensis. The sequence continues at coordinate 2,145,227 of NW_005842114.1, read as the reverse complement.
TGCAAAATATGTTCTCTTAATGGCCTCTAATGTTTTGCTACAGAAAATATTTTGAAGGTGTACATTTGAGTTTGGAATTGTAAAATGCTAAGACTTTTAAAGTCCATACTTCATTTAAATAGGCTTTTGATTCCAGCACCCACTCTATGTTAGCACATTCCTATCTTTGTTCTCTAGAAAAGTGGATGACCTGCAAAATAACTACTTTTACAGAGTTAAAATGTACCATATATTTTTATTGGTGTGATTTTTTTTTTAACATTAGTTTGTATAGAAAGCCCAAATTATGTTCTACAAATTTACTAAGGCCAGGAGTTTCATTATCTGAAAATGAAGGGACCTATTTCTAACATCCCACCACAGAAGGGTATAGAATCAGAGAAAATTAGGGTTGAAAGGGACCTCAGGAGGTCACCTAGTCCAACCCCTGCTCAGAACAAGACCATCCCCAACTATATCATCCTAGTCAATAATGTTTTCTGAAGCTAATGGAAGTGTTACTTGAACATGGGAATTAAAAATTCCTCTTTACTATCATCGAGCATTCACTGAAATTCTCTTAAAATAAGAAACGGAAAGGCCTAAAGGCTAAATTCTTCTCTCACTGGCTTTACAATGATTTAAGTCCATTATTTTCAACGAGTTACTCTTGTTTAATGCTAGTGCAAACTGAGAGGAAAATCAGATACTGGCTGAACAGCCTGGGGATGAATCCCTACAATTTGGGAAGAACGATAAAAACAGGTGAAGCCAATTGGTCTTCATAAAGACAGCATTAAATCAGCAGCAGCATTTACCCATTTTCCCACAGATGTGCTACACCCACCAAAGTGCAGAAGTGGGATGGGTGGGCAGGGCTAGGATCATGGGGTGGTGATAGCACGGGGCCAGAGCCTGAGGCACAGCTGTGATTCACTGCACATCCCTGTGATGGGCACCATTTTCACAGGGATGTGCAGAAAGCAAATCACAGCTCTACCCTGGGCCCTCATCTGTGCTGTCACTGGCCCATAATCCCAGCACCAGCCCCAGCTGTACTCACCCATCCCACTCCTGGACACCACTTCCCACCTACCAGCAGCCCCATCCCATCCACCTAGCTGAGCATGCCCTGCCTGCAGGGTCCTGGGATAGTCTTCATGGAGACCCTGCCTACCCCCTCTATCTGGTGCCCCCAGCAGTGGGTGTGGGGCAGATGGACCAGGGTGTCTGAGCAGCAGGGCCAGGTCTGGAAGCAGCAGCAGCAACACTGGCAATGGCAGCTAGAAGGAGCTACCACTGCTGGGGCTGCTAGGGAGCTGAGTCTGGCCACTGCACTGCCCCAGCCCCGCTGCATGTCCAGGAGTGGCAGGACTGGCCATAGGCTGCCCCTTGCAGCTGGGACAGTGGGCTGGATAAAATCCCTTGGTGGGCTGCATTTTGCTCACTCCTGGTTTAAAGCCACCTAGTCCAGCTTCATCAAAATATCTCATAAAATAGTAAGTTTGTTAAAAATAGAAATTAGCATCAGGAACAAAAGCAATCAGGACTCGTGGTAGAGGTGATATCTTTTATTAGACCAACTAGAGTTTTACAAAAAAAAATTCTTTAATTGCAAGCTTTTGGGCACAAACACCCTTCATCAGGCATAGGAGAAAAGATTGTGAAGGTTCTCCTGGGTAGAAATGAAAGTGCAAGTGCAAATTCCTGCACTTAGGATGGAACAAGCATTAGAACCGGTATAGGCTGCAGGCCAACTGTCTAAGATTGATCAAGCATTAGCTGATCAAGTATCAGGCACCAGACTCCAATCAAAAAACATAATTTCTATTTTGCAGGAAGGAAAAAAGTCCTTCTCCATTTTCAGATTAAATGGATTTTTTTTTTAATTCCTGCAGAAGAGAAAAACTATATATTTTGAAATGATTGAAGAACTGTTTCAGGAATTTCAAAGTGAACTGGGAGCTAAGCCCTAGCTAGAGCAGGGCTTCCAAACTCCCGGTTCACCCCAGCTGGGAATCTAGAAATCTAGAAGACCCAACTCAAGCTCAAGTTCTCAGGGCTTCTGAGGTCCCTGCTGGTTCAGCCAAGAATCTGGTTCCTGAGAGTCCAGGCTAGTGTTGAGTTTTCCAGATCTTAATAGCCTCCAGACTCTCAGTTCCATGCATGGGAAATGGAAACCCCAAATGCTTCAGCTTGAGATAAACTCCAGTCTAAGGGACCCAGCACTGAACCCCAGCTAGAGTTAAGGCTCCTGAGGCTTCTGGATTCCTCTTCTGCAGCAAAGAACTGGAAAGCCCTGAGGTCCTGGGCCAGAACAGTCCTCCTGGCATGGCTGCCCCATAGCTATGGACCTAGAAACCCCATTGAGACAAGCTAGCAGGAAACCAAAATGGTTTCTGATGGATACTGGCCAAACCAATAGAGAACCCTGACTGGGTTTTGCTAGTATTTAATTGACAGACATATTTCTTAGGAATGTTTTGGTTTTAACAATTAGCACCTTCCTAAAAAAAAAAAATCCCAACTAGCTCCATTGAATGTTTCCAGATGGTACTTCAGAAAGCTCAGAGAAGGCTTTGTCATTGTTCACGTGATCTCACAGCTGAGAAATAAAAAGGTAAATCATCAGTACAATAGGAAAAGAGTATGAGGTGTAATTTACATATATCAGTGTACAGATAATGAGAGTCTACACATGATTTAAAAAAATCAAATAGTCTGTATATTGTCATGGTTCAAAAGCAAGATAGACTTAAAAAGCAACAACAACAACAAAACAATGTTTCCACCCCTAAATATATGTTGGAGCCAATAATAAAATATGAAAGGATGAAAATGAGAAGCTTTTAACTGAAGTTACTATGCTTCACAAGAACAAAAAATTACATGCTGAAGTGGTACTCCTACCTGTTGTATTCCAGTCCAGCTCAGCAACTGATTGCTCCTCCTAACTTCTTTATCTACCTATGCAACTGTTCCCTGTTTCTTAGATTTGTTACAATAGTGTCCTGACTGAAACATCAGTAGAACAAGGCTAATTTTTTCAGTTGAAACTTTGATGAAAAATGCCAATTTTCAACACTGAAGAGTTTTGTGAATTTGTATAGATTCCAGTGAATTCTCTCTCTCCCCTCTCTTCTTCTTCAAAAAAGGTAAAAAAAAATTCTGAATTTTTTTTAAACAAAACATTCTGATTTTCTAATTTGGAACTACTTTTCATTTTTTAAATTTCCTTTTTTTTAAAGTCTTGAAAATTGCTCAAAAATTAAAACGGAATGCCCTGTTTTGGGTCAAACTGAAGCTCCATGTGACCTGAAAATTATTTTAAAACAAATCTGTTTCATTTGTAATAAAATGTCAAAACAATGTGCAACAGCTGCAAAGGCTTGCTTGGCTGCAAGCTGAGTGGTTGAGCTGTGCCTAAGAACTTTGCAAGAAAGGCAGCAATAAGTTTGTAGAGGGTGAAATAGCTTTTCCAAACAGAGGGTATGCTGTGTACAATACATGTGTTTTACTGGAGCATTTGAACAGTAACCAGAGTCCCCATTGCAAACCCCAGGCTCTGACTGGCTACTATGGAGCCATAAAAAGCTGAGGGAGGGAAAAGCAGTGGGGAGAAGCTGGAGGAGAGCAACACCAGCCTGGATAGAAGAGTAGAGATGCAGCCCCTCTCTCCCCTAGACAGGAAATGGAGCTGAGGCTTGCTGGGGCAGACTTTAGGACAGAGGAGAGCCTGAGTCATCCCAGGAGAAGCTGATTCCCTGTCTGGATTGAGGCTGTGCAGTCAGGGACACCATGCCTGCTAGAGGTGTATTTTTCAGAAGGAAACTTAAAAAAAAGAAGCCTATTACCTGAAGTGGCTGGTAAGAGACTTGTTTTTGCTGAGTTACCAAGAAAGAGGAAAGAGTCCATCTTCCCCAGAGCAGCAGAAGCCTTGCCTCTGCCATCTAGTAGTGGATCATGTGGTTATCTAGTGGTGGATCAATGTGGTGGAATTATTCATCTATTGTTGCAGTTGTAAATTATATTCAGATTGTTGGTTTTATTATTAACTATTGATATATGTATAGAGATGAAATATATATTTTTTCTCTTGATTAGTCATTACTTTTCTGTATATAGTTGTGTATAATAAAGAAACCCATTTGTTTATTGGACTTAAAGTAAATTATTGGGTAGTGAGGGTGAGGGACGCACCTCTCCATGGGACACCTCGGTCAGGAGACCTGCCTGAGGGGGTTCCCAAGGCTACTGGCACCCTGAGGATCCAGAATCTGGCATATCACCTGGCCTAGTGTGCCAGCGAGGGTTACAGATGTTTCTGTTTGACTTAAATAATAGATTTTTTTCTGCAGAATTGCCAGCAACCCAAAAGCCCTTGATTTACAGTACTGCTCGTTTTCTCTTTTCCTCTGTCAGCAGTTGTCTAAGGACTCATTTCTCAGAAACAGATAAAGACTCTAGATATCACTCTCCACTCCTCTACACTTGACCAAAATGAAGCCATTTCTCTTTCAAAGGCAGCACTGAAGAATTCAGAGGCCCAAACCCAAATCACAATCTCCAAAGAGGTCAGTTTCCATTTAGACACCCAAAATGGCATGTGTTTCAGAGGAACTCAATTGACATGCTGGGAGCTGAGTGGTTTTAAAAATCCATCTCTTCTTCATGCAACAATGAAGGAACTGAGCCCCTCTGAAAAAATCAGGTTACAGTTGTGGTTACCAGCACTTGGAAATTTACCCTGGAGCTCTTAAAATTCTGGCCCTCACATCCTTATCCAATGCCAATGAAAATCTCTATATTGACTTAAGTGGGGTTTGGATCAGATGTAAGACCTTGATTCTGCTACAATCCTTCTCTGTTTTCTTCCAAGATTATTCACAGACGAAGGTGTGACTGAACTGACAAAGTCTAGCCTAAATTTGGGCAAATTATTTATTTTAGTAGAAGCATGTTTCTGGAACCTTATAGTGCTTGACCTGCTACTGGGGTTTTACTTCCCATGTTTCATAGCTCATCATTTTTCTGTATTTCTCCACTTCTCTTGATTTTCACTATATGTCCCAGACACCAGCTCTGTTACAGTACCTTACCAGGGCCTTGCATCGAGTTCCCTATTGTAAGTACCAGCTTAAAACAAAACCAAAATAAACCACATTTACCCAAAGAAACTTGTCAGCCTAAAACAATTATCTCTGTGTTTTATAAGTACAGATGCAAAGTCTTAAATCTCTTTGACACTTCCCATTTCAGACCACAAGGCACCTCTGCAGGTTTCCATTGAACAGTATGGCAGTCACACAGACAACATACTGTAGTGCAGGGGTTCCCAAACTGTGGTACACAAACCCCTGGGGTATACAAAGGATCTCTGCGGGGTATGCAGGAGAAATTTTATAATGGCAGATCAATTTTCATAATAATAATAATTGGTATTTAAGAGGTTAAAATGTAAAATGTATAATGATAGGGGTCCGTGGGCAGCTGGTAAATCTGAAAGAGGGTATGCAATAAGAAAGTTTGGGAATCTCTGCTCTAGTAACAAGTGCAAAAGAGGGGTTACATGCATGGAGTTTTAAAAAAAATCACAGATCTAGAAGGCAAAGGCAATATAAAACACCACAGTTGATCCAGCAACCCTCCTCCCCTTTTTCCAAAGGACCACCAAAAATTAACCAAAAGCAAGGAACCTTAGCATGCACTGAGCCACAAAGCACTAGAATCAGCCTCTTGATTTCCAGTGCTACACTGTGTACTAGGGCTGTGCAAAACAGCACCATTCTGATTCGACAGTGTTTCATTTTGAGTTTTGTTTAGTTTCAAAACCACTGTTCCATTTCGTTTGATTGAAACTGTTTCATTAATTCGACGTTTCACCCATAGGCTATAATGGGGAAACATGAAACTGCCTATAACTCTGTCATTTCTTTCCTGATTCAGATTAAACTTGCAGGGGTGGTATCCCCTTCTGAGGCCATGGAGCCTGCCAAGTTTCAAGGAGATAGATGCACAGGTTTCTGGGAAACTGCACCTCAAGCTGCTGACAAGCAAAACTCGTGACATACGTGACACTGTGTGTGTGTTAAAGCACACAGGCACTGGGGCCTGTATACAACACAGTATAGGCCAATGAGCCCTCCTCCTCCCCAAAAGCTTCAACCTGGTCCACCACTTTAAATGACAACAGGTAAAATAATAACTTGGTGAGCAGCAGCACCGTAGCACCAGCAGCATCTCAGGCAGCCAAACGGTAACAGAGCTTTTCTTTCCTCTCTGCAGGAGCTTCTTCTCCAGCAGCTGCCAGAGAACTCTCCCTGCCAACCCCATCCTTGGGACTGAGATGTGCCCAGGGCCCTGCGTCCTTCCGGTCAGGTGCTAGGGGGGTTGGTCTAAGGACATGGCACTGGCAGACAAGGTCCTTTCCTTTGGGTGAATCTAATCTGGTATGTTTTGAGACCAACTGAATAGTTTTTCAATCCAATGTCTATATTGAGTCCATGAGTTTCTGTACGTAGGAGGCTGATGAAGTGAAGTTCATAGGCCCGGCTCTGAAAAGTGGTTTGTAAATTCAAACAAGTACCAAACCTTGTTAACCTAACCTCATCACCAGAAGCAAACTTCCTACAGCACAAAACACAAAATCTGCCAACAATCTCCAGTACCCCCACAGACTGCACACCAGAATCTATCAAAGACAAGGATACCCAACTATGTGTGGGGGCACATTTTTCACA
>NW_005842114.1:2112351-2138480 GCF_000455745.1 Alligator sinensis | reverse complement strand
TTCAGTCTCTCAGGCCTGATCCTGAAAGTGAATTAACAAACCACTTTTCACAACCAGGCCTATGAACTTCACTTCATCAGCCTCCTAGGTAGTAGGTACAGAAACTCATGGACTCGATATAGACATTGGAATTCTGGGGTTCACACATGGCAGCCAGCATGTGGACTGTACTGGAGTACAGGATCAAAGGATCAAGGCATTTCCTGATGCCCTCCTTCAGCCGCCTCACCAGTCCCTGGACGTCTGGTAACAGCAGCTTGCCCCAGCCAGGAAACTTCCCTGGAAGCTCTCCATTTGGCTCTGAAGTTCTCTCACTATAGGGATCGCCTGGCTAAGGAGGGCAAAGCCAGCTCTGAGGGTCTCAGTGGCCTTGAGGAAGGGCTTGAGTACCAAGACCTGGGAAATAGTATCCCACTTAGCTTTGTTAAGGGGGCCACTGATCCCAATCTCCCTGAGCAAGGCCATCTCATGGATGGTCTTCTGTTGCTCCACCAGCCTCTCATGCATCAGGCATGTGCAGGTCCACCAAGTCCCCACATCCTGCATGATTTTGTGCTGCGAGATGTTCGGCTCTGCTTGTTTGTCCCGCATCATCTTGCCCCCCTAGTGCTCTGGTGGAAGTAGTCTGCCACCTTCCTGCATTTGGAAATCAGCTTGCTGGTGGTGCTGGCACCATCACCAACAGCCCTGTCCCCCGCCAAGGCATCCCTGACAATGAGGTGGAACTTGTGTGCTACACAGCGGATGCCAACAATATGGACTGCCTTGACCATATTGGCCCCATTGTTAGTGACCATGAACCCACAGGTGAGCTCACCCTACCCAATGAACCAACCCTGCACCAAGCAGTTCCTGGGCCCCCATGATCTCAGTTGTCGTGTGGGACTCATCCATCACCTCGGCTTGAAGAAGAGCCCACTGACAGCCTGACTGGTTGCACCAGTGCCCTGTGAGGGAGACGTAGGCATGATCTCCACCACAGCTGCTCCAGATGTCCAAGGTGAAATGTAAGGCCACCTACGGAACAGCCTTGTACAGCTCCTCTCTCAAGTACTCCTTGCATGCCTCATACAGGGAGGGCACCACTGTCTTGCTGAAGATGATGCATGCAGGCACTTGGCAGGTTGGGGCTACAAGCACCATGAACCACCTGAACCCTGGCTGCTCAACCAAGGAGAAAGGTTGGCCATCAATGGCAAGCATCTTCCCAATGCTCTGGGTGATCTTGCTCGCCCTTGCAACGTGCCCCGCTTTTTGTCCACTTTTCCCCCAGTGTTTCAGGGTGGCCTGCCTCTGCTTTGACGGGGCAGGGGCTTTGGAGTGAGATGGGGCCTTCCCTTTGGGCACACTCCTGCTGGTTGCAGGCTGAGGAGGAGCAAGGGCAAAGGGGTGGTGTCTACGGAGATGCATCAGCATTCCTGTGGTGCTCATGTGTTTTGTTCCCTTGCCCTGGCTGATTTTGGCTTGGCCATACAGGGAGATAGCATAAGTAGGATTATCTGCCAGCTCAAAATGATCCCAAACCACACTACTCTCTAGCTTCTGGGGTGTGGGTGCAGGTGTGGATGCTGCAATTTCCCCCTTCTTAGCAGGCAGAGGCACAGTAACAGGAGAAGCAGATTCAGTTTAGCTGCTTGCCTCTGCAAGCTCTACCTCAGCCTCCTCTGAAGTGCCTTTTGGGGAAGGAGACCTGACTCTAGGGTAAACTAGAGGAGTATGCAGCACAAACTGAGATTATTCCCCCTCCTTCCCCAGAATTTCCCTTGCTAGGGCACTCAGATCCAGCTCCAGATCTTCCTCTGGCACTGGAAGGCTCAGCATGGGAAGTGGAATGGGTAGAGGGGACTGTCATGCTGGTGCTGGTGCTTGTTGTCATGCTGGTGGGGGCGTGGGGGTGGGGGGGGGGGGGGGGGGGGGGGATTATGGCTGGAGCTTTTGGAGGGAATACAGTCTCAGGCACAGGCAATGGCACTGGCACTGCTCCCCTCTCCTTGCTGCTTGTGGAATCCTCATCACTGCTAGTTATAGAGAAGAAGCTGCATCTCAGTTTGGGGTGGGGAGACTTACCCCTATACCCCCTCTTCTGCCACTCCCTGAAGGCTTTCCAGCTGCCTTTCTACCATGCTTCACAGTGTGTTTCAGTGTCTTGTTTTTATACAAATATATAAATGCATCTGCATTCCTATATAAATTCTGTAATATATGTAATATGCCGCAAGGTATATATGTATAGAAATAAAATATATATGTATAAATATATAAATTCTATAGTGTAATTCTATAATTCTATAGTGTAATATCCAATATAAAATTGAAAAGAATAAATCAATGACTATAATAATACAATTAGAGGGCCTAGAAGAAAGCAAACAGTATTGTGGAATCCCACTTGCTAGGCTAGCAAGTGGGAAATCATTCAAATCAATGCTAGTAGTAGCCTTCTTTATCTAATGCTCCTGAGCTGATGGAAGATAGCTCAGTAACTGTCAGACCCCAAGGCAGAAAGCAGGCCAGTTCAAACAATGCTGCCTTTTATGCTGTTTTTCCATCCCTCCCCTGCAGTCACATGCGGAGCTCTGGAGCCCAGCACAGCTGTTTGCAGCCTGCCCGCTGCTTGCTGCAGCTGCCCAGATCCCAGGCTGGCTACAAACAACTGCACCAGGTTCCAGAGCCTAGTCACCAGCTCCATGCCAGGAACGGGGGAGAGACTGGGGTTGCACTGCCTCAGGCCCGTCCCCCACTGCCTGCTCTGACGCACAGGTGCATACCAGTATAGAGCTGATGCCTGGGCTCCAGAGCTCGTTGCAGCTGTTTGCAGCCTCCCAGCTGCAGCCGCCCCAGCTGCAGCCGCCCCAGCTCTGTGTAGCTGCTGCCAGCCAGGAGCCCGGGCTACTCCCAGCAGGCAGATGGGAAGCTGGTCCCTGCTGGAAGCAGCCCAGGTTGCATCACTGGCAGCAGCTACCCAGAGCTGGGGCTAGCCATGGTGTGCCAAGCAAAATGGCCTCACGTGCCATGCTCGGCACATGTGCCAGGGGTTGCTGAACCCTGTTCTAATAAATCATTATAAAATAACCTGCCCAGTTCATCTCTATCTTGGGTCCTGAAGAATTAGGACTTATAGCACCTATACATTTTTATGCAACTTTGTGTGATGTTCTTATTACGCATATATATGTCTAACCTCTTCCTACCTTTCTTTGCTCTTGGCCTAAAAACATATTGCTGCAGTGAGTCCCACAGCTAGATCACAACTGCTGGGACAGTTACTGGCAACTCTGCCGTCATGACTCAAAAACTAAACCTACTTCCTGTTCCAAGGATTGTCAGGAAAAACTTAATTAACCAGTGCGTTAATTAATACAAAGGAATGTGTTTCATATACATTTAAATGTAGAGCCGTGCCAGGGGCCCTGCAATAACCCCCAGCAGCTGCACATGCCCATTACTTATGTGTTCCGTCTTCTTTAACTAATGGAAGCAACTTATCCTACCCATTTTTCTGGCATTCCCCTCTTATACTGTAGTAGGCATCATCAGCCTTCACCTTCTCACCACTAGGCAAACTGTGTAAGCCCATCCCCTTATTCTTTTCACATGGGCATTATTTTCCAAGCATTTCTTTTTCACGTTGTTTACTGAACTCTTTCCAATCCACAGCTTTTATTTTAAAACTATGATGCACAAAACAGCCCACCTTCTTCAAATGGTGCTGACTTGAGTGGAATAATTACTTTGCTTGCTTTAGGCCTTGTTGGAGTCCAAAATTATACACATGGAAAAACAATGATTGTTTTTATAATATTTTAGTTTTCTCTAGATGAGAAAAAGGCCAATAATTATAAAGACATAAAAAAGCCAAGCTACAACCAGCACAGAAAGAAAACAACTAGCAGGATGAATGATTCTGTGACTACAACTTTGGACTATAAGGTTGTTGCCCTGTGGGGTCAGGCCAACTCTCAGGATCTCAATACTGCGCTGTTAGACAGGAGGGTGTGACACAGTTGTACATATACAAACACACAAATCAATTAGGTGCATATACACACACACACTACCAGCTCAGGCACATACACATCCAAACCAGGCTAGGCACATGCATACCTACCACCAATTCAAGCACATACACTACACACCCCAAAAGTTAGACAAAAATCAATTGTCCATACCCACACACTCAGTACACATACACAGATCACCAATTCATATATCATGCACACAATGACACACACACATATGTACACACACACACACACACACACACACACACTCACCAGCTCACACGCATACAATCCACCTACACATACACACATGTAAGTTCCTAACTTGGATGGTGCAGTGTGTATGTGTGTGCTTAGGGTACCTGGGATACCTGGAGAAAGGTTAAGGTGAGAGAGAGAGAGTTAAAGTGTAGGGAGTGAAAGTTGCCAAAACCAGGATTAGAACCAGTGGACTAGAGAAAAGCTGGCTGAGGAACTGAGGCTTGGGGTTACTTAAGGTAGACTGGGGCTGGAAACTGAGGCAGACAGCTGAAAAATTGGTTGGCGGGGCAGATAAGTGGTGGCAAGGAGGAAACAGTCAGGAGACAGACAAAACCCAACTTGGGGTTTCAAAATAACAGGTTTATTAAACAGACAACACACTACACAGCCCCATGAAGTTATTGGTTCACACACACCATGAAGTTATTGGTTCACACACACACACGAAAGAGACTCAGTGGAAGGGTTGGAGTCCAGGTAGGGAAGAGAAACAGAGTCCAAGCCCTTGGCTGAAGAGAGAGTGGGGGTGATAGCTACCTATCCAGGCTGGAAAGGGGTCTTTGTCCAGTAGGTGTTGTCCAGAGGGAGGTTGCTGGCAGGGCCTCTGGGTGGATAGGTGGTGTGGCATGGTGCTGGTCCAGATGGAGAGGGTGTCCCAAGGAGTCAGTCCTCACTACCCCTTTTTATGGGGCAGACTACCTCTGATCTCCTATGTGGGGGGCCTGTCCAAGCAATTTCAGTCCTGTTCCAGAGGGTTCCAGGTGTTCTTACTGAGCATGTGCAGCTTGGCACAATGGTGGTTTGCCTCATCTTTTGTGTCTTGAATGCTGAGGTTGGTTCCAAGGGCTTGGTCGTTGGTTCAGATATTGGTGTTGATGGTTTGGTCATTCAGAGGGAGCTATTTTTAGACCTTCTGCCATTGTCTTTCAAGCACCCTCATTCATCCCCATCCATTCAGGAACCAAGTTACATAGGAGGGGTAGGTGTGAGTCAGAGGTTACACAACCAGGCCTGGGGACAGGGTGGAGACTTGACAAACAAAATGGAAACTTGACATGACTTATGCTAATTTACATATGTAGGCCTAAATCATATAGTACCAGTAAAACAGTAATATAGAACAGTAAAAACCAATAAAAACATAATTATTATACAATATAAAGGAGAAAAAACGAAACAAATACAACTTGCTACCAAAATAAAATGCTGAAGCTTATCCTATGTCTTAGCTCACTTATACATTATCTATAGGGAACAGAGAGGGAGAGACAAAGTCAGAAATGGTTGGAGAAGGGGAGGGAATGCATTTAAAAAAAAAGAAAAGAAAAGAAAAGGAAAAAAAAAGAAAAACTGGGGCTTTTGCTATGAAGTAACTTCATCTGGTTCAATTTCTAGCTCTTCCAATTACTCCCCGTGTAACTTTGGGCAAATCTCTTAATTTATCTATAAAAGTATGATGATAATTTCCTGTTCCCTCATGGCTGTTATCAAGATAAATTCATGTGTGTTTGAGGTACTGAAATACTAGTGATAGTTGGAAAGTCAAAATTTCTGAGATTAAATATGGGTATAACAATCACTATCTGTGGAAAAGAAAAAGAAAAAGGATCTTTATAACACCAATGCAAGCAATATAAAAGTAATAATGTTTCATTACATTAAAATCAAAACACTTCAAAAAAAAATTAAGAGGACAAAGTTTAAAATCCTTTGCAAGTCAGGGAGCAATGGCTGTAAATGCAAGGGTTTGCCCATTTGCTTAACACCACTAACTATGTTCACATTCACAAAAATAGGTGAAGGACAGTGCAATCAACCCAGGATGTCAGTTCAGAGTTGGCTGTACGTTAAAGAAATCTTACTGAGGACACAGAAACAAGCCATTCCAGTGTGCAGGAAGACTAACAAGTATGGCAGAAGACCAGGTTAGCTTAGCAAGAAAAGCAGAAGACCAGGTTGGCTTAGCTAACACACAAAAAGGAAGTTTATAAAAAGTGGAAACTCAGAAAAACAACTAGGGAGACGTATAAGAGTATTGCTTGGGAATGCAGGGATGAAGTCAGGAAGGCCAAAGCACAATTGGAGTTGCAGCTGGCAAAGGATGTGAAGGGTAACAAGAAGGGTTTCTACAAGTATATCATCAACAAGAGAAGCATCAAGGAAAGTGTGGGTCCTTACTAAAAGGGGGAAGCAATACAGTGACAGAGGATGCTGAAAAGGCTCAAGTACTTGGTGCCTTTTTCACCTCAATCTTCACAAGCAAGGTCAACTCTCACACTACTGCACCTGGAAGCACAGTTTGGGGAGGGAGTGAGCTGCCAACAGTGGCAAAAGAATGGGTTAGGGACTATTTAGAAAACCTGGATGTGTATAAGTCCATGGGGCCGGACAGGATGCACCCAAAGGTGCTGAGGAAGTTGGCCAGCACAATTGCAGAGCCGCTGCCCATCGTCTTTGAAAATTCAGCGTGATCAGGAGAGGTCCTGGATGATTGGAAAAGGGCAAATATAATGCCCATCTTTAAGAAAGGGAAGAAGTAGGATCCAGGGAATTACAAACCAGTCAGCCTCACCACAGTCCCTGGAAAATCATGGAGCAGATTCTCAAGGAATCCATTTCTAAGCACTTGGAGGAGAAGGTGATTACAAACAGTCAGAATGGATTCACCAAAGGCAAGTCATGCCTGACCAACCTGATTGCCTTCTGTGATGAGATGACTGGCTCTGTGGATGCAGAGAGACTAGTGGATGTGATATACCTTGATTTTAGCAGGGCTTGTGATCATCTCCCACAACATTCTCACAAGCCAACTAAGGAACTATGGGTTGGATGAATGGACTGTAAAGTAGAGAGAAAATTGGCTGGATCATCAGGCTTAGAGGTTAGTAGTCAATGGCTCAATCTCTAGTTGGCAGCTGGTATCAAGTGGAGTGCCCCAGGGGTCAGCCCTGGGGTCAGTTTTGTTCAATATTTTCCATGAATGACCAGGAAGACAGGATTTGCACCCTCAGCAAGTTTGCACATGATTCCAAGTTTGGGGGAGTAGTAGATATGCTGGAGTAAAGGGGTAGGATTCAGAGAGACCTCAACAAATTGGAGGATTGGATCAAAAAAAAAAAAATCTCATGAGGTTTAATGGACAAATGGAGGTTCTTGGAAGCTAAAGCCTGGGTCAACTAAGCCCTGGCTGGAATGACCTAGTTTTGAATGCTTTAAGTAGGGGGCTGGACAAGATGACCTCCTGAGGTCCCTTCCAAAATTAATTTTCTCTGATTGCCCAGGATTGCAAAAGTAGAGTGCATTGAGACCATACACTTTCCTGTCCAACATACCCCCTGCCTCATGTACCCTACCTGTAAGAGCACCACAAATAAAGTGGTGTGTGTGGGGAGGAGTGGGGGGGAGATGATCATTCCTCCTGTCTACTATAACCATATGGGCTCTCTCTTCTTCCCGCTCAGCCATTTCTACTTCCTTTTCCCAGAGCAGTCAAGAATATGAATTCTGTTCTGTCAACTGATCCCCCCCTCTCCCTACCTTCTTTTCACTGCCTTAATAAATTAAGCTGAGCAACAATAGAGATGAGAGGAAGCAGGACAATGTGGTAAATGTAGCAGAAAGAAATTTGAATTGTAATGAGGAGAGCTAATCAGGAAAAGAATGGACTATGTAGAGAGCACTAATGAGTTTCTAAATAAATTCAAAAGGTTAATATTGTTCTATCTAACAAATATGAGGAGAATCCTAACGTGAAATTAAAGGCCCCACTTCACTGCCCTCATGGCCATATGTTACAGCCATACCCACGCACCCACCCACTCTATTTATCTTTGTATTTATCATCACCGTTTAACTACCTGTCATGAGCGCTGACTGTATCTGCTATGAATTGACCCACTTATATACCTCTCCATATCAGTGGTGGTTCTAGGTCTTGCACCCTTTCATGTGTCCACCCTATCTTCTATGGATTAAGCACTTAACCCAGGAAACACTCAGTCAATGGAAACATTCCAATTAAAACTCAATAGGCTTTACAGACATAGGCATAACATGTTTATGGTACTGTTCTTGGAGCTGTGATCAGAGTACACTTTTCTTATTTCTTTCTGATATCATAAAAGGCTTCAGAAGTAGCGGGGTCGTGGCGTATTTTTTTTAGGCTTTATAGACCTACCATATTTACTTGCATTCCATACACATACCTTTTCTCCAAAAAATAGCCACCCAAAATTGGGGCATATTTTCAAGTAAGGAAGCTGATTTCTGTGCTGGAATGGAGGCATGGGGATGCTGGAATGGCTGCCAGAGGCTAGCTACATGTTGGGTTCCCAGTTGTATGCAGGAAGGGTGGAGTCCACTCTTCAAAAATCTCTCATTCTCTCTTTGCAATTTCTGTGCCAAAGTCTTTGTCCTGTCACAGCTGCTTCTGAACTAAGCCGCCAAAAGCTGCTGCCAATTCAACAAGGCTGTGACAAGATCAAAGCTTTAGCTGTAGAGTTTACAAGGACAGAGTAAATGATTCTGGGGAGTGAACTCCACTTCTCCTTCATGCAGACTGAATTTATCCATGATTCTGGAAGTCTTTTTTTTCTTCATTCTGCTAGCCCCAAACAAAATGCATCTTATTTGGTGGTGTGCACCAAAATATGGTATGTGTAAGGCTTAACTGTTAAGGATAAAACTAGATTTCTAACCTAACAGGACACTGATGGTACATCAGTAAAGGAATGAATAAAACAGAATTCCAATTTGCTTTTACAAAAGGAGATTTCATTAAAGCAATGAGATAATGTAAAGTGTGTGGCAAAGTTACACAAAGTAGTTGTAGCATTTCAGCACAAACATGAGAAAATGAGTATGTCTTATGCACAAAACTTTTTGCTTAAAAATAAGCCTTTTTTCATAGTAGAGGAG
This sequence comes from Alligator sinensis, assembly GCF_000455745.1. Classification (NCBI taxonomy): domain Eukaryota; kingdom Metazoa; phylum Chordata; order Crocodylia; family Alligatoridae; genus Alligator; species Alligator sinensis. Next base: position 2,129,301 of record NW_005842114.1, on the reverse strand, counting down.
GAAAGCTCCTTTCCAAGGAGAAATAATGATCTGATTCCAAGCGCAACATGGCTTTGGAGTTCAAGAGTAAAATATCCACAGGCTCTTAACTTATAATATTTTTATCTATATATTTCTAAGTAGTTAAAGTTTGGGAAAAGGTGTCATTATAACTCTGTCTGTGTTTCTTCTCTGAAACAATTGGCATCTGAATTGGAAACACAACATCAGTTCCTTTCAGGCCTTGCTTCAGCTCTCCTTGAAGCTGACAGAATGACTCTCTGATTTCAGCAAGGGGTGAATTGGCCTACCTGGCACCCTCCATCTGTGAAGTATTACAGGTTAATTGTTAAACAGTCATTTCATTCCTGTGTACAAGGCTAATCATACAAAGTAAGATTTGCTCCTCATTTTCTATGTATATGTGAAGTGCTATATACATTTTCCTCTGACTTTCAGTTCTATATTAAAGACTGTATATTGAATATATAAATATTTTTTTCAGGAGCCTTGCAAAATATTTCTCTGTCACTCATTCAGCATTTGTACTCAAGACACAAGCTAGGAGTGAGAAAAATGTATGCAGATTGACTAAAACTTTTAAATGGGTATATGTTTTGTAAGGAACTCCTCCAGATCTGGTGGAACCTGGTAGAATCCATATATTAGTTAAAAGCAGAAGACCAAACTGCACCAGCACAGCAAGCCAAATTAGTGAGAGAGAAAGGGATGGAAATCAGTGGACAGTTATAGAATCCATTGTGTTCTGAGCATACACAGAGAGCTAGATGTTGCAGGGCTGCTTCAGACATGCTACTCTGCCTACAAAAGGTTAATCCAGGAATCTTTGTGAAACAAGGGATGCTGGAGTGAAATTGCTAACTGTGAATAAACAAGGCAGTTGCACAGCTCATCATAACCCTAATGATCCTCTTTAAATCATACAGCCCCATCACCTAGATCTATTGGCTGCATTAAACAGACTGCTGAGTACAGGAAATGTGTAGGATCATTTTGAAAGGGTTTTATGCCCAGCGCTCATTGGGAGGCCACGTGATGGGATCGAAAGCAGATGGCAAAATGAGAAAATTATTCATGTTAAATTTTTAGCAGCCAAAATATATAAATAAATAAAAATAGTGGTAAGAGTGCCATTCAATCCAGCATGTATGACAGCCATAAAAGCCCCAACAGGGGGAATTCAATGATGTTCCATTCTGCATCATAAACCTGCTACTGGTTAATTGGCTTCACAGATACAGAAACAGAAACCACAGATACCTTTTAAAAATTATTATTCAACCTTGTCCATTCCTGACAGTAGCAGTTACATCTCTGAGCACACATGCAGGTTCAGTATTTCTTTCCCTCCTCATTACTGAGTTACCTGCCTTTTCTCAGAAATTTGTTGTATACAACTATGCCTTGCTCTTACCTTGTGTTTTTTTCTCAGTAGATATCAAAGTGCTTTACAAAGGAAAGCCAATGTCATTGCCCCTGTTATAGTAATAGGGAAACTGAGCCACAAAAAGGTGAAGCAATTTGCCCAAATTCACACAGTAGGCCACTGGAAGAGCCAGTACTCCCAAGTCCCAGGCCTCTCCCATCTAGCACATATCTTGACTCATGGGCTAAGTACAGAAAATCAAAAAGCCTGAGGCTGAATTAATTCAGTCTTTGCAGGTTAGTCTAAGCTGCAAAGATTGAACCAATAAGCAAATGAACAGACATTCACTCTTGATTCAGGAAATGCAGCCACATGCCTGCAGTGGCTCAAGCCAGAACCTTGGGGGTGCTAGAGCATGACTCTCTGGCACATAGCCAGCATGGGCTGTGTGTTTGCTTCCTCTTCCTGCTGCCCCTGAGATCTCTGGGATTTGCAGTCCAGACTCACAGCAGTAGGACTCTGCATGGTTGCTCATCATTTCCTCTTCCTGCTTCCAGGTGCCTCTGGGATTTGTAGTCCACAGTCACAGCCAGCACTAAGCAAGCAGGGCAGGGCAGCTACGTACTCAGGGGAAGGGCAGTTTAACCCACCTCCCTGGCCCCAGACCCCAGCTGGGGTTTGCCTGAGGAAAGGGGATGCAGTCAGCAAGCCCTCAGTGCCCCAGCTAAGGAGCACAGGGGTGGGGCCAGCCCTGTTCTCTGGCACAGACACCCCAGCCCAGCCCATGACTGAAAAGTGCTGGGACAGTCTGATTTAACTTGAACCAGAAAGAGGTCTGAGAAACAAGTTTCATAAACTACTTTGACCTCAGTCAGTTAAGTCTAATACAACATTCAGCCAGGTTTATCTTAAAACAGTTACAGCCATTTTAAAACTGGTTTATGTGCACTGAACTTCTGTTCTGCTACAAGTCTAAACCAGTTTCTGATTACTTGAACTGGTTTATGTGCAACTTCTGTCCCTAACCATGATGACAACAAACCTTCCTTCCTTATTCATGAGGAAATAGACATCCATACTCAGCCACACAGAGATGAACCCTTTACTGATCATGGCCAAATTTAGGAAGGTACTTAAGGGTTTCACATTACACATACTTAACTAATTGACTGCAAAGGGATTACTCAAATTGTACATCTATGCCACAGCCCCAGAGAGTTTAGTTATGCTGTTGAAGAACTAAGTTCTATCTACTTAACCCTGTTCCTTGCATGGCAACCCTGAAAAAAGTGACAATAAGTGTTGCCCCCAAGGGTGTCCTCACTAGCTCCTTTCTGGAGTTAATGCATGCAGATTGGGAATGAGTGGGAGGGTTTTATTTTCTCAGTGGCCTGATTGAGCGCTCTGCTACAACACACCAAAGGGGACTACTCATTCATCTAAAGTTAAGTAGGTGGTTATGTAGTTACCGTAAGTAGGACCTTGGATTTCTTGTATGCTGACATAAATTCCAGTGAATAAAGTGGAATTGCATTGATACAGACACGAGATCAGAAAAAAGTTCCCAACACCTAATAATGTGGTGTTAATCAGAAAATACTTTGATTTATAATCTGATTCTGAGATTTACTTGTCCTATACTCTCTAGAGTAGCAGAACCATTCACTAGTATAATTCACTGTAGCAACCTGGAGACACACCAGCTGAAGATCCAAATAAGAACAGTTCAAGGATTTGGATACCTGCAGTATTGAAAATCTTCCCTCAGCTGGGGCCATTTTCTGCAGCAAGGAGCTGCTCCTTAGTTGCTGTTCTTTGGGGCCCTCCAGACATTCTAGTAAAGGTATGATAGGATCTGATGCATGATCCACACAATTGTGCCTTCTGCTATACCAAATGTGCATGGCAGGAGGTGTGATTATGGGATCCAGAATCAGATTCAATTATGCCTTACTGCCAGTGCAGGGGAAGACTTGGATCATGATGGGACATGGGCACTGCCATGGCTGCAAGCACCATCAGCTGGTGTGGCCCTCAGCCACAGGGGAGCACCTGGCCACATGCTCAATAAATGGCATGAAAGGAATGAGCCATGAAATTATTCCACATTTTTGTGGAATAATTTTGTGGTGTATTCCTTCTTTTATCACACCATTAATTGATTTAAGCTGTTGCTGGGTCACAACCTAAGACATTATTAACTGGTTAATCATGTCTTAATTGAAATATGTAGATGGGGCATTAGATTACTTTTAATGTTTGTTTCCCAGTTAATCTAGTGCTGGTCAAAGAAGTTAGACTGAGGAACCTTTGAAATGGAAGTCTTTTCCCCAAACCATGGTTAATATAAGTTAGAGCTGAGCAAGCTCCCTTTACACTATGCCAATAGTGTGCCGCCACCATGACCTAGAGAGAACACTTCATTTTCAGAACCCACTGAATAGCTAATATGTGATAACACATTGCAGTTATTAGTTGCAACCTAAATTGGATATAAGCATGCAACCCAAACCTACCAAGGAAAGGTTTCTGTTCCATGATTTATTCACTGAGCCCTCCAGTTCAACATATTTTTTTTAAATTAATTCTATGCAATCATCTCCAGAGCCAGCCTCTTCTCTTTTGAACTCTTTCAGTCAGTCTTTAAACCCTATCAGCACTCCATTGCTCAGTTCTTCAAGCAAAGCAGTTAATACCATGAACAGAAGACACAGTTAAAGATTTCCTTCTATTCAGAAAGCTTCTACAAGTTAGAGAAATACTCTCTCTACTTAAATTGGAGAGTTTGGTTGGAACTGATGAGATCCCTCTAGAAAGAAGAAACCTGTATGCCTTTTGCTGCGTCTCACTGAGGACAAGAGCTGATATTCTGTGTACTAGAAAAAGAAAAGATCAGTAGAATTCATGGCATAGATACAGATAGTTCATGGATATGAAATCATCTGTTAAATTTTTCTCAACAGGAGACTCAACTAGCTCTACTAAGCATGTGTAGCATGTGTCCATGCAGTTATTCTGCAGGCACGTAACAGCACATTAAAGCAAAAATCCCTACCACTGCTTGCCGTCTGCTTGAAAACCTAGTACTTTATTTTCCACAAGTAGTGTGCATAAATTGTGTTGGTTTTCACACTGTATACTAAGTAAAATTACAATAGGACATATTCCCCAAATATGATATACTTCCATATATTTTATGGATTAGGATTCAGAAAGCTCAACCCAAAACCTTAGATTTCAAAACTGCAAATTTGACGGCCATGATTCAGTAAATCATTTTAAGCACAAACTTAATCAAAGCTTTTTTGTGATAGATTTTGACCAGCCTGTAATAATTGACAAACATGCTGACCCAGCCATTGTGTTGTTTGCATATACAGAGTTAATTATGTAGCAGGTTTGTCAGGAAATGCATTTGGGAAGGTTAGGTCCAATATTCATTTCTTGGCAAAAACTTCAGCAACAATGCAAAACCAACTGCCTTAAAAGTTTACCTCTGACACCCTGCAGAGGTTTCATAGTTGGTAGGGTAGGAAGGGACCTTGACAGATCATCAAGTCTGACCCCCTGCCAAGGCAGGAAAGAGCCCTGGGGTCAACCTACCCCAGCAAGGTGTTCATCCAGCCTCCTCTTAAAGACCCCCGGGGTAGGAGCCAGCACCACTTCTCTAGGTGCCTGAACTAATTTAACCAGACTCAGAAAACACAGGATAGAAAAAAAAGGACTTTGACAGTTTTTAAAAGGCAGTTCCTGAAGGAGTTTGTACAGGGCCTGGTTAGCACCCACCCCCTCGATTTCAAGGGCCATGGTCAGACGTAAGACAGACCTACGTATAGGCTGTGTTTTAAAATCCTCTTCGCTTTTTGCTTCCTACTGTTAAAGATTAAATAACAGTTAATTGTAAAAAGGTTGTGTGTGTGTGTGTGTGTGTGTGTCAGTCACTGTAATCACTGCTGGTCATTCAAAGGAAACAACCTGAGGTACCAAGTCCAAGAAAACCTGTAGGGATAGGCACAGTCCAAGCTGTGAAGCCAGGAAGGGATCAGAGATTCAGTTGGCCCTGATAGCTGCAATCACTCAGTTCCTATTCAGCACTGAATATAAGCATAAACTTAAAAGGGCGTTTTTACATGTGCTCTGAGAGGCACCCGGGGGGGGGGTGAGGATGAGGGAGCTTTAATTAGCGAGCTACACTAATTAAAAATGCCTAAATGTCATGTGTATCAGTGTCCCTGTGCCAAAAAATGGCAGCGGGGCACTTTGAACTAAAGCTCATTCAATGAGCTTTAGTTCAAAGCACCCCGCTGCCATTTTTTAGCACAAAGGACACTGATACATGTGATGGTCAGGCACTTTTAATTAGCACAGCTTTTTAATTAAAAGCGTCCTCCCCACCCACTCCAGCAGGTGTAAAAATGCCCTTTAAGTGTGTGCTTAAATTCAGTGCTGAATAGGAATTGAGTGATTGCAGCTAGCAAGGCAAACTGAATCTCTGATCCCTGCACATCTATAGGAGCCCAAAAATCTCACTGATTTAAGTTGTTTGCTGAATGGAGATGAATTTAAACTTGCATTTAAAATTAAGCAGATGTTTATGTGCTTAACTGAATGCAACCAGTAAGTAAATTCAATTCCAGATTGCAACCATGGGGCTTCAGACCACTCTGCTGTTATCAGTTCCTAGTGCGTGGTCATTCCTGCAAATAACAACACTCTCCTAAAGACCATGTACCTTGCATATTATTTGGACCTTTCCGGATATTAGAGCAGTACCAGTGGAGTGATAAGAATATTTCCTATTACAGTGTTTGTAATGAAACAAATTTAATATAATGAATTCTGGTGCCCTGTGGTGTTTGGGATTGTTGATTGTTTTAGTGAATGTGCATGAATACAAACACGCAACATTTCAGGAGTCAAGGAAAAGTCAAAACTCTTTAAAAAAATAGAAACTACATTTTTCAAACCTCAAAAGCAATTCAATACTTGGACAAATATTCAGGTTAAGTCCTATCTTACCCAAATTGATGTGCTCAGCCCTAAGGATGCCATTTTGTCACCAGTTGCTTTTAAATTTCTACAGCATTAAGCAGCAGAACAACACACATGTTTAAAACATGCATCAACAACAAACAAGAGATTCCCTGCTCCTTACAGATAAAGACCAACTCAGGATCCCAGATCCAAAAAGTCCCCTCAAAATTTTGAGGACCTTCCAATCCAAAATAAGAAGCAATGAGCCAGATCAGAGCCCAGTGATCTTGGAGAAATTTCACTAGGCTGTGAACACTGACTTTAGACCCTGAGCTTTGCACATGCTAGCTGCAGAACTGGAAGCAAGATTGCAGCAGGGCTAATTAGCCTGGGCCCCACACTGTACTAAGACAGTCATACTGCTTCTGGTTCCAACTCAAGCATATGCACAGCTAGTTCAAGGTCTCTGCATAGCATTGCATGGTGCCATGTAAGCATTCCCTAATAGGTTCTGAGGTTTCTGGCCTAGCATCCCATTTGGTAGAGACAAGGAAGGACTCTGCTGTAATTAAAGACAAATGTTTTTGCTTTTCTTTATTGAGGACAATGAACATAGACCAACCCGAGATGTTCCCTAGATCTCTGGCTCCCAGTCAATGGTGCCTATTGGTTACCATACCATGCAGTCTCTCTCTACATTCTAGAATGGACAAGGTCTCCCAGAAAGGACTGGTAACTATGATGCAGTTGCAGCTTTTCAGTTCCTGCTAGTATTGTTTTTTCCCCCAGAGGCCTAGGACAGATTAAAACCTAAAAATGGTCACAATGATATAACCTCACTCTGTTGTTCAAATCAGTACAACTGTATTTATACCATTGTCAATCCCACTTAACAATAAGAGACTTTTTCCTCTCACATGATCTTGTTTTCATTTCTTTCTTGCACTCTGCTGCAATACAATTGCTCTACTTTTCCAAAGATAAGAAACAGCACAAGTTAGAGTTAAACCAGCCATTCCATTTGACTGCAGCCAATAAGTACAGCTAGTGAGAAGTTCTGATGAAATATTTTACCACTGAAACCCCCTCCCCACAAAAAAAAAAAACAGTTAATACATTGAAATTGTTCCTGGAAAGGGTCATTGTCAAATAATCTCTCAATTTAAATGAAAAGGTTAAAAAAAAACAAAATTGCCAAAACACCATGCTTTGACATTTTTAAGTGAAAAAAGCAACATTTCCTGCATTAAAAGAACATTTTTGTTTCAATGTTTTTGTTTAAAAAAGTAACAAGAATAATTTTAAAAGGTTGTCAACATTAAATCAAAGCATTTCAAGCTTATTGGCATATTAAATTTTGCTTCATCTGAACCGTTTTTTCTTCAGTTTGTTGATTAGCAAATACACTCAAGATTTTGGCTTTTCCTCCAAATTTGAAATCTCAAATGTGCTCCTAGGTTGAAAAATATATATATTTCCCAATGTAGGGTTATGAATGAGGTCCTTTTCTTTACATTATGAGATAGATAAACAGATTGTTAGCAAAACAACTACCATGCACATGCAAGGAACAAGTCTGATTGCTAGTTAACCTTATTTAGTGTTCTATGCATGTGCATTATTTACCCAACAAAGTATCTTGCATATCAACCTCTGGATGCACATAACTGCCTCTTCCCATACCATTCAGATTAATGGGATCGATAGAATTGACATGATTTCAGAGAATTCTGAGTGTGTCCCACATACAAGGAGTTAAACATATTTGCAGACTGCAATACACTGTGTTTTTCAGGCACCAGAGAATAAGATGCTTTGCAGTACATAACAATTACAGAGATTTGTTCAGTCTGAAAAATGTTATTTACACTTCAGCAGCTCTCACTGAACTCAGACAATTTAGCAAAGTCTTTATTGAACTTTCATAGAAAAGTCAGACCAAAACTTCACCCATGAACTTCAGGAAAGCCCAAGAATATGTTCTACCTTCCCTCCCCTCCCCACCCCTCCCCCCAACAAATGTATTTTATTTAAAATTAGTCCCCATGGCTTTGTCTCTGCTGTAAAAGGTGTGGTTTTACACCAAGATTGTTAACCTGGATATAAATCTTAGCTACAGTTTTTACCTGTAGTTAATCGAGGTAAACCATGAAGAGTAGATATAAGGCTGGCCCTGACTAGCTACATCAAAGCAAGAATCTCCTGGGCTTTATTTCCCCTGGGATTTTATATCAAGTGAACTATCACTGCAGAGAAAACACTCTTTTTTTTTTTTTTTGCAGCAATGATGCATTATACTTGGAAAAGGCTCCAGAGGTGAGGTTTATCCTGGTACATAGGATATAGCTAAATGCATCATTAAAGCTCCACAAGGATGTTGAGAACTCTGAATTCTGTATATTGGCTCTGCCATTTTTTCATTGGAAATCCTGAAGAGTTTTTACCTTTGTTTTTAACGGTGGTTAATTTTCCCCCTTTATCTCTCCTTACCCCCAAATGGCAATAGGGAGCAGCAATCAGAGAGAGGGACAAAACCAAACAAAACCAAACAATACTTTTCTTCATTTTTTTTTTTACTATTTTCATTGAAAACCTCATAAAAACTCAGAAAGAAATTAAATGAAAACAAGACAATTTTTGTCAAATGTTTTGATGGAAAATGTTCAACCAGTTCTAGTACAAATATTGGGATTATTGAAGGAAGGAAGCAAGCTCCAGTACTACAGTGAAATGATATTCCTCGAAAAAGCGAGATCAGTGAAAATGCCCCTGGTGACCATTTCTGTGTTTTTCTGTGCCTCTCAGCAGCAGTAGTTCAGGGAGGGCTGGAACATGCAATCACCCATTATATTAGGTCCTGAAGTGACAACATAGTGTCAACCTGTCCCCTGAAAAATACCACTGATATTCTTGCCCCCATACACATGCATCCTGATGCACTCCAGTGAGCACCTGAATCTTCACACGCTCAATTATAGACAACTCACCTGGTCACCCTTTTTCTACAGACTCAGCAGCCTGTGCATTTCAAGGACACAATCATTATATTTTTTGTGACATACAATCTGGAACAAAGCATCAACTTTTTTCAGCAGAGGTACATCCATGAGCAGTGATGGGTTTAATACTCAGTAGGGCATGTTATACCACAATGTGTATGTGTGAAAAAAAGAAACTAGAAAAATGAAACTGCTTCAAACAGCATCTTTATACAATCAGCAGAAATTTAGGATTGGGCTTTATTGGCTAGTTTGTTTGTGAAATTCTGGCAGCCAGCACTCTGTGGGATACTAATAAATATACTATGAGCACAAGTACAGACCTTTTCAGCACAAGCACTTTCTGCTTCACTATAATGTGGGGAAAGGGAAATATGTAGGAAGCAGAGATGATAGGAAGGAATGGAGCACCAGAATGAAAAGCAGATAGAAGTGACAGTAAAGAATTTATGACTTCCTTCAGAGTCCTTTCTGACTCATATGTTCCACAGCTAAAAATAGTGGAAGTTTTGTCTAACAATATATATATATATTTTAAAAGTTGTGTATAACTACCTCCATTTGTTTCATCCCAGGCTGTTGGATCATTGATTTAATGCATTGTGCCTGCACTGATCTACTGGTAGATCTGTGCTTTATGCCAGACAGACAAGGCAGTGATAGAAGTTTGATAACTTTACAGCAGGCCTAAAGGAAAAGCCTTAGAAACATTCCCTCAATAATTTAATTATAAACTCAATTACAGAACAAACTAAAAAGACAAAAACTTCAGACAGAAATGACTTGCTGAAATCAGGAGACTCTCCCTTAATACAATCAATCTCACCCACTCTTCACAAACTTGAGGAAAGAAACAGGTATTACACTTACAGCTTAATAAACTAATTGCTAGGCTACTAAGATGGGGAATTCCAGTGAATTCTCGGTGAGGATGCCTGACAAGCTGCCCCCATAGTTAAATGTGGAAATTGTTCATTTGTGTGCCCCAGCTGATCTCAGTAGCCATCATGGTACGCAGAAAAACAAATGGTTTCCCAGGTGGGACTCAAGACAACAAGGGCTTTACAGGTCAAAGTGAACAGCTTGATTTACACCCAGAAATCAATATAGAGTCAGCATAGGTGAGGACATGAAGAACTGATGAAACATTCATTATAACTGTTACCGATGCACTCTGGTCCATGTTGTCCTGTATATGCAAGTAACATTGCCTACTGCTGTTCCCTTGATCCCTCATGTAAACAGGATTTGCATCTTAATATGATGCCCCAGTTCTTCCTGCTGTTCCGCAGCCAAAGCTACTCCCTATCAAAACCACTATTAGCTATCTGAATGAAAGGAAGATTGAGAACACTGCACTACAGCGCACAAACATGAAGGAAGACTCCATTCCTCCTGTCTGCTCAGATCCACAAAGGGGTAGTAGTGGTGTCAGGAACAGGCATCAATGTTTCTCACCTCTAACCATCATAGAGGCTATGCTGGAGTTGGAAGAGACCTCTCCGCTCTTCCTGTTAAAGTTGTGCTTGAAAAAATTCTTTGATTCATGGGACCAGAGAGAGAATTAATATAAGGGAACGTGGTGAAGAGTGATGAGAAGTCTTTCCTGAATGGGAACAGTCCTGGGTTTTGCTCTTGGCTCCGATCACTATTGATACCTTTTAATGCAAGTTTCTTAACCAGGCATTGTGACACACGTTGCAACTCAGGACTCCCCTTTCTATAGGGATGCCATCAACATCGGGCTGAAGTCAAACCCCCTCTCACGCTTTGGCTGCACAGTGGCACACAGTGGCATGGCATCTGCAGGAGGGACAGCACTATCCACCCAAGCTTTGTGCTGTCCCAGTAGTTCCAGATGTGCTCTGAGCACACATACAGGATTGAACTCATCAGGGGATGAAGAATTAGGGAGAACATAATAGAACAGTAGAAGTTTAGGCATCTAAATTTCCTTACTGGGCAAATTTAGATGACCACAGTCTCCCACACAAATTAAAGAATTTAATCTGGCTTTTAGGAATTACTCACTGGGTCTTAGGCAGCTAACTTTCACCTACAATGCACTTTAGGCACTTAAGCATATTTTGTTTGTTTTTCTGATTTGGCCTATAGTGACTACATATGAATTACTTGCTAAAATCTACTCCACAACCTAAATGCATACTATTTACTGACACATTCTGCTTGCAATTTGCTTCATAATTACAAAAAAGGCATAATTGCAAGGAAAAGGGATAGAAAACATTCGTGGGTGGTCATAAAGACTATTTTCCACTCAACCCCTTTTTACTGTGACCCTTCTCTTCACTTTTGTAATCTGAAATCTTCCCTCATTTTCAGCACAAGTTTATAGTGAACTAATCCATGTATCATAACTTTTGCTGCTGTGCTCAAGAACCATGTGGAGTTCCCAGATGAGCTGAACAAATACCTTTGAACCAGTGATCAAAGAGCCAGTGCCAATCTCCTGGTAGGACTAAGGGAATCACATAAGTATGAGTGATTCCATAAAGCTGGAGAGTTGGCATTAACTCTCCAGAATTCAGTGAATTTACAGCTTTGGGACAAAGCCATCATGCAGTACAGGAAGCAGCAAGTTTTCCAAATGCAATACAAATAAAGCCCCAGACATGCTTGTATTTTGGCCTATGCTAATTCAATACATGTAGCACCAAAATTCAGCCTGAGAAGGAATAGTTTGATTCAGAACAGCACAGCAGCTGCTTTAAACTCATGCAACCTTACAATATAGTTTGAATCATACAGCAATCTCCATACACAAGCTCCACCTAGTGGCTGTGTAATACCATGAGGGACAGCATTTTCATTTCACTGTGAAGACCATTCACAGACAGAAGTGCCATCTGTGAACAGAAAGCATCAGTCCTAAAAAGTTCAATGTATTCTTCAGACTCTAAGTTTTCACAATAAAGCTCTAGTGAGCTTTCTGTTCTTCCAGGTGTGGGAGGGGAGGCAGAAGCCCCACTCCCAACATGTCCCAGGATCCCACCCAATGAGTCCTGATGCTCACCACAGGGACCAGGACGAGCGGCAGCTGCGAGAATACGCAGATGCAGGCTCAGCGGTTCTGCAGCTGCCTGAGCCTGCGGATCGGTGAGCCCTGGGAGCAGGGCCTAAAAGCAGTGCAGGCTGCTCAAAAGGCAGCTGGGGAAACACCCAGCTGCTTGGAAGGAGCAGAGAACACCGCCAGGGAGAGACAGGTGGCAGAGCTGGGCACAGGGCAAGAAGCCCCAGCGTCCACCAGGAAACCCCGGTGAGGAAAACCACACGTCGAGGCTTGGGGAGCCGAAGTTGGCCGGAGGGGCACGGCAGGGAGAAGGAGGTCATCCCCGCCATCGTGCGTGAAGACCAGACTGCGCTGGAGCATTCAGGTACCCCGGTGGGGAAGGACTGTGAGCGACAACAGGACCCAGCGGGCAGCTGGGTGAAGTCGGAGGAGCAGACAGCAACTGGCCCAGAGCCTGGTGGGGAAGAAGTGACCTCCACCAGGTGGTGGGAGCAGGAGTGATTAACTCCTAGCCTGCTGGTCCCTGAGAAAAGTAACCAGAGAGACAGACGAAGATTAATTTGCCCATCCCAGGGAGGTAAAAGGGTCCTGGGGAGCCAGAGTCCCATTATACTTCATCGGCAGAATGAAAAGTATACCCTAGTATAAAGACCAGGGCCACAACCTCTCTGGGACCACTGACAGGGAGCTGCCTCCCCATCTATCAACATCAAAGTCGTGGCAGGAAAGTAGAGGCAGTACTCAGAACCATCTAAATGGCCCCAGGGTGCAGTCTCACCCTGACATCGCTGGGAAGGAAGGCGCCAACCAGAAAGGGGCCGAAGCCTTACAACACCTACCAGCGACACCAGGTATGCAAAAAGGACTCTAAATCAATGCATTACTGTCTTTTTGATTCAGCCACTGGTCAGACCTGCGGTAATGTGATCTTCCCCTGCCATCCTGTCACCCAAGTGTGGACCCCAAAGTCCTCAGTAGCTGTAAGTATGGCCACTTACATGATCTTTAACATGTTTCAGATTCAAACACCAATACCCTTCCCTTTCCTAGCTTGAGACATTGAAATTTAATTATTAGGGACAGCTGGATCTGGTTTAGGGTCAGACTTGGAGGACTCAAGAAAAAAAACTTCATACAGTGACCAGCTGCCCAGCACTGGGCAAGTGTGCTCAAGCCAAACATTTCCATAGTTCTTAGGGTTTTTCAATCTTAAATACAGCAGGCTTTTTCAGGATCTACTACCATATAGACATGCCCCATCCCCCCCATGCAGTCACTTGAAGTGAGCCAACAAGGAATTTTCAACCCGAGTACCCAAAAATTTGGGAGAACTGAGGCCCCATCTAGACATACAGGTAACGGCATGATTGGATCTAATGTGTGATCCATAGGGGTGTGTGAAATGGGCCATATTCAATTTAAATTCAGCCCGAATCGGGGACAGTGATTTGATTCATTGATTCAGATCACTGTACCCGATTCGATTTGGCCAAATACAGATCTGAAGATTCAATGCTGATTGAACCACACTTTGAGGTACCAGGCACAGCTCATGAACACTCTGATGCTGGGGCAGATGGAGTGTCCCACAGGAGCGTGCCGGGGGTCCGCATGTGCTCAGCGGTTAACCTGGAAGTAGACTGGAAGTACTTCTGGTCTACTTCCGGGTCCACCGCTGAGCACACGGGGGTCAACCCCCCATTGGTGATCAGCCACAGGGGGACCCCAGGTTTGCCCCCCAGACCCAGGAGGCACCAGCCCCAGTGCAATCCCCGGCAAACCCAGAAGTAGACTGGAAGTGCTTCTGGTCCACTTCTGGGTCTCCTGCCAAGCACGCAGGGGATCCCCCCATGTTCCTGTGGGATGCTCCATCCACCCCAGGATCTCAGCATTCACGAGCTGCCTGCTACCTTGAGGTATGTAGAAAAAACATTTAAAGCTGTGTCTATGTCTGAATCATCAAATCTTTCCGAATCTCTCTGAATTGATTTGAAGGGTTCTGATTCAATTCAGAGAGATTAAAGGGTCTCCTGATTCCATTCAGATTCAGAGATTAGGCCACTGAATCAACCCAAATCTCTGCTGAATTGAATCGGGGACTGAAGCTTCACACAGCCCTAGTGATCCACACAATCACACTTCCTGCCATGCCGCAAATGTACGGTAGGAAGCCTGATTGCAGGATCACATAGAAGATCCAATTGTGCCTTACTGACAGTGTAAGGGGAACCTGATCTTGGGATCCCCCTGCATCGCCAAGTAGGGTCCCGCAGCTGGGAGCCCCCTTTGCTGATAGGGCTCCCAGCCACAGGGACCACATGCAGGTAGGACAGTCCCACACCTGATGGGGCTCTCAGTCCTAGCTGCACTGGACTTTCAGACCCTTCATCCATGGGGTGTTGCTGCAGTCTCTCAACAGCAAGGGCGCATGGAGCACCCCACAGCCAGAAGATTGCAGCAGCTGTCATCTCTCAGCCACTGCCTGGAATGCACCCACGCTCTTTCAGCTGGGAGACCACAGGAATACCTACACATGCAAATTAAAGATGGATAGAAACCAGCTATAAAGTTAATCCACATTTTCAAGCAATAATTTTATAGCTGGTTGGACATTTTTAAGGTGTCATAGTTAATTTGCTCATGTATCCTGTCTAAATGTATTGTGCAGTTAACAAGGTAATTGTGCAATAAATATATCCACTAGGTGTTGTGCTTTCAGCAGTCCATAGCAATTTTTTATGTTAATTGTGTGTGTGTGTGTGTGTGTGTGTGTGTGCGCGCGCGCTGGGGACAGAATTAATATTTTCTGTAAGGCTTCACAGATAATTTGTTATTTTGTTTTCCCTGCAGATTTTGGATGGGCATATCTAGCCATTGAAAAAAGTCAAATATTCATCAAATTTCCTTTTCATCTTCATTTTTCATGCTGTAAGCTATAATTTTCCCCAGCACATTTTCCTCAGGGACTGACTGTTTTAACTTAAATTTTTATGCCCCATTTCAACTCCATTTTGCTGTGCGAATTGGACAGTATATTGGGGCAAAATTGAAGGACTTTTGAAATTATTATTCATTTGTTTAAAGACTATTTTTACTTATACCTGGAAAGAAGACACTTTGATGTCTGGAGTTGTGGCCTTGAAGACCTGTTTGTTAGAAAAACTTTTCTTTTAGGGTTGGTTTTTTTTTATTATTATTATTCCATTTTGTTTGTTTGGCTTATTTCAACAGCAATCATTAAAAAAAAAAGGACAAAGATTTCTCTAGTTAAAGGCAGGCCTGGACTATGTATTCAAAAAGCTCAGCTGCATGAGCAGATGGTCTCTATTTCGCATACACTGTATATTAGGGTACTAGGGTCTACTACAGGTACCAGCAATTGAACTCACTCCCCTGGCTGAGATATAGGCTTCCAATTCAAACTCCATTAATGCGACGAGTTTGGTCACTTATAAGAAGTCAGGAACCAAAGGCTGCTTGTGCTCTAGTGGACTTCAGGCAATTTAGGAGGAACTTCTCTGAATGGGGGAAGTATATATCAGCTACATTGACAGAACACGGATCTTTGGCCCTTTCCTATCCTACAACTACTACCTGTTAGAATTTTGCCTCTCACTCACCCTATGCTTTTGTAGCTGAAAATATGGAGTTCAAATCCAGTTGTTGGCCTGAACAAGAATCACTGTATATAGTTCTGGGTTTCCAAAGGGATGAAGTCAGCTTTGCATACTATGAGGATACAGTGGAGATGTTCAGGGAGACCCATGCACAAGATGATCTCCAAATTGAGGAAGGCTGTGGAGCAAGTGTAACTTCTTTAGGGTAGCAACTATATGGAGTTCTATTTTTGTGCAACACCTACACCACAACAGGAGCTTGACTGGTCTTCAAGTATCTAACACCAATATGGCAGGTAATATTCTTGGGCTATAAACCACAAGCTTGCCAGGCCCGGCTGTGGTATCTTCAGACACCCTGTGTAATTCTATGTGCATTTGCTACCATTCAGACCAGAAGCAGCATGGCAATGAATGAGCATTGGCCCAGAGGGCAGATTGATTTGCAGATCTGAGAGTCCATGCTAATTAATTTTTCCACCTGTGGTGTCACACAAACATAAGTACTACACTGCTGCCTGTGTAGGACCTGGCACACAGCGCTACATGACAGGTTTCTGAGTGCTGCCGCTGTGAACAGTAAGTTTGCAGTCCAAACATGGACTTGTTCCCTGGAAAGCCAGAGGAGGACTGGGTCAGTGACAAGTTTACATCTTCTAAGCTAGTCCCAATTAGTTCTTTTCACCCATAGGAATGTAACAGACCAAGTCACATATATAATTAGGCCACCAGAAGAGGGCCAGAAACAGGGGCAGAGCCCAAAAACAAGCCTAATGTGGCGTCTGTAAACAGATAACAAGTTACCAGATCCAGGGGAAATCCCAGGGCAAGGTCCAAATCACAGCCAAGTCTAAGTTCAAGAGTCAATGGCTAAATTGCCAGATCCAAGGAAAAAATCCAAAACCAGAATCCATGAACAGTGTCAAGATCACAGAGGCTTACCAGAATAGACTGTCAGCAGGA
>NW_005842114.1:2110087-2112322 GCF_000455745.1 Alligator sinensis | reverse complement strand
CAGAAATCTGCTGCCACAGCTGCAACTAAATGGAGACATTGCTCTACCAGCACCCATTCAAGAGGCCCAGGCAGTGGCCAGATGGAGTCATTAGTTGGGGTAGGCCTGCCAGTCAAAGCCTCAGGCAGGTGTGGCTCACTAGGCAATTATCCCAGGCTAGGATGCCTATTAGGGCCCCTGACTATTTGTATCACCCAATTATCGTGGGCCCTGAGGCCGCGCTGCTAACTAATAGCCTCTATTGTATGGGGCTAATGGATGGATGACACAACAAAACACTTGGGACAACTAATAAAAAAAAAACAGGATAGGAGTGTTGTGTGGGTCAAAGGGTCAAAATGTGAAAATAAATGTGCCTGAGGGGGACACCAAGCAGAGCCCCCTGGGCCGTAAAGTGGCAGGAGGGGGACACCAGGCACAGCCCCCTGGCCCACCCCCACCGGTCCTCAAAGGCATCTAAGGAGCCAGTGGACGCTGCCCACTGAAGCTCTGGCCAGAAACGTACAAAGACAAATGAGAGGAAAGCGGCCCCATAGTCTCTGGGCACCTTCTCAGCCAAAGCCTCCTTCCTGGTCAAGTACAGGGCCCACTTGGCCAGGGCCAGGAGGAGGTTGACCTGGAGGTCCTGGGACTTGGTGAGGCCATGGATGGGGTGACCAAAAACAAAAAAGGTGGGGTGTGGGGGGTGAAAGTCAACCAGAACCTCAAGAGGAGGTTCTAGAAGTGGAGGTGCAGCAGGAGGTGCAGCAGGATGCAGCCTGGCACACTCAAGGGTCATGTGCACCAGGGTCTCCCTCTGCCCACAGAAGGGGCAGGAGACTGGAGTGTCCATGAAGCTTGCCACATACACACCCATGTTGCCCTGTGGGGTCCAGCCAACTCTCAAAATTAGACAAAAATCAGATGTCAATACCCACACACCCAATACACATACATGGATCACTAATTCGTATATCACACACATGATGAGATATAGATATAGATATATAGTCGCCAGTTCACACAGATACCACCCACCTACACATACACACAGGTGAGTTCGTAACTTGGGCGGTGCGGTGTGGTGTGTATATGTGTGCTTGGGGTACTTGGGATACCTAAGGTGCTTGGTGACTATAGGAGGGGGGAGTCAAGGGTCAAAGATTTCCAGAAGGAGGGGAAGGGGGTGGAGATGTATGGGGGTGAAGATGGGAGAGGGAAAAAAAATGAGACAGTGAATGTTGCCAGGGTAGAATTAGAACTGGCAGACTAGAGAGGAGCTAGGGCTGAGAAACTGGGGCTCTAGACAGAGCCAGGTAGCAGAGAGAGGTGGTGAGAGGCAGTGAGGGGAAAGCTGGGGAACAGAATAAGGGAAAGCTGGAGGTAAGGAGGGAATTTAGAGATGATGGCGAGTGGGAATGGGAGTTGGAACAAATCTGAGAGGCAGGGCTGAGACGGAGCTCAAAAGTAGGAACAGAGTAAGAGCAGGACAGACAGGGCCAGGAGGCGGCAGGAGGGGAGCAGAAAGGGGTGGAAAGTGGCAAGAATGGGGCAGAAAGCAGAAGAAAGGTGGTGAATGGAATAAGAGCAGGGCAGATGAGGCCAGGAGGTGGCAGGAGGGGAGCAGAAAGGGGCAGAAAGGAGGCTGAAAGCAGAAGGCAGCAGAAAGGCGGTGAACAGGGAAGAAAGAAGGCTGAGAGGTGGCAAACGGAGGTGAGATGTAGTTGAGAGGAGCCCCACTTGATGAGCACCCCTGAACTTTCACTAAATTTTTTATACTTTGGAAACAGCTTTGTATGTTTTGAAAAAGTATTTTATCTAACCAAGGGCATAGAGTAGGTTGTTTAGGCTGGGGGAGATCGCTTGTTGCCTAGTTACTTAATTGCTGGCCTTGCTAGAATCATCAAGGTCCCGGGTGGAGTTGGAAGGGGGGAGTTACTTGGTGGAGTTGGAAAAGGGGGGTTACTTGCTGGGCTTGCTACACATTTCATCACATCAGCAAGTTTAACCTGTTACGTAGCTATATAAGGCTGATGCCCACTGGGGTGGGGTGTGCTTGCTTTGCGAATGATTGCCAAGCACCACTTTCTGCGCAGAAATAAAGATTAAGTTGGATCCTTCACCCCTGTGTGTTTATTGGCAGAAGCACACCGGGCACGAACTCACTGTCCTTTGGGGACAACAATTTCTGGCGACCCAAATGGGACCCTAGCTGACTGCCTTGCCCGGTCCACCTCTTCGGCTCCGGCAACAACT
>NW_005842114.1:2068648-2102817 GCF_000455745.1 Alligator sinensis | reverse complement strand
CATCTCGTGGGGACTCTGGGTACACGGCAGGGTAATAGAAACCCTGTGTGAGATCCAGAGGAGCGTGGCGGCCTGATCCACCGCCCACCTCTTCCCGTCTTCGAGCGCGACTAATATAAGACGTATTTACGATTTCTACATTGGTGGCCTGTTCACCCAGAGCATCCGGAGCTCTGCACCGTGGAGCCTAGCAACCTCCACAAGACCGTCTGTGTTGTGTCTGTCTGTAACTGCAACTTAATCAAGTTTTCCAGCCTACACCACTGCCATCTCGGTGTAAGTAAACAATCTTTTAAACTACCGATACGCGTCCGTGCCTAATTCCAGAGCGAAGGCCTTCCCTCTCCACCCCCGCGTGCCCGGGCTGCTGGCCACAGCCCGCGTGCAGCGCGAAAAAGGGCTCGGGGCGCTCCCGGCCCGCACAAGTATGATCTGTTGATTGCAGCAAAAATGAAAGCCAGTGGCGCAATGAAGGTTGCGGAGGGCGCACCACCGGCCCGTCTCACCCACCCCGTCGGGGAGGTGGAGCATGAGCGTATGTGCTAGGACCCGAAAGCCAAGGAGTCTAACACGTGCACGAGTCAGAAGCTCAAACGATTGCCAAGCACCACTTTCTGCGCAGAAATAAAGATTAAGTTGGATCCTTCACCCCTGTGTGTTTATTGGCACCGGGCACGAACTCACTGTCCTTTGGGGACAACACCCTGAAGAGGGGGTTGGAGCCAAGAGGGACTGGAATTAAGATGGGGATGGGGATGGGCTGCAGTAAAACACAACCCAACTTGGGGTTCCAAATAAAAGAGGGTTTATTGAACGGAAAAAGATGGTGACACAATATTTAGGCTATTGAGTTTATTGGTTCCTTTGCATCCACTCACACACACACACACACCCCCCCTCACACACACACACAATGGCAAGAGGGGTCAAAGAGGCTAAGTATAGGGGCTCAAGTCCGGAAGGAAAGAGACAGGGTCCAAGTTTGAGGAGGAAAGGTATGGGTAATATCTACCTATCCCAGGCTCAGAGTTGATCCTCAATGGCCAGTCAGGGTCTCCTTCAGCAAGGTGTTGTCCAGAGGGGGTCACTGGCAGGGCCTCTGTGGTAGATAGGTGGTGTGATGTGGAGCTGGTCTGATCCAGATGGAAATGGTGTTCCCACTGGATCTGTCTTCACTACTCCTCTTTATAGGGACAGACCTTCTTTGACCCTAGTGGCAGGGGCATGCCCAGGCAAGGGTCAGCCCTGGTGTACTGAGCATGTGCACTCCAGGCAAGAACGTGCAGTTTCAGGTGTCTGTGTTGCAATGGTGGGTTGGCTGTTTCTGCAGCAGTCTTTGTTTTCCAAATCTTGAGCCAGGAAGGGTCAATGCAGGGTGATGGTTGGGTCGTCAAGTTAATGGTTCGGTCATTCAGGGGGAACTATTTTTAGACCTGCTGCCATTGTCTGTCAATCACCCACTCACTCAAGGAACCAGTTTACATGGGAGGGGGGTCATGAGTCACACAGTTACAACAGAGTTACAATAAGGTATGCCAGGGCAGGGGACACAACATGGGGACTTGACATGACTTAACATGATTTATGCTAATTTACACATGTAATCCTAAATCATATAGTATCAATTTTAAAAAAAACAGTAAAAATCAGTAAAACAGTAATCACACAATATAAAACAGTAAAAATCAATAAAAACATAATAATTATACGATATAACACAGTGGATATCCATATCAAAATAGCAGGGCACTTACTTGCAAAGGAGAGGGGGGAAAAAACTTGCTACCAAAATAAAATGCCAAAGCTTATCCTATGTCTTAGCTTACTCATAATTATCTATAGGGAATAGCGACGGAAAGAAAAAGTCAGAAATAGTTGGGAAAGGGAATGCATTTCTATATATATTTTTAAAAGAAGAAAACTGGGGGTTGTGTTACATCCGTGGTGACGGCTCCTTGGAGGAGCTGCTAGCTGAGGTCCCCAGTGGCTCATGGGATGAGGGTGGAGTACAGACTCAGCCCCAGCCATGCCCTCACCTCACCAAGCACTTGGTGTCTGGGTGGGACTATTGGGGCCCCTGAGAGCAAGTGACTCTGAATGCCAGAGGAGCAATGCAGTGTAGTTTAAATACAAAGTCAGGGCTTTTATTTGCACTGTTCCACTGAGGCTCCACCATGAACAGAGACATTTGATCCATCCCTCAAAAATAATGAAGGTGTCTGGGCCACAGCTCCCCATCAAATTAAAATGATTTGATGCTTCTCAGACCCAGCACTCAGGCTGTCTGGGACTGGATCCAGAAGTGATGGTGGCATGGTTCCATCCCCTCTTTGGCTGTGTGATGCATGTGCAGTGAGCTCTCAGAGCTCACCAGCGTATCAACACAGCTCCTACTGGAAGCTCTGCATGTGCTGTGAGTTCTATGACCTCACCAGATGGTCCAAGTGGGGCCTTCCAGGAGTCTCTACATTCAAGTAGCTTTGAAGCCTGTTGCTGTTTACTCTTCACCTCCCTTGCCCCTTGCCCCTTCTCCCCCCCCCCCCCCCCCCCCCCCCAACCCCCCCACCCCCCGCCCCAGCTGAATTGAACCTAATAGGTTGAAACAAAAATATCTGATATCAGGTGCTAGGACAAAACAAAGGAAGAGAAAGGAGGGAAAACAGAATAAAATATAGCTTTACCTACTAACACAGTTCTTATTGAACGTTGTCTCATGCGTGCTTTGCTCCTACATGCAGTACAGTGCTTGACTTTACACACAGCCCTATAGTCTTCAACTGGACTGCTCATTATTGTTGCCTGGAATTTTTCTTTTCCAGAAAAAAATTAAACTTTAAAAATTCAAAAACTGAAACAAATCTCCTGGAAACTGCTAAAAATAAAAAAGACCCCCTCTCCCTCAACAAAATCTGTTTGTGGGGTTATTATTTTATAGTGAGAAATCGTTCAAGGAAAAAAACATTCTGAGGAAAAAAATCAGGGGAAAAACAGAAAAATTTTTCATTACAAAGATTTCTGTGAATTTTTTTTACCTATCTTATTTGTCACTTGCATAACTTTAAGCATTACCAGGTGTGCTATTGGAACCATGGTTCAAGTGGTTTTCCATTTTCCTCTAAAAACACTAGAGAGATAGAAGATCAAATCTCCCCTTCCAATAGATCAGGGATGGGCAAAATATGGCCCACAGGCTGAATCTAACCCACCAAGCACTTTCATCTGGCCCATTGGGCCCACCAGCAAATTGTGCCTTGTCCAGCCCTTCTTCTCGCAGGGGCGGGAGCAAGGTGCCCACATGCACATACTCCCCCAAACATACCCTATTGTGCTGCTGCTGCCTGCAGCCCCTGGGGACCTGCTCCACTTCCCTGGTCTCTTGCTGACTCCTAGCAACAGGTAGAGAAGCGGTGGGGGCCGACTGCAACTGGACGGGAGCACAGAGCGTGGGGCTGGGCCTAGCAGTAGCACAAAGCCTATGAAGCAGCAATAGTACAGAGCTCGGGTGGGCAATGTGTGGGTGCAAGGGAGGGTGGGGGGGTGGGATCCCCCATACACTCCCCTCATGGTGTGAAGCCTGGCAGGCAGTGGCAGCAGCAGCAGGCAAGGGCACTCGGTGCACAAGCACCTGGTGGGGCACAGCTCTGGCCAGCACTACACATCATGGGAACGTGCACAGCCCTTGCTGGGCAGTCTGTATCACTGGTACTCCCCACGCACATGTGCAGCCCCTGCACTCACCCAGCATGGGAGAGAAGCCCCAGGCCCCTCTCTCACCAGGGCTGCACAACATGGAAGGGAAGCCCCACGTGCCTTCCCCTGGGGAGTGGGGAAGGCATCCCTCTCCAGCACCTGTGGCTGCCATCTCATGCCTGGCAAGTGAAAGGGCTGCACATACATGCAGGGAATGCTGGTAAAACAGACTGTCCAGCAGAGGCTGTGCCCCTCACCATGATGTGAAGCACTGATCAGAACTGCACCCTGCCAAGCAACTGTGCCAGGCATGAGCTTCCTGAGCACCCTCACCTGCTACTGCATGATGAGCCTGTGGGGGGTCCCCACACCCCCCTCCCTCCCTCATACCCCACAAACTCCACATACCCACACCCTGGCCCCACAACCCCCACATATACACAACCCCCCAACATACCCTATGCCCCCCTACACACACAGCCTCACTACCTCACAACCCTCCATACACACATACCCTACCATACACACACCCCCACACACTCCATCATACACCCACACCCCCACACCCCACCATACATACACACTCACACCCCACCATACACACACACACACACACACCCCCTACAATATACAAGACTAAGAATTTATATTTGAGTTATGAGCACCTCTGCCTGCTGCTGCGCCACACCCCGCACAGCCTCCCTCACTCCCCACAAATGCCACACACCCACACCATAGTGTTGCCTGCATTGACTGCAGGAGAGGACAGTGTGTTCCACACCCCACAAATGCCACACAATGCCCCCAACATACCCTATGCCCCCCTACACACACAGCCTCACTACCTCACAACCCTCCATACACACATACCCTACCATACACACACCCCCACACACTCCATCATACACCCACACCCCCACACCCCACCATACATACACACTCACACCCCACCATACACACACACACACACACACCCCCTACAATATACAAGACTAAGAATTTATATTTGAGTTAATATGCAATCCACTCTCTAAACAGTATGCAAATACAAATCATAGCAACAATATTTTTGTAATAAAATTAAAATACATTAAAGTAGGTGTTTGACTTTTAGTTATGATTTGGTTTTCATCTGACTCTAAGATGGCAACTCCTCTCTCCCAAAAGGAGTATTTCTGGGGGCAAGGGCAGGGACTTCTGGTGGCAAAGGTCAGGGGCTAAGGGTGAGATTTCCAGTCCCAAGATGGCAACCAGGGGGCAGGGCAACTGTCAAGGGGTGGGGCTACCCATGCAGTCCTTGACAGCTCACCAAAACTCGTTAAGCAGAACTCCAGCCAAAATAATTGCCCTCCCCTGCAATAGATCATAAGAAGAGCTGTTAACATTTATACTCTTCAAAAATCTTCCAGCTCTGAATATATTTAGACTCTGCCCTACACCCCTCCACTATGAATGTAGGAAATACTTGTACATTATCATTCCAAAATGTTTGAAAATTGAATCAATTCACGTGTCATGAACTCAAACACAGTCCCATTTCAATTTGTGACATTTTAACATAAAGTTAAGTCCACCTTAAAAATTATTTTTAATGAAAAAGGTGATCTGCTGCCAATTCATTTGTTGGGGGTGGGCGGGAGCATCTGTGAAATTTTAGGATCATAAGCATAAGTAAGAATTTTTTTTAAATACTTGGAAATATTTTCTCCTGTTTGACACATTCCTGCATCCATTAGGTTGTGTATCCAAGGAGCTAGAAGGACATTTTCCTGGATTTCCCCTCCCTTTGTTGAAGTCCCTGGCATTGTGGTTTGTAGCTATTTCCCCCATTCATCAAAGAGAATAAAGCAGTTAAGTAAGAGACCCTGGGTGAAATCCCATCCCCCCATGGGAGTTTTGCCACTGTCTTCACTGGAGCCATAATTTTCCTTTCCATTCATATTATTTTATTTTAAGACACCTTACATAAAGCAGCCATGTACTCACTGCTCTCCCCTTGATATTTGCATACTGTGCAAGCTGTTAAAAGCCAAACAATGAAAAGCAAACTTTTTCAAATGGATTCCATTTTTGCATTGGATTGAATACTTTGTAAAATTATAATGAACTCACTGTGCCCATGACCTCCTGACTTGCAGGAGAGTGCCTGGAAACATGGTTTTATGATCTGATTCTTCTTTAGACGTCTCTTCTATACTTTCTAATAGTGCTAGAGCCAATCTTCCTTAAATATTTAAAAAACAAATTTTAAAAGCTGCTTCAACCTCTCTCCACCCTATGAAATCCCTTTGAAAGTAAGAATAGAGCATGTTGCACAGCTTATGTACCAGCCGCTCCAGGTAAGGGGGCAAGGGAGAAGACTGTAGCATTTACATTATCCTCTGTCTCTTTGGATTTTGCTGGTGATGCCATTATCCTATCTTTGTCTCTCATATCTATCATTCTGAAAATGACAACTCTTCCATGCCTCTGCTTTTGGTGCTTTCAAGGGGAATTTTCAAGAGATACAGCTCAATTACATTTCAGCTGTCTACCCCATTTCGTTGAGGTTGCATGGCTCTCAGGCCTTGGTCCCATACTAGAAAACTGCCCTGCAAAGGAAAATAGGGATGCCTTCAGAACCAATATATCTATCAGTGGTGCAAGGCTGACAAAGCATGCCCTACTGCACTGGATGCCAACCTTTTTGGCAATTGTGCCATAAATTAGTCCCATACCCTCCTTGAGGGACACGTTGATCCTCTGCCCAATCTGCTGCTCTACCTTCTGCTCCCTGCCCAATCTACTGCTCTACTTCCTGCCCTGTCTGCCACCGTGCTGCCTGTACCCTCCCTAAGCTGCTGCATGCCTCACACAGACTTCCTGTGCTACCTGTGGCACCCATGCCGAAGGCTGGCCACACTTGCCCTACTGTTTCTAGAGGGATCCACTCTGCCATTCTTTCTCATATTGATAAGTGCTAACTTTCATGAACTGTACTTTCAGATTCAGAGAGACAAACTTGCAGGAGTAACTTATCACTTAAAAAAAATTAAGGCTTACCTACGTGTGACCAGAGCCAAGTGACTGGAGTTGGAGTAGCTAATGCATCCAGACCAACAAGATTCTTTAGCTTGTGTTATACAGGAAGTCAGACCATCACAGTGGTCCTGCTGGCCTACACATCTATGAATCTTTAAAACCAGTCCTTCTTTGAACACTACTTCCAAATAGTTTCTAAGTCAGCTTATTTTTTTAAACCTATTACTGCTTCTGGAACAACTGCTGCAAGGCCAAGTAAATCTTGATCATCTACAGCTTCTAGACTACCTAGAATTGCTTGAACCATACTTCAAAACCTACCCTATATCAAAGCAGTAGGGACCTCCCCAGAATAACCTGGTCCACCCTGTCAGAACAAGTAAGGGTATCCAGGTGTTACCAAAAACTGTGCACGAAATACGTTATTTTTGATGGAGGGCACCAAAGAAGTAGCTAGATTAGCAGTACCACCTCTACATGCTAGAAGACTCCTGTTTGCTATCTGCACTTCTGATTTTTTTCAGGATATTTATTTATTACCTTCATGCAGCCTATTTCATGAGTTGTGTGGTGGCCTCTAGTGGCACCTATATGCGCAGGAAACAATCAACTTCCTTGGTTGCTCTATTTATTAGCTGCATTGTAAAAAAAACACATTGGGGAGGGGAGGTGGAACAAAGGAGCCAACTTTTGACATGACATTAAAAAAAACAGAAAATAAATGATGTTCTTCTCCCTCATTTATCCAACAATGGTCTCCAATCCTTAGTATTAGCAGGGAAGTTTAAAAAAAGACACAAGTATAGATAGCAGCATAATTCAATATTTTTTAAGTACTGGCTTTCTATAAATATAGAAAATCATAAATGGCCACTAGAACTATTAATTAAAATAGGAAAGTAGATAAATAATGAATGGCAAAGTCATGTATTCATTAAGATTCTACAAATGAAAAATATCTCTCCTGGTTATTCCTTTGATGAATCCAGCCCAAATATTCTTGAACTGCAATATAAAAAATTCAGTGTGTTCATATTTCATTCTATATCAGCCATTCTCAGATCACCAAGCCCCCGATTCAAGAACTGTTGTGTTATAATCCCAAGATTTGACACTAACTCTTCTCTTCAACCTTGGACACGTCACTAATTTGTCAAGGTCTCAAATGGGGATCTTCATATCGACCTTGCTTCACAGAGTTGTTGTGTAATTGAATAAACTAAGTCCAAAAATCCTGCCTGAGCTGATGCAGAGAAAGGGATAACAGCTGCTATCTGATGCATGTTCTAAGCAGGGATGAATTAAAGGCAGGATCCAGAAACTGGGGAGTGGGATCCACAATGTTTGGACTAAAGGAAATCCATGAAGTGGGAGTGCTGCCAGATTGTTCGTCTCTGCTGTGGGGACTGTAGCTGACACAAACAAGCAGGGAAACCACATTCCTGGGAGCCCTTCTAATTGTTGGAGATCCATGGTATGGACTGGCTCTAAGTGCAATTTTAGACTTGATCCTGTATTTGAAAGCACGTGGGTGTCCTACTGAACCCAAGCAAAGCCCTCTTTGTTTGGTGAGGCTCTCTGTTTATTGATAGCATGGTAAGTATCAAAATTGATCTACTTTGTGCTATCCTGCCAGGTAAGCCTGTTTTCTGACTGCGAACCACGTATTTTCTGGAAGGCAGATTAGTCAGGTTGCTGCAGCTTGGTTTATTCAGCCTGTGCTTAGACTACCGACTAGATTTACAATCAACCCCAGTAACTACAGTTTTGTGACATGGACATCCACAGAACCTGCTAGGAGCTGGACTGAGATTGCAAGCTTTTATCTTGACAGAGGCCACAGAGGGTAACCATTTTGAATCAAGATTGTTCTCAACAGGGTTTGGACTTCTGATCTTAAAGGATAAAGCTCCATATTGCTAATAGCCTAGTCCCCCAAAGCTTCCTCTCATGAATAATATTACTAAGTAAGGGCTTAAGGCAGTCCTCCATTAATTTTAATTATATACAGTATAGAATAGATTTCAGATAGAGAGAACTGGACCATTTTTTCCTATATTAAATAAAAATATTTAATATAAATCTGGGCACATAATAGCCTTAATTTACTGGTTAATAATATGTTACATACAGAGAATATGCTGTATTATTCTGTACAAAGAGTGACTTAGGGGTTCAAAATGCATAAGTGATTTAGAAACCTAAGCACCTAAGCCAATTTTAAAAATGAGATTTAAGTTCCTAAATCTCAATTAAAGTCAACAGAACTTCAGGTCCCAAGATATTTTTTGCACTTTCATAAAAAAATTCACAGCTAGGTCTGTAATATTGGCAGGTATGGATATATAACAACATATTTCTAGTGTCCCAGCAATAATTCTAATTGGACAAGGTGGCAAAACAGATTATCCCCTCCCTAGGAGAGTTTAAATTAAACTATGAAGGAAGGAAGCAGATAGCAAAGCATGGGAGTGAACAGTAAAATAGTGCCAATTTCTCCTGCCATGTCCAGTGGATTTCCCAATCCGATGATTCCTTTTACTCTTACAGAAAAGGTTTTCACTAAATATTAGAATTAGGCTCCTGAAGTGTACCAGCAGTTGTTAATAAAAGACATGTTTTCCCCTGGGGTTTGTCAGCTCAACACTTCAAAGCTCATTTTACAAGCAGGCCAATGCTGTATTTTAAATGGGGAATGTTAACATGAGTTCTTTAGTCAGTAGAATAAATGTATTGGGATTTTTTATCTCCCAAATTTAAAAAAAAAATCCTAAAATGTGTTTGACATCTTAACTCATCTGAATGGCTGGCCAGACCATACTGTATATTGCAACATTATATAGTCCTCTCTCAGGGCTGGGTGGTGAATAGGAGAGCACTCCAGCCTCCATCTGCATACATGTCCGGGATCCCACGAGGTTCAACATCACTAATCTTCATTGCCAGCTTGGAGAGAGTCTTTGTTTGGTCATCCCTGGATAAATACATGCACATGTACATGGTACACCATTAGATTAACACATAACCAGTACATCAGAGAGCTCCCAGGATACACTTCATTCAAGCAGACAACAACTTATCATTCGCTGGCAGCAAGGGGTAGGAAGCACTCTTTAAGGAATGAGAATCCATTTGATAAACAGACACTGAAAGAAAATGTGTCTATATGTTATGTAGGACAAATAAGAAAATATTCTACTTTGGAGTCTTGGAACTCTAAAAATGTACTTTTATTCTGTAATTTCAAAACCAGAAAACAAAGCCAGCCACCAAAGAGATCAAGAAATGAGAGAGTATCAATAATTTATATGTCCAAAGGAATATTGGCTTTTAGTTTGTTGTTTCTTTTTTGTTGTTTTGTTTTTCTCCTGTCTCCCTGCCCCTCCCTCAACTAAGGTTGACATTGACATGGGCTGTATAGGAAATAATTAATGGAGCTGGAGGCTACAGCCAGGAAAGTGGAAAGGTTGATGGATAGGGGCTGCTGATTTCCTTTTGTACCTCTAATTATATATGTTTAGGTTATCCTGGAGGAACCCTCAGCCCCTTCTTCTCTCTATTTCTCAGTTGAGTAAAAAGGAGAACTCAACCTTACATTCTAACAGACATATACTCTGACACACAAAGACCTCCTAGTTTTTTTCAGTGCTGCCTCAGTGCATCTCAGACTTATTTCAGAAAGGTTAGAAGTGAGTGCAGTGCTCCTGTTTGTTTAATGATGGTCCTCTCTGAATGTGACTAATAAGTAATCCCACACAAACATCTTCACCTGGTATGCAACATAGACTCCGTATCTCTGCACTGTGATACTCGTTTAAACCTACATTACTTCTGCAATAATCCTCATACAAGTGCTGCTTACTCCCTGTGTGCAAAGGAAATGGTATCTCTGTGGGCACTGACTATAATAAGGCAGCTCCAGTACAAATCTACTTAATATTGCTTGTTTGCCGGGATGCCAGCTAGCAGGGTACCGGAGGCTATTGCTGAATGAAGCCATGTGTAGTGAGGGAGGATGGTCTATAGTGGAACCGGGAAGCCATGGGATCAGTTTCTAGTTTTACTAGAGGTGCTTTGTGTCACCCAGAGGAAGTATTTTAAAGTCTAATCCAATGTCATCTTTAAGCTCCTAAGTGTAGCCACATAATTACAATTTTTGGCACATTATGAAGATTTTAGATCCTGGTTCCATTGGCAATGGAAAAGGCTCATCCAAGTGAATGTGTAACTGCCTCAAGAAAATGGAGAAGTGAAGCCTGTGAAAAAATCCCCCTCTCTCTGGCCCTTACTTGGGTCATTCCAGGTGACCCACCCTCCCCCCTTGCTATCTTTTTGGTTCAGGCTGGTCAACCATAAAGTCCTGAGGGCAGGGGAGAACACTCTCTTCCTCTAGCGGGCATTTGAAAAAGCCACAAGCAAAGTGCCTCCAGACTGCTGCTTGGATGATTCTCTGTAAGTAAAGACTTGGAAATTAGCCAGGAGTTAGGATTTATGTCTAGGCCAGATATGTTCAAAAGGATTATTATGTCCAAGACTGTTTGAGACTCTGACTGATTATGTTTGCTTAAAGTGTATTCTAACTTTCTTGTTTTACCCCCCTTCCCTGATTAATACAGGTATCTGGTTACAGTGTAGCTTGTTGTGTTACTGTTGAAGGGGGAGAGGCAAATCTTTTATGCCCCAACTTGGCCAGGGGAGCTTGTCTATTTATGTAACCCCAAGTAGGACTGAGGGAACATAATCTGGGAATACTTTGGGATGTAAGAGGCACCCAGAAATATTACTGTGGGCAAAGCACCCCCAAAGCTTGTAGGGTCTGTGTGCCCCAGGCTGCACAGAGCCCTACCAGAGACCAGTGCCTGGGTGGTAGCAGTGTTACCCCAGGCTTATGGGTGTTCTCTAGGAGGCGGGACAACTGCCTGTAGGCACCCCACGGGAGACATTCAAAGTGAGGTTTTTGGGTCTGGCACAATGAGACAGGTGGCACTGCATAGTAGCGCCCCTTCCTGTGCTACCACAAAGCCCTCCCACCTTTTATCCTAGTAGCCTTGAGGTCGAGTACATGTCCAGGTTGTGAGGCCCCCGAGTTCTAGGCTTACTTCAAGCAAAGAGGGGTTTGAATAAGCATCTCTGACCCCTACCAAAGTTCTATAATCACCCAAACATAGCTGAAGCATTGCCCAAAGGACCCACCAGCCCTCTTCTTGAATATGGACTACTAGCACACAAAAGGGAAAGATATGTGGAGACAGAAGGAGTATGGTTCAGTGGTACCTTGGAAGGGAGATGGGGCTGGGTTTTGGGTTCTGACACTACTCCAAGGACTTGCTTTTCTGACCCTTAGGTTCATTGGATAACATGGATAAGCAGCACTGGGATTGTTTCCTGTCAGTAGGCTACAATTTTAAGCTACTTTCCTACAGTCTATTTATATATGGATATGAGGCTGCAGGAGGCTGGGTGGAAAGGAGCTGTGAATGTGTCTCAAGCAAGGAACAAGTCCTGGGATGGTGGAAAGAAGAATCATTAGAAGTAAAAATTAATTATTTAACTATTTGAATAATTTGTGTATATATATATATTTTAAATCTATATTCCTTATAATTGAGGTATTACTTTATACCTTTTTGTGTTTGGTAGAAATAACACAAAAAAGATCAATTTATCATTATCTCTAAATGTCTTGAATGTAGGAGAATTTTCAAAAAGAACACACTTCCCAAATAAGAAATTAACCTAGCTTTTGGAAGGCAAAATGTAGGGGAAAAAAAGCTTTTTTTTTCTCCAAGTCATGGCCTACAGCTGGCTTTTTTTGGCAAAAACTTGCCAATTTGAGGGCAACTACAAAATGGTGAACACTGGATTTCATCTCTCCTCTTACTGCCTAAGAGAGAAGCTGGCAGCCATCTTGTAGCACTGCCTCTCCATGCTCCTATTCCTCCACGCTGTTATTCTAGTGAAGAAAAAATGGATTCCCTACTCAAATCACACACCTCAGTTTTGGAGGGCTGATTTTTGGAAGAAGGGTGCATCTAGTATGCAACTAAGTATGGTGATTTCAGGCCTAAATTACAGAAAATTCTGCTTGGGTTAGGATTTTTCCAGCACTTTAGAAAATGATTGTAAGACATTCTTACATGTGGAGGTCTTTGCAACTCACATAAATCTTTATTGAAAAATAATTGGAAAACTTGATACATGAAAGAGTACTTTGTATTTGTTTCTTTCATGCTCATTGTTCATTTCCAGTCAGATTTTATAGCTCTGCTACAGGAGATGACCCATGCGGGGAAAAAGGAAGGTAGCAAGTCAAGGAAATAGTAGCAAAAATAAATAAATAAGTAACAATTCCCTTCTCTTACAAGGAACAGACTATAAATGGAGTCTCTGCTTGAGCAACCAGGATGAAGCATATGTTTTGTGTGCACTATAAACTTTTCAACCTAAAATTGTCACATACACACACTGGCAAACCAACAAAGGGGAATTAAAAAAACAAAATATAGAAAAAAATGACTGATGGGGGGGGGGGGGCCCTGGAAGGGAAATAAAAAAAAAAAAAAAAGAAAAAAAAGACTGGGGGGGGGGGGGGGGCTCATGATTTTTTTGGAGCAAATCTCAGTGTTTACTGTCTGACTCTTTTGAGGGTAGGAAATGCTGTAACTACAAAATATTAACACGGGCCTTTTCCTTTTGAAAATATGGCCATTAACAACTAACCAATAGACATTTCATTTGACCTTTGGTAGAGAGCAAGGTTGAAACTTGGGCACCAAACTAGGATGCTCAAATAATGCATCTGGACCTTACATCAACCCTTCCATGCCTGAATGCCTATTTTTGTGCCCTCAAATAGCACTGGGATCCTCAATTTTACCAAATTTGATCATTCTTAACTCGCCTAACCTTGAAAACTAGGCTTATGGAATTAAAACATAAGTAGCTAATCTTGGACAGCATCGACATGGTTATGGGAGTTTCATTGCTTACAAGCCCTGCCTTCTTAATGCAGTTGCCTCTGACTTCTATTTCTTGAAACACTGAAAAAATGTCCACAGTGTATGATATCAAGCAAAGCAAAAATACTTGTGACAAGGAACTTTTTCCCTGAGGTGAGGGTTATACCATGACAAGTTGTGGTGGTTAACATTCTCCATTGTTTACCTTGCCAAAGATCCATGGGAGAGGTTTTTCTCTCGGCCTGTTTTTTTTTGAGGGACTGAGCTGATTTCAGCACAGCTAGAGAGGAGAACAACCTTAAATACCAGACTAATAAACTACATTTGGGAAGAGTGTGACTTCCTCTGTCCTTGAAATGAATAAAATAATTTGGCTTGATTTTAATGAGAGGGGTTCACACACTGTTCCTTATTCAGGCCTATGTCAGGAAGTGCAGGGATGTAGTCTCTGTCTCCAAAAGTGTAGCAATATTAGAGCATTCTACCACTAAACTTAAACTTAATCATCAGGTCAGCTAAACCGCTCCTCCTCTCCTCACTGGTTTACCAGCTGCATAACAACACCTTCTGCTGGGTAATACCCACACAGTGATGCAGGCAAGGGAGACCTGAGTAGTAGTGCTGTGATTATCAAAGGTAATTCAGCCAGTCAACAGTTACTTCCTCCACCACCCTTTTCCTTAAAGCCTAACCCCAACACTGCTGACTGCTTTAGTAATCTCTGAGCTTTGCAGTTTTCATTTGGTGCAGATAATGCAATGGAGATATAGGTCAGTTGTGGTCACAACAGAAATATAATGGAGATAGTGGTAAATTGAGATTTACAATCTACAAAGCTGTCTAAGAATTGTCCTTCCAGAAGAGAGGCAAATAAGTTTCTGCTGCAAAGCCACATGATAATTTTGAATTATTTATTTCCAGTCAGTTTCTTATGTGTACAACAGATCCACTGCAAAATAAAACAGTGGATCTACTTTCTACACCATGGTCTCATTTTATTACATATAGGGCTGCCATCTATTCTCACATACTCACAGGGTCATATTTTTCACTCAAAAGACCTATATAGGTTTATATTAATGTATTTACTTCAGAGTTAATCTTGATTACTGTGTGCACATCTACATGTGTTATCAGCACACATAAATGAACCCTGGAGCTTATTGTTTTGGAATGTGTTGCTCCCAGGTGCTATGTCTGCATGTGCACCTGGGACCACAGCATGTTGAACCAGGTCAGAGCAGCAACAGCTGGCAGGGGGCCCCAGGGGTCAGCCATCAGGTAGCCCCCACACTGAAGCACTCTCATGCCCCAACCAGCCAAGGCAGCATCTACATGTCCACTGCTTCAGAATATTTACAAGTACTATCCTGATGCAGAGTTAATTAATCTACTCCAGCCTAATAGGGCCACATATGTAGACACATGACATTTACTGCACACCCAATTAGTCAACTGCACAATAAACATCTCATGTAAATGTGCCCTGTTACTAGCAATGGAGAAGTATCTAACTTGAAGTATTAAACATAGGCCTAGTGTTCTTCCAACCAGATAAAATGAAAGGGATAAAGTAGTGGGGGGACGGTCCATAAGTGGGGCGTATTACAACACAATAATACAAAGTCTTGGGGAGGTGGTTAGCCATGTTAGTCTGAAGTCAGGCAGAAGGTAGCAGAGGTTGGCACCTTAAAGACTAACTGGGCATGTCTACACATGAATTTACTCATGCTTAACCTGGAGTGCCTTACCCTAAGGTACATTAAGGTGATTTAATGCTTGGGCAGGCTGGGTGCTGAGCCCCTGCCTGTGTTGCTCCCAGGCTGACCAGAGCAGAGTCTCCAGGAGTGTCCTGCCAGCACAGAAGCTGGGCGCTTGCCAGGGACAGAGATGGCTGGAGCAGGGAAAGCTGTGCTAGACACTGGGCTCAGGTGCAGTTCCAGCCCACCTGCTGTCTTGAGTGGGAGCCCCAGTGCTGGCTTCTAAGGGCACCTGAATTCCAAGAAGGCAGTGAGGTATCCTGCCACTGCAGGGTCTGCATTGCCCAGCCAGCAACCCTGTGCCTCTGCCTTGAGGTGGTAGAGACACGAGTGGCTGTAAAAGCACCTGCTGCTTTCACTTCTGGAAGGAACTGGCCAGCAGTGCACAGCCCCATGGGCTTGGCTGCGGCCAGTGCAACTAACATAGCATTAAGGTGCCATACCATGTCTATACATGGGTTACAGCACCTTAACTAATTGGACCTAAATTTGATACCTGCTAGATGCAGGTATCAAATTTAGTGCCAGATCACGCTAATTCAACATATTTAAGGTGCATTAAGGATAGGCAAGTGCAGATCTGTCCTTAATGCACCTTAAATATGGAGACTAATGTGACATTAAGGGTGCACATGTAGACACGCACACTAGGTCACAGAGGCATGAGCTTTCATAGGCACCAACCTACTTCCTTAGATGCTATGACCAGTCAGTCTCTAAGGTGCCACCCTCCCCTACCTTCTTCCTGATTACACAGATTTGTCTGGCAAAGAGCAAGTCTGGTCATTATGTAGGTGCTATGATCCCCTGCTAAAACTTGTAAGATTGTGCCAGTCTTCCCATCATTTTAGATGGCCCTATTCATTTTTTGTGCCTCTTTGTTTGCATATGGTAGAAATTGCAAAACATAGGATGATAACTGGAATTGATTTGCAAAACTGGGGACAGGCTGGCCAGTCATTTACTCTCTGCTTGTCTGACACTGGTCATCTTGGTAAAGGCAACATGCAGGTTACTAAAGCAACAGGAGTGATGTCACTACTTCAGACTACTGAAGGCAGATGAAGTACCAATGAAACACTGCCGGACCCCAATAAGAAGCTTCCCCCTAAAAACAGAAAACTGTATACAGTGAGGCATTTATTATCCTATGCTATATACCCATCTGTAGCAAGGAGCTTTTCAATCCCATAGACTTAAAAGTAGTTCAGCTGATACTGAAGCAAGCAAATACTACTTTTTATTGGTCTGATTCTTCTGTTCTTTACATCAGTTGCAACTCTTTCAAGTTTAGTGGCATTATTCTGACTTGTATCACTGCGAGTGATTGCAGAATCATACCCACATAGCCAGAGGCTAGGATTTTTAAGGGATTCTCTCAGATCTTCAATTATATTTTATTGAGGGATTCACAAGTACAAGAGCATACTTAGGGACTGGCACCACATTAAAAACATGCATTTGTAATATTTCATTTAATTTATGCTTTTTAGTAATTTGAAGAATTTGTACAATCCATACAAAAATGCTTTGTTTCACAGTAAAGAGTTAACCCATTTGATTATAGTTATTGCTGAAATATCCTAGCTTTACAGTTTTCCCTGATCTGCCTTAGTTTGGTATGTGGAAGCGTTCAGTACCAAGGACAGGAGCCAAGATGGAATTTGATAACACTGGGTAAGAAAAAATTGGCTGATCTTGTGCCATGTATTGCATGCGGTAATTTGTTTTCCCTCACTGTTTACAAAAGCTTAGATGAGGTGAGCATGCAAAAGAAGTCAAAAGGAAATTAATAAATTAAGCCCAACCATGTCCTTGTTAACTATATGGAAGTATTAACAACATTTACACAAAATTACACTGGCAGAAGTGCCTGGAGATGGAAAGCAGATACAGACTAAGTGAAGCGATTTAGAAGGAAATACATTGAACTGTGAGAAAATAACCCAAAAGACAGCTGCACAAGCACAAGGCTAAGTTGAACTTCCATGCAGGGAAAAAAACTCTGAGGCAAGGCAAACAGATAAAACATGAAGAAAGCAAAGGAAAATGAAATCAGCAAAACAAAGGGGTCAGAGTAAGAACTGAAACAACCTGATCTTGCTTCTTAGTTACCTTGGTGAAAATCAGGAGTAGCTGCACTAGTTATTGGATGTGCAAAGTGTGAAACTGATGCTTATAGGATCAGACTCAGAACGAATTTATACAGATCAAAATCAATACAAAATCCTTTATTTTACTTATTCATGAGCAACACTTGCATAAGTCAACCAGAATATTACTTGATTAAGAACAGCAGAGTTCAGCTCCGAGACTCTCAGGAACTCACTACAGATGGAAAAAGGAATGAAGTAATGATGAACAGCAAAATCTTCAGAGGTTAGTCAGTTAAACACCCCATTGTTTGAAGTTCCTCCAGACCAAATGAGTGTCCTGAGTCCATCAGCATAGGATAAAATCTCATGAGAATAGGCTCTCCCTGTGGAATGTGGATACTTCAACCAATGAGACTGAAATATACAACTGAACTGAAGATAGTGAGTAACTGAGTTTCTTCTGTCTGCAACATCAAATAGATACAGTGAAAGTCAGGTTTTCCAGTTTTCTAATTGTCATAAAAACTGAGATAGAGTTCTTTCCCCTATGCCTAGAAGATTCCTTGACTTTTTAAAATTGATTACATGAGGCCTTCAAAAGCTATCACATTACTTACAGACAGAAAAATGACATCAAGCTGAATATTAGGTCTCACTACTTTTGGCCAATTAATCTGAAAGAAAGCTGGGCAGATGAATAGCTACAGTACTGCTGGAGAGTTTGGTATTGATTTCTTTATTAAGGCTGATGTTTGGATCTCATCTTGTATAAGTATACAACAAAAATAACCATTTGTTAAGGAAAGCAAAAGAGCACATTTTGATTTTTCAAATATGGCAAAACCCCAGGGGAAAGATTGGAATAGAATGTTGTAATGAACTCTTGAAAATAAAGATAAGAATGATCTGAACAGCAGCTGCAAGTTCTGGCAACTTCACATTTCCAGTCAAGAGAATGATGATTCAGGAGGATTTACATTTTTCCAAACTTATCTAAATGAAAGTCTGAGTATAGCAATACTAATTTACCAAGTGGCTAATTAACTGCTGCAAATATGCAGCACATTGCCCAAAGATGTTGGAGAATCTCCATCACTTTTAATCAAGATTAGATTTCTTTAATAATTTTTTTTCTAGTTAATCTATACATGATTGAGATGGATGCATCACCGAGTAAAATTTTGTGGCCTTTGCTGTGCAGAAGATGAGACTGAATGGACTAGCTGATAATATCCATTTTCTGTTCTTAATATCTGTGGCTGAAATCATGACCGCATTGATGTCACTGGTAAAAACTCCCATGGTTTTGACACGGCTAGCAATTCACCCATATGAATCTATTTAGAACCCTCACAAAAATCATAACTTCTATATTTATTTGTACAGATTTCACCACTGTTGAGGTTTGAGATCCATTTGGCCCAATGTAAAATGTGGAATGCTACATCATTTTTCTTTTTTAGAAATGTTATTCTCCTGGTTAAGATCTAGCCAGGTACAGGAACAACTTCCAAATGAGAATCTCTACAACTTAGTGAGCGCGCCTACACATGCACATTTACTGGCAGGAACTGAAATGACTGCTTAGTAGGGGCACATGTCTACATGTACATGCCCATTCTGTACAGTAAATATAGTTACTTATGCTGACTTGAGCATAAATTTAATACCTGCATCATGCAAGCATCAAATTTATGCCCGATTAGTTACTGTGCAGTAATGCACATGTAGACACCTTACTGCACAGTAACACTGTGTGTGTGGACTGACTTGGGACTAACTTTAGTACCAAGTCAGCCCACACACAGCATTAATGCACTTTAACACCTGCACATGTAACTGACTGTGCAGTAAATTTAAGCCAGCTTAAATGCACATATAGATACGCCCAGTAAGTACAAATATCCACAGTAACTCATGGAGTGTTTGAACTGCATTTCCAATAACTTCTTAAAAGGAAAAAAATGACTGATGCATAAAACTCAGAAGGGAGTTTTGCAATCTAAAATCTAGAATACCAAGTAGTAGAGGTTCCACAAACCCCCAAACATCATCAGGATTTGCCTTCAGACGAGGAAACAATTGTGCCCAGATGAGCAAACATGTATCTGTTATGGCATCACACAGAAGTTTGAGATGCCACAAGAGGCATGCTAAGAATGAAAAAATGTTCCCTGTGCTGCATATTTGCAGTGCAGGCTCTAAATTTGATACCAGGAAATCTTGTGCCCCTGCTGCTCCAGCACACTGCCTCACTGAGAAAAATAGGAGTGGGGCAAGGCTGCAGCAGTGGATTAACCCAGGAAAGTAGGTATGTGGGGGTGGAAGGACTGGGGGTAAGAGGGACTGTTCGTGAGTGTTGGGTCCCCTGTCTGCCCAGCCCCCCTGCCCCTCCCTCATGGCAGCAGCAGCAGCCATCAGGGCACTCATACCTGCTCCTAGCAGAGATCTCAAGCCAGCACAACACCAACTAAGACCCCGGGCTGTACATGGCACAAGGTGTGGGCCTGGCCCACTGGTGTATGCCCTTGGGAAGGACTAGGCTGCTCTTCCTGTCATCTGGGGTCCTGGCCCCACACACAGAAGCTGTGCACCCTCAGGCCAGGCTGCGTCCTGCTTCCATGCAGTTGGCCCAGCCCAACAGCATGCAGGCCACATGAAGGGAGGACCCAGCCCAACCCGAGGGTGTGTGGCTTCTACTTGCAGTGCTGGAATCCTGGGTGACAGCAGGAGCCAACCTGGTTGTGTCCGAGGGCATGAGGGCTGGCCCAGGCTGGGCTGGCACCATGTGCAGCCGCCAGTCTAAGGTGGCACCATGCCACTGGGAATGTCTGCCTGGAGCAGGCATGAGCACCCTGATGGTGGCTGCTGCTGCTGGGGACCTGTGAGCTGTGCAGTGGGTGGGTGGGGGACCCACACCTTCTGTGCAGTCCTCCCCACCACACAGTTCCCCCCTCCCCCACACAGTTCCCAACACAAACTCCTCTACAATCCACTCACATACCCCACATTCCCAAACCACCTCACAAGCCCCCACCCACATACGCACCCACAAACCTCACCCCCACAAGCCCTACACCCACCCCCCACCCCTTCCCTCCCAAACCCCATATCCCCCTCACAAATCTCACACCCTAAGTGCCCAGCCTCCAGACAGGACAGGACCTGCTGGTGGGAGCCAGGGCTTCAGGGACAAGTGCCATACTGCAGCCCTTTCCGATGCCTACACTGGTGCTTGAACATGCAGCCCCAGCCTGAGGAGCTGGGGGTGCTCCTGGTCCCAAGAACCACTTGAAGGATGTGATGGGCTGGGGTGGGGGTGGAGATGGCAGCAGCGGGGTGTGTGAGTGAGAGAGAAATGGAGATTGGGGATGGGGGGGGCACTCTGGGTAGCAGAGGCCTCCAGAGCTGGGCTTACATCCCTCCTGCCCTCCTAGAGTAACCTGTACAGGGAGAAGTCAATGTGGAAGGGAAGGGGCTTGCCCATCCCAGTTCCTGAGTCCCAGTCAAGGGCTTCCCAGGAACAGCATGAGGATCACTGGGGCCTGGGCACAGGTGTAGGGAGCAGAACAGCAAGGGCTGGGACTGTTCAGAGCCACAAAGCAGTGGGTAGGACAGCTGGGAGAGAGCTGATGACAGGAGGCAGCTAGTGGGGGGCAGGAAGGGGCTGCTGGTCAGGAGTGAGAGGAACTGGCGGGGCTGTGCATTGGAAGGCAAGGGCAAGGGCAGGGGCAGGGAACCAGCATATCAATTCTGCTCAGCACCCACATCCTGGTGAGCACAGGGGGCCGGGGCAGCTTTGATTTTTCTATGATAAAAAAAACAAAGCAAATGCCAAAATTTATAGATATTTAGAATTTATTTCATGATGATGATAGAGGTATTGGTAGGCTTCCAAATTGCTTTAAATTTGTAAATATATGAATTAAACACCTGACCTCTCTATATAGTGGTGTTTCATTTTAATTGTGGAAGAACACAGATTTTGGGTATTTTAATGAGAGTTTGGGGGTTTTTTTATCAGAGAATTTGCAATTTTTAAACGGGAAACACCAGGATCCCTGCTGGTGAGGCAAGTGGTAGGACCTGAGCAGAGGAGCCTGCCCAGGACCAGCACTGGAGACCCAGTTGGATGGCAGATGAGGTGGCTGACCTTCTGGCCATTTAGGGCTAGGAGGGCACACATTAGTAATTTGAAGTGAGCCACCTAAAGGAGCACATCTTCTGGGCAATAGTTGCCCAGATGGCAGAGTGGGGATACCAGATGACATGACAGCAGTGCCACCCAAAAGCCAACTGTTGAGCTACAGCCCACTGGCAGCTGGCCTTGAAGTGCACATGGCTCTGCTGCAGTGCCTATACCACAACCCAGGTGGTCATGCAGTCCCCATCTGGGTCTGGCAGGCATGCAGGCATGGGGCCACAGGCCCCCAGATACCAGCTGGTCAGGCCTCAGAAGCTCCTGAGGGCAAGTATCCCTCAGCTGCTCACCAGGGTATGATTTTATATTGCTGGGGCATCTTCCTCTGGCTGAAGATATGGGAGGAGCTGGGCAGGGTCAGTTTGTCCCAAGTGGCACAATTTGACCCACACCAAAGTGCATGTTCAGGTGCATGTGCTGAAGCACAAATCTCCGGCACAAATTTGTGCCACTGTTATTTGAGTTGCTCCAAGTGCATGTGCTTCCCTTCCCCCCCTGTCCCTGCAACCTCCAGTTGCTTCAGCCACTTTTTTTTCAACAGGGTTCTTTTTTTATACCGTAATTTCCCTGTGTGCCTCTTACAGAGTCTCAAACTGCAACAGCCATGTTCAATTTTTTACTCCGCTAAAGTTTTTAAGGTTCATCCATCACTGAATTTGGGATCATATAAAGGAAGAACTGCTATTAAAGGTGTCAAGTAACAAATACTAAAATAAAAAGAAACTTTAGGTTTCACCTGAAACACAGTTCTCTTCCCTTCTCTCCTCATCCCACACACTATGTCAAAAACACTGTTCATTTCATTTGTTACTAGACAATGCCCTACAGTGAAAGAAGGACTCTCAGTATTCACAGTTTGTAACCTGTCTGTACAGGGGGTGGAGAAAAGGGGGGGGGGGGGGGAAACCCTAACTTGTGAATCCTGAGCACAAGATTTACAGTTGTGCACTACAGCTAGAGTAGCACAAGGGTCACTATGAATCATAAACTCTTTTACAGCACATAAAATTTAACAGACCTAAAGAATATGATGGCAAGAGCCATAAATATAAAAATTAACTACAGAAGTGCTCCATCATTAACTAGGAATGAGCTTAAAAGCTGGAACT
Source organism: Alligator sinensis (assembly GCF_000455745.1). Taxonomy (NCBI): domain Eukaryota; kingdom Metazoa; phylum Chordata; order Crocodylia; family Alligatoridae; genus Alligator; species Alligator sinensis. Next base: position 2,079,981 of record NW_005842114.1, on the reverse strand, counting down.
GGATCAAGAGGCTGTCAAGATAATTGAGATAATTAGAGAACTGCAGTGTCAACCAGTTTGTTGGATCTCATGAACCTTTTATTCACTAGTTTATTTACCATGTCTACTTTGGATCCAGGAGACATTCCTTGGGACTTTGGGGAATCATCTGTCCAGTTAAGGGAATCATTTTCAGAAGAGGTAGGTTGTCATTTTTGCCCACCAATTAGTACATATTGAATACTGTACTCTTGAAAGCCTGAGCAGAAGTCTCATACTTATATGTGGGGCTGACCATTTGTGACACTATGGGCATGTCCACATGTTCACTAATGCACCATAGTTACTGCGCATTAAGTTTAGTACTTGATTAACCAAATACTAAATCAGTGCATAGTAACTGGTGCTACTGCACAGTAGCACCGGCTCACAGGCTTTTCATAGATTCGAGGACTCTAAGGCTGGAAGGGACCTTGGAAGATCATCAGGTCCAGCCCCCTGCACCAAGCAGGAAAGATAACTGGGGGTCAGGTGACCCCAGCAAGGTGACTGTCTAGTCTCCTCTTGAAGATTTCCAGGGTAGGTAATTGCACCACCTCTGGAGGGAGCTTATTCCAGTCTGGACACCCTGACTGTGAGGAAGTTTTTCCTAATGTTGAGCCTGAATTGATCTTCCAGAAGTTTGTGGCCATTACTCCTGGTTTTCCCCTCGAGTGCCCTGGTGAACAATTGTTCACCGAGGCCTTGATGTACTCTTCTAGTGTAGTGAGAAGCTGCTACCAGGTCCCCTCTCAGCCTTCTTTTCCTCAAGCTGAAGAGTCCCAGATCCCTCAGCCTTTCCTCATATGGCTTGCCTTTTAAGATTCTGATCCTATGGATGACTCTTTTTTGGACTCTCAAGCTTGTCCACATCCTTGTTGAAATGCGGTGCCAAGAACTGGATGCAGTATTCCAGCTACTCAGCACTGGTGAGACTGCAGAGCGGAAGAATCACCTCCTTGGTTTTGCTGGAGATGCATTGATTGATGCATGCCAAAGTTTTATTTGCCCTGCTGGCTACAGCATCACACTGCCGGCTCATGTTCATACTGTGATCTATTATTACCCCCAGGTCCCTTTCAGTCATGGTGCTAGTCAGTTTGGTGTTGCCAAGCCTGTGTGTTGGGGGTTGCTCATCCCCAGGTGGAGCACTTTACATTTCTCAGCGTTGAACTTCATCAGGTTCCAATCTGCCCAACTCGTTAGCCTGTCTAGGTCCACCTGTATCAATAAACTATCTTCAGGTATGACCATGTTCTCCCACAACTTGGTGTTGTCTGTGAACTTGGCCAATGAGTTCTTCACCCCCCCACATCCAAATCTCTAATAAAGATGCTGAAAAGTACTGGACTGAGCACTAACCCCTGTGCCCACTTCTGCCCACTTCTCACCAGGATGACAGATCCATTCACTATGACTCTGGGTCCTATCCTGCAGCCAGTTTCTCATCCACCTGACTGTCTTGGAGTTAAGCCTACAATCCTCCAACTGTCTCATGAGAAATTTTTTAGTGATGCTTACTAGGCCTGTGCAAAGCAGCTAGTATTCACTTTGGATTCAGATTCAGCTGATTCAGGGGACAGTGAATTGATTCGGTGATTCAAATCATGGTCCTGAATCAATTCCCTGAATCACACAGGCCCATCCCCCACCTGCTCTCCCACACCTGCTCTTCCAGCCTTGACAATGGCTGTTCCACCTGCCCCAGCTCCTGGCACTTTTGAAAAAAAAAAAAAGCTCTGACTCACCAGGTGCTGCCAGGAGGGGGGCGATTCCTCGCTGTCCCTCACTGCCCCACCAAATCAGGCCAAATCTCCTCTGAATTGAATCAGCACCCAAAGCTTTGCACAGCCCTAATGCTTACTGTGCAGTAGCCTAATACAACTGTGCAGTAACATATTAGCATGGTTTTTGCCCAGCACACTACTGCACAGTGCTATTAGGCTACTGCACAGTTAGCATCCAATGTAGATGCACCTTATGGGCCTTATTTTAGCACCTTCATAGATGATGAGCATTTAAAAATCTGAGCTGCTCTGAAAATGTAACCCCACCCTGTGCAGACAGATCATATGGCTCAAGTAGGTGCTCAGTAATGAGACACAGCCTTTCTTCTCTAGGTTCTCAGTCTAAATCTAACTAAACAGAGTGATGATCAAGATTCAAGAGTTTCTGTTGGGCATCTACTAGCCTTTATGGCAGATCAGCAAGTGGGGTCTATCTTGAGCTAATTGAAAGCTGGAATTTCCTTTCCACATATATTTTTAAAACCTCTTGTGGAAGGGAAAATTGGGGAGGGGGAAGGGACGGACAGCTTCCAAATCATTTATATATTTAATTTAAAAAATTCATTTGCATCTCCAGTCCAATCTATTTCCACCATACCTTCATTAGCACTAGCACTTGGGTAGCTTGCAGCTTTAGGACATGAGAGCAGGGTTTCCACAGACTAGTCAACAGAGAGTCAAAGTCTTGAAAGCCTTGGTAGGGTTGTCAGTGCATCTAGATTCTTTGCTTCAGAGCCAAGAAAGAGAGACTCAGGCTGTATTTGCAATCCTAGTAAGAGTGGACCTTAAATTTTCCATTCCCTACCTACCAACTATGCACTAAACACCAGTTGCAGTCCAGCTTGACCTGGTGAATTTACATCACTGCTCAATTGGCCACCACATACCTCAAGAACAAGAGTTCTCCAAGCAAGCATCCTAGAACTCTCTTTTCCAGACTTCAGCCCTTCAATAGACCCCCACTTTGCAAACCTGGACAATAGTTGGAATTGGCTAGTTTGAAGGCCAATTCCAAAAAAGGGCTGATGCTTCACTTGACACAAGAAAATCTGTGATACATCTTAGTGCCACACTGAAGAACTAAGATGCATAGTGTAGACAGCTTTGCTGTAGGCTATAAGGCACAATGAATGCAGGGAAAGTGAGCTCATGTGGCTGTCACTCATTGAAACCAACCTCAATACATCCTAATGTCAGCATAGATGTGACCCGAGAGTCCCTGACCACTAGAGGGACTGCTTTCTGATATCTTCTAGCCCTGGCCAGTGACCTCTTCAAGAGGTAGTATGATTGCCTAGGTACTTCCCTCCTTGCCCCCTGCCAAATGTAAGAATTCTTATGGTCCAATTCTGATTTAAGCTAGAATTATGTAAGTCTGAAGTAACTCTGTGGGAGTCAATGAAGTCACATGAATATAAAACTGATGTAAATGAAAAACAGGATCAAATGTCCAATCCTAGGATCATGTAATAGCAATAAAGATTAATAATGTTGCTTCCTCCTGACACCAGAAAAGAAACTTTATTATGATAAAGAAAATTGTATCATCTCTAATGCTCTTCCTGAAGTACATATAGCCCCTTATCATATTATCGAAATACCTCATCCCTTTGATGCATTTATTCTGTCACCACTCTGAAAAGGTAGGGCACTTTTATTATCCCCATTTTATAGCCAGGGAATAAAAACACAAAGGCACCAATGACTTGCGCAGGGTTATTCAGAGATTCCATGGTGGAATGGCAATAGCAGCTGGAGTCTCCAGGTTTCCTACTCCCTCCTCCAGATGCCACTTCCTGCCTTCATCCCAGGAAATGTGAGAACAGTGCAGCAACATAGGGAGTTGAAGGTAATTTTGGAGCTGTGGCTGGGAGTGGGATTGAGGCTATATGTCAGATAATGCACCGATGCAGTATGGGTGAGATTAGGACTCTGCAGGGATGGAGATCATGCCCACATGCTGCAACTGGGGAGGTAGGGTAGGGGGATATTCCATTCATGAGCCACCTCACTGCACTCATGTACAATGAGAGAGCCTGCTTGGGCACACAGTGAACCACTGAGTGGGGGAAGCTTCTTTATGGCATGCCTGATGTGGGTCACCAGAGGCTTATAAACTGAACAGGCCTGTTTTACAAAATAAGGACCTGTCTTGAAGTCCCCATGGGAATCACAAAGCATGGTATGCCAGAAACAAAGGGAGGCCTGCCATACATTTGACTTAGAAGACAAAAGCACTTCTCATGAGGTTTTTGTACTAAAACTCAAAAGATGGCCTTACCAATAGGGCTGTGTGAAGTTTTGGTAGCTGATTCAATTTGGAGAAGATTCGGCCCGATATGGGGGCCAAGTCTCCAAATCTGAGTCAAATCGGGAGACCAATTAAAAGGTCTGAATTGATGCAAAGCATCCGAATCAATTTGGAAAAGCTTCAGAAACGATTCAGCCACTTTGGAGGTTCAGCCATAGACTAAACAGGCAGCTGACACAGTTGCCTCCAGCTGGTAACTCTGTTGTGGTTGGGTGGAAGGGGAGAGAAGGGGCATGGGGGAGGGAGGGATTGGGGGAGCAGGGGCTCTGCCCTGCTGCTGCTTGCTGAGCTGGGGAAGGGGGGGCAGGATGTGGATGTGGCTTGCTCCAGGCAGAAGGGGGCAAGGGGCAGCAAGGCATAGCCCCTGCTCCCAGCACTGCTGCACCCGCATCCTGTGCCCTTCTGTGCCAGCTGGCAAGAGACGGCAGGGCAGAGTCCCCACTCCCCCCGCTCCGAGCACTGCTGCACCCACATCCTGCACCCCCCACCCCACTGGCTGGCAAGTGATGACAGGGCACAGTCCCCATTCCCAGCGCTGATGTGGGCATGGCAATGCTGGGAGCGGTGCTATGCCCTGCTGCTGCCTGCAGTGAGCTGCACCTGCATCGCGCCCCCTCCCCTCCCTCCCGTGCACCAGCTGGGCCAGGCAGGGGATGGGGCTGGACACGGCAGCCATGGGGGTTTCTCCCGTGGCTCCCCGCACCAAAGCAGAGACAGGCACAGCAGGAGGAGCCATGGGAGAAGCCACCATGGCTGCCCTGCCCGGCCCCAGACTCCCGGTATTTTAAAAATAAATAAATAAATAAAAGCCCCTCACCTACTGGCCCTGATCCCAACTGCTGCAGCCAGTGAGTGCAGGGATTTGGGGCTTGTTTTTTAAGTGTCGGGAGGCTGGGGCCAGGCGGGGGCTGGGGCTGGGGCTGGGCAGGGCAGGCATGGGGGCATCTCCCATGGCTCTCCCCCACCTGGGGAGAGGCAGGCACAGATGGAGAAACTGCAGGCGAACCTGCAGCCTACCAGCTGTGCCTGCCTCTCCCCAGTCAATCCAAATCTCCAAATCAGCACCAAGTCTCTGATTCGGCTGAATCGAATGGGGACAGTGATTCGAATCACTGAATCGAATAACTGTCCACCAAACTGGCTAAATCCAAATCCAAATTGAATAATTCCCTATTTGCAGAGCCCTGCTTACCAACTCAGGTCTAAGGGGAAGAAAGTATTAGAGAGGAGAGGGATCTTAACACTAAAGGCTGACTCAGTGCCATGGGTACCTAAAATACAACATCTTGGCCTTTTCAGAGTAGCTTATTTCTACCCAGACTCTGTCAGATAAGTTGTCCAGGTCCTCTCTGCTCTCATTGCAGTTTTAGCAAGTTGCAGCAGCCACACAGATGATGATTTACCATATGGTATGTATGAATCCTTAGGGATGTGAAGCAGTATAAGTTTGCTACCCTAAATCATTTGTTTATCCTTGGACAAGCTTCCAATGAAACAGCAAGGCAAGAAAAATTATTTGATAACCAATAGCACAGAAGGTCAAAATCCTTTGATCTTTTGCTTACCGCTGACCTCAGTAAATAAGACAAGCCAAGGAGGGTCAATAAAACTGGAATGACCAGTCTTGTCCAGGAGTGCTGGGGCCTCTGATGGGTAGAAGGAAGGAACATGTTAGGTCCCTCAGGATGCTGGCATGCTCCCTACTTGGACCAAAAGGGACGATGAAACACTGAGGAATGCAAAGTCAGCCTACTGTAGCTAATGTGACAGGACCCAGAAGAACAGTAAAATATCACCACAGAAATTTTGCAGTGTTGTGATGTTCCTTTATTTAAACATTATCTTGTTTTATCGTCTGCTTCCTGCTTCAGTGTTTTGGTATAAATCTTAAGTGATAAAAGCTAGACAGCACCTGTTTCCCATCAGAGGAAGTCATAGCAGGTTCTTTGTAGGAGAGATGCCCTGTGTAATGAAGCAGGTGCAAGCAGTATACAAAGCCCTGGGGAGAGAGAAGCACCCTTTGTGGCATGCCAGCAGACTCAGGACCCTGGAGGGAAGGAGCAAGCTCAGAATCTTAGAAAAGGTTTGTGCAGTCCTGTATGACCTGCCATGCCCAACATTTCCAAAATGAACCTGGCAAGACCTGAGAACCATCTGAGCTGTGTGGCGTAGCCATTTTGCAGATAACTTTATTGGCATGGATTATACCGTTAGCTCTTTTTCCTTTTAAGAAACCAATAAAAAAAAATTACATTAACACAGAGAAAATCCTCACGCCGAAAAGATGAGCAGCTGCTCCTGTCCTCCCAGCCAAGAACACTCCTCTCAGCAGCCTCCTCACAAGACATAAAACAACATCTATGTTGATGAAATGATATATATACAATTTCTATCCCCCTCTCTCCTTAAGAATAAGGAGTGGCATGAGCACATCTGAGCCAGACGAAGTACAGAGTGGGAACACAGCACAATAAATGCCTTCTGCTCATTTGCAAGCAAAATGGAATAGTGCCCATGGCCAAGCCAACATTGGGGAGCAGTGTACCCTTCCATGCAAGGAGGTTCTTTAAGCTAGAGGGGTCAGAGAGCTCTGTCTCTGGCAGTCTGACTGCTGAGGGAAGGAAATCCAGCTGTGCTCTGAGAGAGAAAAATAGGGCTACACACCAAGTTGTCCTTCTCAGATCTCTAGTCCAGCTTCCAACATAGAAGAGCTGGCCAGAGAGAAAGCAGAAAGGTTCTTAAAAGGATGCAGTTTCAGTTGCTTGCGTATTGCTTGCATGTCACTTCTAGTCAGAGCAAGGTGTTCAAGTGACGTGCACACACCCTCTGTGCACAGCCCAACACAAGCAGTACTGAGGTGTTTGCTGGCACTTGTTCCAGATCTACCTAGGTTCCAAGCCAAATTCTTCTCCTCCTCAGTGCGAATGAACAGGAAAAAGGAACCCATCCATTGCCTGGTGCAGATGCATATTTTAATCAGCCTTATTCCAAGTCCCTTTCACCCTTACACAGTGGGTACATCTACATGAGATGCTTTACTACTCATCAGACTAATCTAATGTGTGGTAAAGTGTCAGCATCTACACATGTGGATCAATTACGGTGCAGTAGATTAATCTAATGGGCCATTTTATAGTAACTCTACATACAGGTACAAGAAACTGGTGCATTAAACTAATGCAGCAAAGCACACGTGTAGACGCTGACCGGGAATAAATTGTTCATGTTCAGCCTAGGCATCAGGAGGTCACAGGGGATGGGGAGAGCTGTTCTCTCTCAGCAGGAGACTACCTCCCAGCCACATGGAGATCAGGATGCAGCCTGATCTCCGTGTGGCTAGGAGGTAGCTGCCCAGCAGCCAGGACAGTTCTCCCCAACCCTGCAAAGAACAGGGCCAGCCCCTGTGCCCCCTACCAGGCTGGAGCAGGCACACAGGAGAGCCTGGAGCTCCCCCTGGCTGCTGCAGGTGGGCAGAGCAGGTCAGGAGCAGCCCTTAACTGAACTGCTCCTGTTGGGAGCAAATTTGCTCCGACGGGAGTATGTTCATATGCATCTGGGGAACCAGTTTAATGCACCTGAATTTTCTGCACAAGAATGCAGGTAGTTCAAGGAAGCAAATCTCAGCTCTTCAAAAAAACAGAGTGTTTTACAGGTATAGCTGCCAGAAGTGTAGATCCACAAGACAGAGCAGGTTTTAGTCTCTTGTGGCCCACAAAGGTAGGCAGGACAACCTATCTACTCCCAAGCCCCAGCTGTCCATTTTGGTTCTCTTCACTCAGTTTCTGGCCTCAGGCCTCCCACTCAGGTCCCATTCTCACAGATCAGACCTCTCCTCCCTACAGCAAGGCTTGCCCAAGCAGTTTCTTTTGGGGAAGGATCATATCAGTGAGGCGCTCTATCACATGGAGGAAGTGGAGAAGCCAGAAGTAGGTGGGAGTTGTATGAAAGGGCAAACTGTGTGACTGCATCATGGTTATATGATACAGTCATATACTGGCTAGAATGATCTAGCTGGGGATGGTCCTGCTTTAAACAGGAGGTTGGACTAGATGTCTTCTTGAAATCCCTTCCAACCCGAACGTTCTATGATTCTATATTGTAAGTATTATTTCCTGGTGAAGAGGAGGGGCATGAAACTAAGACTTTGCATGAGGCCCCCAAAAAGTAAACACCACTGATGGCAAAGTACGGTCTTCAAACTCTTCCTTCCAACACTACAGACAGGTGAACTGGAAGAGGAGCTCCTTTTCTTCACCAGAGAAATAGAAAATCAGGGCTCTTCCTCCCACCACCTCCATCTCCCTGAAGTGACATTCAGGCAGTTCAGGCAAAAGTATGTCCAGAGCACGGACTGGGAAAGACAGAATAGGAACAGCATCACATCTTGATCTTCTCTTTCCCCTTTCCTGCACAATGAATTTGAAGGGACATGGGACTCCCAAGCCTTCATCAATACAACTCCATAAGATAAACCCCTTTCACTTCCCATCAGACCTCTTGTTCCAGTGGTTGAACAGAAAAACTCCGTCCACATTTCTGTGCACTTAGGTATGCAACACACTTAGCCATTCAACATCCTGCTTTGGAAGGTATAATGCATGCTCTATATTGCATTAGCATGATGCCACTGGTGCTTAGGTAACACAAACTGAAACACTACTCCTCCCACTTTATCAGCACTGAGCAACATGAGCATACTTAAGGATGTAATTTTGTTGGAGGTACCAGCTTTCAGACGAAACCTGGAAACCAAAATGCCCTGGCCATTCACAGTCCCTGTCCCTCCCCCCCCACCCCCTTTTTTTTTTCTTGGTATTTTTTTTAAGGGCTACATCCTTTCTCGCTACATCCAGGCAAAAATCTTACTTTAATTATGTTCTGCATTATCCCTGCAGATGTAATTGCATTTAGGTACATTCTATCACCCCTCTCTTTCCTATTTTGTCTTAAAAACATTGTGTAATATTGCCAAGCACGGTTAAACAGCTGCAGTGTTCCAATCCATAGGCTACCACACTCCACTGATGGCTGAAATTTAACACATTGGGATCCTTTATGAGGAAGGCATTAGATGAATGTATTTTTAAGGGGGCAGACTCCAGAATAGGGCCTAAAGAGATGCTAAATAGTTAGTGCACTGCAGTTACCCAGTGTCCTCTTCACCCTCCATGATGATATATAAGCTGCCCCTGTATAATTATAGACAGAATGTACTCTGCAAAAAAGACAGCTATAAAAGAAAAATAATCTGTTGAAGCTAGTGAATGTGTGGCATATTTTACAACACTAGGGGATGGAAAAGAGAGAGAGAGAGAGAGAGATGGTAAATCTGGGAGCTAGTAGCCACAGCAACAAATTGCATTTCTCCTCTGGATGGCTTCTCCACCGCCCCTCACCAATCAACAGCAATTACTGGGAACCTTAGGGTAATATAGGGAGGTTTAGGCTGCTTCTATGGCAAAGTTCTTTTCACAAGACTAATTTATTCTGCATCTGTGAGGTGCTGATTCATTAGAGTGCATTACTTGGGGGCCTCATCATGACAGCAAGCAAAAACACAATGAGAAAAGCCCCGGACAGACCTCATCCTCGTCTGTTTATTTCTGATGCCAATTAAGGGCTCAGCAAACTGGGTTTAGAAAACAGATGTCCACCATAACTTCCCTGTCTCTTGGAGACAAGGGCAGAAAAACAGAGATAGAAGTGTTTATAGAAAAATTAAAGTAAAGGACGCTGGTCGGGGCAGGGGGAGGAAGAATTTAAACCCATATCTGCCAGAAGCAATTTCAAGCTACATCACAACTCAAAACCCACCTTCGTGCCACACAAGCAAACAACCATCTGCACAGTAATAGCAATGACATATTTGCCTGTTCCTCAAATGCTACCTTAACCTTCCTTTAAACCTTCTTTCCACTACTGCAACACTGGACACTGGATTTCCAAAGAGCTAAGGACCTGGTTCGAGGCTTCTAAGGCTGCATTTACAGGAGGAACTTACTGAAACCAGCAGCACTGGTCTCAAGTCCACTGTTCTGCTCAATGCGGGTGGTGAAGCATTAGAACAGGACGTTGTAGAATCTATATTCCTGAACTTGTTCAAGAGCAACTTAGAGAGACACATGGCTGGAATAGTTTAGTTGGGGGTGATCCTACCTTGAGCAGAGGGCTGAAGATGATTTTGTTATTTTCTTTAGCCTGATTAAGCAGAAGAGTTCTCTTGTGTCTCCTGTATTTTTAGGGCATGCTTCATACTGTGTTTGGCAAGTGGTTTGATTTCTTCAGAAGCCAAGACAGTAACTTAGAGTAGGACCTGGTAATAAGCATCTAGGAGGCAGGGTAGATTAGTACCTTATAGGCCAGGGGTGCTCAACCTCCATCCCATGGGCCAAATCCAGCCTGCAAAGCCCTGTAATCTGGCCCACAGGGCTCCCTGTAGGTCTGGATATTTGGCAGCTGGGGAGCAACAATAAATGTTGTCACCACTCCCCTGCTGCCAAATTTTCAGTCCTCTGGGGAGCCCTGCAGATAGACAGCATGGCCCTGGATAAGTACAGGACCTGATCCAGGTGGTGCAAGGTAAGAGCCAGTTGCTCAGAGCCCAGTCCAGGATGCACAAGGTGGAATCTAGCCACACAGGGCCCACTCCCTTGCACTGACCCTGCACCACTTATCCAGACCAGGAGGCCAAAAAGTTGAGCACTACTGTTTAAGCAAACTAAATCAGAGAGTCTATAAGATGCAAGGTAAGTCTATACCCTGCCTTCTGCCTGACTTGAGACTAACACAGTTAACCACCTCTTTCTAAAAAGCATCTAGTTATATGATTCTAATGCAAGGTAGGAAGGTGAATAATATAGCATCCTATCTCCTGCTTTACCAAAATACAGAATTCAAATCAGGTTGGTAATACTACATGTGCAATAGGCCTGAACAAAGCAGCTAGTATTCGCTTTGGATTTGGCTGATTCGGGGGACAGTTATTCAATTCAGTGATTCGAATCACTGTCCCGAATAGATTCAGCCAAATCTGTTTTGCAGATTTGGCTTTTGCCAAATCTCTGAATCAGACAGGCCCATCCCATGCATAGACCCTGAGATGGTGCAGAGACACTTGGAGGAACTGGACGCGTTTAAGTCAGCAGGCCCAGATGAGCTCCATCCGAGGGTACTGAAGGCACTGGCTGACATCATTGCGCAGCCACTGGCGGGGAGAA
>NW_005842114.1:2063469-2067537 GCF_000455745.1 Alligator sinensis | reverse complement strand
TCCCCAGGCCAGAGGCACTGGGCCACAAAGGAAGTCTGGAGGCAGCGTGGGAGAAGAGACCCCAGTGGGGAGCATCACGCTGATTCAAGCTGAACCATCACTGTGGTCAGCTGGGGGGTCGGACTCGATGATCTATTGAGGTCCCTTCAGACCCTAACATCTATGAATCTATGAATCCCCCACCCGCACTCCCAGCCCGGCAATGGATGCTCTGCCCACCCCAGCTCCTGGCACTTTGGGGAAAAAAAAGCCCTGGCTCACCAGGTACTGCCAGACGGAGAGTGATCCCAGCTGCCTCCCACTGCCTCACGCTGCATGGGGGGGGGGGGGTCTCTGAATGAGCCCCCCGACCCCCCCACCCTGCTCCCCCAGTCCCCCCCATCCCCATGGCTGCCTTGTCCACCCCAGCTCTGGCCCTTTAAGAAAAAAAAACCCCAAAAAGCACCAACTCACCAGTTCCTGCCTGGTGGGGGAGATCCCCGCTGCCCCCTGCTGCCCTATGCCAGGTGGGAGGGCTCTGCACGAGCTCCCTGAAGCCCCAAGGCTGCTGCAGGAGCAGTGAGTCTCGGGGTTTTCTCAAGTTTTTTTTTCTAAAAGGGCCACAGCTGGGGTGGGCTGGGCAGCTGTGGGGGGATGACTGGGGCAGCAAGGGGAGGGGGTTGGGGGGCTCAAGGCAGAGCCCCCCCATGCAGTGTGGGGCATTGGGGATCACCCCCCCTGCCCGGCAGCACCCATTGAGTAGGCACTTTTTTTTTAAAGCACCAGGACCTGGGGAGGGCATGGCAGCCATGGGGGAGGCTGGGGGGGCAGGGGTCCCCCCATGGTTCCCTTCACCCTCCACTAGCCCCCCTCCTCTGCCCCTAGTAATTACTAGCTCAGAGTCCAGCTCAAGCTTCCTGCTGCAGTGACCAGGGACTGCCCAAATCATCAAAGCTCTCCGAATCTTTTCCAAAGATTCAGAGAGCTGAGCTTTGAATTGATTCAGACCTTTTCATTGGTCCCCTGATTTAATTCAGATTTGGAGATTTGGCCACTGAATTCAGCCAAATCTCCGTTGAATTGAATCAGCACCTGAAGCTTCGCATAGCCCTAATGTGCGCTCAATTGAGTAATATTTTCTTGGAAATATGGCACCAAAGCCATCAATAATTATTTGGCGAGCTTTATTCATGACTAAAGAATAGTCTTGTTGCCATTTAAATGAATGGGAATGTTGCCATTACATTCAATGGGAGGAAAATTAATCCCTATGAAAATTAGACAATCATGCTACAGTCCATATTCATGTAGGGAGCACAGGAAGCAAGATTTCAAAAGGACTTTACATTTATCTTTGTATTGCCACAGTTCCCTTTGCATGTAATTGCTTGTGTCTAAAGATGTTAGAGCTTTCTTCTAAAGCAATATCCTTCTTCATGTAACATCCTTTATTCCACTGGCTGGAAATTCTTGTTGCTTCAGAATCTACATTCAGGGATCTAACTTTTAATAATTCCAGCTGCACCACAATATATAATGAAAAACAGTAATTACAGCTTTACAGGACAATACAGGTAGTTGAAGGAAGCAAATCTCAGCATTTCAGGGAAGTGTATTGTTTTCAAATAAATCTAATCCTATAACAGAAAAAAAAGCCATTATATTATCCACAATCTTTTCTTGCTGGCTGCAACTCAGGGTTTTGGATGATGTTTTTTTCTTTTTAATGCCGAAATAACTGAGTTATAGTAGAACATTTCTCAACACTGTGGAGCTTATTTACATACAGTAAATAACTGTGAAGGTAATAAAATTGTGGTACAAATAACTTGAAATAATGCCTCAATTTGTAGTTGCTTTACATTGGCAAAGTTTATAGCAGTGTTTATTCTTAACTACAAAAAAGGAGAGAGAGAAAAATGTCACTGTTTCCACACCCCGTGATAAAATTTGTTATCTGTTGAGTGGTAATAATTATTTAACATTTATGTTATGGGAGCACTCAGAGGTCCAAATCAATACCAGATGCCATTGTACAACACCATGTACAACGTGTTACATTTTCTGCTTCACAGAATTTCTAGTCTAAGAATAAGGTATATGTGTTCTGACAAACCCACAGAGGAAGGAGTCTGCGTTTATTGCTAAAATACTGGATCTGAATTCAAGAAATTTGGGTTCATTTCCCAGCTATACTACAGACTTTCTATCCAACTTAAGGCAAGTTACTGCCTGACTTCCCTATGGACAACAGCACTTCTTGCCCACTTTTGAACAGTCTTGTCTATTTAAGGGGCAAGGACCATTTCATTTGTTTGCACAGCACCTAACACAATGGATCCCTTATCCTGACTGTTGTCTCTAGCCATAAGTGTAACACCATGTTCCAAAGAAGTAATTCTTGTTACTTCCTAAGGTTCCTTCCCTCTCCCCAGTTCCTTCTAATGGGGGACATTGATGACACAAAGCACCAAAGTAAAGTTCAGGTTCAGTTTCCACAACAGAACTATGCATGTATCTATCCCAGTTCTTCTCTGATGCCCACCATAATAGTATGTGAGTTCTAATGTATCCTCAAGCCTCATCCTGCAACTCCATCCCTAGCCTTCTCTTCAGAAGAAACTAAGCCTGGGGATTAGTTGGGGCTGGATTTTCAAAACGCTCAGCTTCCAGTTAAGGCCCCAGATGCAGTCAAGCTGCTAGATAATCGCACTTTTGAAAATCTGGCCTACACTGGCTTTAAACCAGGTTAGTTTATTTTATACACTAACCTAATCTGAATTTGGGCTACTGGTGGCACATGTGGTCACCATGGTTTATCCATACCTAACTGTTAAGTCTGTAAATAAGATATTTAGATCACTCCATTTGCATTAATTTTTCCTCAAGTGCCATTCTCCATAGCATCTAGATGTTGATGTGTCTTTTATGGAAGAGAATTAGTGGAACCATTTGGGGCTATCAGCAGCCTCAGCCCTGATTTTTATTTGACAACATGGTGTAATACCAGATCTCAGAGCCAACAAATGCCAGTAGTGCCAGTCAGCACAAAAAAGAGCAATGAAAGCCTGATGCTAATCCAAAGACTTTCACTGAATTTCTTGACCCCTAAATATAAGAGAAACTGACTTCTCTGAAGTTAAAAAAAAATCTTTTTGATATTTCTGATAACTAGAGCAGGGACTTGGGAAAACAGTATGATTTCTCTCCTTCCTTTACACAGGAACTGAGATGCAAATATTAATTCCAAAACTTTAAAACCCCAGGGAAGCAGATAATAAGCAATTACTCTAACCAGATAGCAAATGATGTCTAAAAATTAATTTCTGTGCTAACATTCCACCCCTAAAGTTTCACATTTCAAAGCACACTACCTTTTAAAAAGACCCATAGTTGCACAATTATTCTTCACTCACAGCTGTATTTCCCTATAACTGTAGAATATTTAACCCTGCCTAACCTGAAGCACAGAGGCTGCCCCGTAGCTCTTTCTGAGCACCATTCCCTAAGTGATATGAGTCCATTAGATGAAAGGTACTGTATAAGTGCAAAGCACTATCCCTGTTTAAATAGAATGCCTCTGTCATTGCAGCTTTCATAACATGCTTATTATGCTACAGGTTTCTCTTTATCTCTGTCAGTACCTTCAAAGCAATTTCCTTGGGGAAGGATCCTGCTTCTTAAAGCTCTTCTCAGACCCCCATGTCTTCAGCAATGGTAAAATCCTAAAGGCTTTGTGTCAAACTGAACAATAGGGTCATCAAATCCACGGAATCTGAAACCTAGCTGATCAGAGCTATTGTAACATGGTTCTTCACAGAGGCACCAAGCAACCTCTCTGTGTCTGTAAATTCAGCTTAACCTGCAGTGATACTAACAACCATAGTCATGTCAAATGACTGCCTGCTCCAGTGGTGAAAGCATCCACACAAGGAGATGATGCCCTTTAGATGTCAGCATTTCCCACTCTCCAAACTTGTTCTTCAATTTTTCCCTCTGCTCTTGGGGCAAAGGAAGGGTAAAATCTACTAATATAGTTTCATAGTTGGTAGGGTCAGAAGGGACCTGAGCAGATCATCAAGTCTGACC
>NW_005842114.1:2053524-2063167 GCF_000455745.1 Alligator sinensis | reverse complement strand
GAGAAAGTGCCCCACCCCCCACCACTCTCGGGGTGTGCCCCTCCAGCCAGTTAGCGGCCCATTTGACTGTGTAGGTGTTGACGCCACAGTCCCCTAGTTTTTTTAATGAGAATGGGGTGAGAGACAGAGTCGAAGGCCTTCCTGAAGTCCAGAAAGACTACGTCCACTGCTACCCCTGCGTCTAAGGATTTTGTGACCTGGTCATAGAAGGCCACCAGGTTGGTCTGACAGGACCTGCCTCCAATGAACCCATGTTGGTTGCCCCTAAGCATAACCTCCCCTGCTGGCCCATCGTGGACATGCATCAGGATAATTCTCTCAAGAAGCTTACCCAGGATTGAGGTAAGACTAACTGGCCTATAGTTTCCTGGGTCCTCCTTCCTCCCTTATTTGAAAATGGGGACCACATTGGCCCTTTTCCAGTCCTCTGGCACCACACCAGAGCACCACGAGTGCTCGTAAAGCCGTGCCAGGGGTCCCGCAATGACCTCTGCCAATTCCCTCAGCACTCTGGGATGGAGATCATCAGGACCAGCTGATTTAAATACATCCAGTCCCTCCAAAGTTCCCTGACTAGATCCTCACTGACCCTGGGCCTGGGTGGCGCCTCCCTCGGGGCCTGAGGGGGTCCTGGCAGATGGGCTGATCTGGTCCCCGCTCAGGAAAATGGAGGCAAAGAAATTGTTAAATATGTTATCCCCCTCCAGTGATATATAAGTACAACCAACCACAGGTGCAGGGCACCAAGTAACAGCTTGCTCTCCATTTATGCTAATAACAAAATAAAGATCAATGACCAGACTTCAGTGACAGCATCATAGTACTTACCATAACACTGTATAGGTGAAATTTGTAAGAATATATTGGTAAAATATATTAAGCAATTGGACATAGACTTTAGATTATGGATAAACAGAAGTGCTAGCCAGCTGAAGTCCACTGTGACTAAAGCACTTCAGCACATGCCTAATCTAATGATTCCAGTACTCCCATGACTTCAATCAAACCACCTATGCGATGAGTATCTTGCTAGGACAGAGTTACACTCAATAAATCACATAGCATAACCTATTCACATGCAGGCCCACTTATAAGATATTTTATGTGACTCTCCATCATTTGTTGGGAAGGATGGAATACAGAAATGCTACAATACCACATCCTCAATTCCAGAAAGATGTCAAGGAGTGTGGATAAAATCAACAATGATAAATTAAATTGGAGCTCTGATTTCTAAGAAGGAATTTATTAAAATTACATTTGGATTAGGGTAAACAGTAGTGATAGAGTAATGAGCTGCAAATATTTGAAGAGTAGAATCACCAAGGAAAAGAAGGACTAGTTGCAGATTTTCTACGGGAGGTAGGTTAGGGGTAATGGGGAGAAAATTAAGCAAAGAAAAAAGTAGGTAGAATGTCAGAAAAAAAAATATTAGGAATGAAGTGTAATGTATTGTGGAATTACCTTTTGCGGTCTTGGGGGACCTCACTGAAGGCTGTATTTCCAAATGATGTGTCTAAATTCAGACACTGGCTGAGTTTGTTCATTAACCAGCATGATACTTATACTGCACTTTTTTGGCCTCATTGTATAAAAAGATACTTAAAAGAGCATTTTGGTTTCTAACTACATATTTGGAGGCTACCTTTAACGGACATGTCCATTTGGGAATTTGAAACTCAACAGCTCCATGCACCAATTACTTGCTCCTTAAAATGAGTACAAGGAAGAAGATCTACCCACCAGGGTATGGTAACATTTTATTAACGAATGCCAGCAAACTGCTTTGAAATCTTCTGAAGAAAGGACTTACAAAAGCAGAATAATTAACAATAAACCCTCTGCAAATCTGTTCCCTTCCATCAAAAATCACCACATAGGGCCATCTACATGAGATGCTACTATACAGTGGTTACTGTACAATCAAGTATTAAATAATGCACAGTAACCAGAGTTACTGTGCAGTAGTGCCAGTGAATGCCCATTTAGTGACAGTACTGAGCAAGAGTCTAATAATACTGCACAGTAACATATTAGCACTATTTGTGCTGTGGTGCTCTACTGCACAGTGTTATTCAGCTACAGCGCAGTTAGCATCTCATATAGACATGCCATAAGGTATCTAGAAATTACCTCGGTAGCCACTCAGAGCACTGGGATTTCATCTGTTATTTAATGTCATTTGCTGAGCTTTCCCTTTCTTTTCTCCAGCTCAGAACATTCTCTGCCCTTCATTTCAATTAATGATGTCACAGATCAGTATATTTTCCCAACCAACTATTAAATTAACTGCCACAGTCTTTCTTCATTTTTTATTCAGAGAAGAAGAAAAAAATAACCGTAGCAAACTGCTGCACTTAACTCTTTATGATTTCAAATAAAGAAAACACAAAAATGATGGTAATGATTTGCCAGTCCTGCAGTTTAGCTGAAAAGCACACTGTACATCTTAGTTATGTCATGTTTTATTCCTCATCTTATGAAGATGCTGAAGAGTAATGTAACCAGGGGTCAAAAAACAAAACGAGGAGAAACCAGAAGCAGCTTTAGTTAAACAAGAGATTCTTGTTGTTTAACTTTACACACCCAACAAATAACCGTGTTTCTTTCAATCCCTTGAAAAACAAAGACACAGCAGAAGGCAAATAAAAAATGCCACGTGAAGCTTTTATTTCCAAGTCTGTGGCAGTTGTAGTTTTTCATGCTTAGCTTTAGTGGCAATAACCCTTATCATGCCCCTTTCCCTGCTGGTCTCGGATAACTGATTGATAGCTCACTGTCTAAATCCACACCATGTTGAAAAGCTGGTCAAATACAACACAAGAATAATGGGTTAGATGAAATTTTCCCTGAAGAACAATCAAATTAATTATTTGCAAGTAAATTTTCTCATTGTTCATCCAAAGAGCACAGAAATATTTGCAGATAAATGATTCATGAACTTTTCCCCTAATCAACTGTCAAATAAATAATTTGTGAACAGTTTACCATTGCCCACCTGCTTTCCTTTCAGTAGCAGTAGCACTGCTCCCCCTCCCCTCTAACTGAGAGATTTTTCCGTATAAGCAAGATGTTGAAACAAATCACTTACATTTCTTAGTGTCATTTTGCTTTCCCAATTGTTCAGAACAAGGCCAGGCAAAGTCTGGCCTACGGACGGGATTGGGCCCACGGCAGACTCCATTTCCCAGCAGCCTCTGTTCACATCTCTGCATCCAGTTTCCATGGAGACCCCAGCAGTGGGGCAAGGGTTTCCATGGAGATTGACCTGGGCACCACTGGCAGGGTGCACAGCTAGGCAGAGAGCTGCTCTGGGGCTAGGATCTTGCAGCGGTGACAGCATGGTCCAGAGCCAGGGCAGAGCTGCCCCAGGTAGGGGCGTGCAGGCAGCGAATCATGGCTCTGCCCCACACTATCAGCACTGAAAGTTACCAGCCCCAGCCACAGATCAGCTCCCTGCCCTACCCCATGCCCTGACAGGGCTGCTGGGGCTGATCTCCATGGAAATCCTGGCCCCACACTGCCATGGCACCACTGTTCTGGGATCTCCATGGAAACTGGCTGCAGTGACATGGGGCAGGGGCTGCTGGGAAATGGAGTCCAGCTGCTGGTCAGATCTGTCACTTGCCCACCCCTGGTTCAGAACCAGAGGGAAGCACATAGTATGCGTGTGTACATGTGTGTGCTGGGGGAAACACAAAGTGTGCGTGTACAATGAGGGACGTAGAGGGAGTGTGTGAGAGGGAAGCACACAGTATGTGGGTGTGTGTGTGTGTGTAGTGAGGGAAGCACACAGTGTGTGTGTGCGCACACGCGCAATGAGAGGAGAAGAGAGAAAGAGAAGAGTGTATGCTTGTAGGGTGAGTCCCACAAGCACCCCCCACCATACACATGCACCCACAATCCCCCTTGCACTGCCATACATGCAGACCCCCACACCCACACCCCCTTACACTCCAGCCATGCTCCCCCCCATGCACTTCTCCCCACAAATCCCATACCTACCCACACCCCCACATACTCCCTCACCCCACACAAGCATGCCCCCACACAAGCATCCCACACACAAGCATCCACCCGCCCCCACATACTCACAGCCACCCACAAACCTATACCCACCCCCATGATCCCCACACCCCCACAGTTTACACGAGGCAGGCTTCATTTTAAGCTATTGTGCGACCACCTCTATGTACACTACACAAACACATGTAAATCAGGACAAAAATATTTTTGAAAGCAAGTTAATGAACGTGGTAGATGTTCACTTTTTAGAATGTAATTGGGTATTTTAATTCAAAACTCCTTACTGAAAGGAGTATTTCCGGAGGCAAGGGGAGGGGCTTCTGGTGGCAAAGGTCAGGGGCTAGGGGGTTAGACTTCCAGTCCCAAGATGGCGACTAGGGGGCAGGGCTACCCATGTAACCCTCGACAGCTTGCAAAAACTCTGTAAGCAGCCCTCTGCCCAAAATAATTGCCCACCCCTGGGTTAGATGGATGCAGAAAGGGAACTCTCACTGCACTGGCCATAAAGGAGGAGTGCTGGAAGGAGAACTCTGCTATGTTAGCCCAGGGAAAGGAAACAAGGCTCTCTCATCCATTTATGGCATTCTAGCACCTGCTAGCACTACCAGAAGAGGAAAGTCACAGGTTCTAGGAAAGGAGAGGGAACAGTGTTTCCTACCACACTCCCCCATACTTTAAATGCCTATTCAGAACCCTCTTTCATTCACACTCTTCCTCCCTCCACCAAATTATCTTTCATCTTTCAACAGTCTTACCAT
This sequence comes from Alligator sinensis, assembly GCF_000455745.1. Lineage (NCBI taxonomy): Eukaryota > Metazoa > Chordata > Crocodylia > Alligatoridae > Alligator > Alligator sinensis. The sequence goes on along the minus strand of NW_005842114.1, from coordinate 2,058,383 downwards.
CCCCTTCCTTGACTCTCCCTCCTTGTCCCCAGTTCCCCCCCCAGTCTTCCTATAGTATTTTTCCCAGAGCTCCTCCCCAGCAAAACTTTTATCTGGTCTCCCTCTATTCTCCCTACTGCCCAGTCTCTCTCTGATGCTTCTTTTCCTCCAGACTGTCTTTAATGTCTCCTCCTTATTCTACCCAATCTCATTTCTGAATCCCATTGCCACCATCCTATATTGTCACTCTGCCTGTTTCAGCTTCTTTGAGACGTCTCCATTAAAATTCAAATACACCTCAACTGCTAACCAAATCACCTGTAAATAGGTTAAGGTGGAATTCTTGTTGTTTACATAGTCATCCAGTAGCAGAGAGATCCATTCACAGGTTGATTCAATGCGCCATCACCATGAACTTTACAGGATATCTGAAGTCAATGGCATCTCAGTCTAATTGCCCCACATCTTATTTTGACCCAAGAGCTCCACCAGTTGCTGAAAATGGTGCTGCTTCTACCAAGCCTCTCCCCATCTTCATACTTCTTTACCTCTTCTTCTATTAGCTTGGCAGAGTCCTGGCCTACCACTGGTGCACTACCCTAATACACATAAATACATAATTAAACTGAATACTTCACCTTACTTTACAGTGGGAACACAGGTGTGCACACTCTTTAGCCACTCCACAGGCATACATTTTATACAGAATTGTACATGCACACCCCCTCTACACACCATTTCTTCCAAGACTGAACATAAAATTATTTCCCTTTGACAAGCAAATTATAAGCCCTTTACAGAGCCCTCCAGCCTGCTTTCCACCACTGCTCTAACTAGCAATGCACAAGGAGTCATTAGATTGTTATGGTTGCGGGCAATTCTTGTACATTAACTGCTGATGAGATTCAGAGAAGACGTTTTCTTGTACACTCTGAAAACAGACCTTTACAAGAAAGCCGATAACCAGGACAGTGATGGGGTCAGGGGAGACAGGGAAAGGGCATATTGGGAGCAAAGATAAATATTGAGACAAGAAAAGAAATGAACGTTGATTACACACAGATGCAGAGAAGGAGTGATGCTGTTACAGGGTACAATGCATTAACAGGAAACAATTAAGAGCTTGTTCTTGAGTCCCTAAATAACAATGCAGTGTCATCTCTGCTTCCAGGAGGTGAAGGATACTAAACTTGACCAGGTGGACAACAGCTCCTCTCTTCACTGAAATACTCTCTGCCAAGGCTTAAGAGATCCAGGTCTGTGTGACAATCTGGGAACAGGTGACAGTGAAGGCTGAAATAGTAGCTGTCTGCAGGATGCACACCTATAGATCGCAAACAGAAAAAATATCCTGCTAACAGCAGATCAGGTTTCAGGCCTTGTCTAGTGAGGTAGAGCCATTCATAGAAATCATAGAAAATGAGGATTGGAAGGAACCTCAGGAGGTCATCTAGTCCAACCCCAAAGCTCAGAGCAGGATCGTCCCCCCTACTAGATCATCCCAGCCAATGCTTTGTCCAGCCAAGTTTTGAAAACCTCCAAGGATGGAGCTTCCACCACCTCTCTGTGTAACCTGTTCCAGTGTTTTACTACCCTCGCAGTGAAAAAATGTTTCATAATATCTAACCTAAACTTCCCTTCCTGCAACTTGAGACTCTTGCTCCTTGTTCTGTCATCTGCCACCATTGAGAACAGTCTAGCTCCATCATCTTTCAAACCCCGCTTCAGGTAGTTGAAGGCCTCTATTAAATCCCCCCTCAGTCTTCTCTTCTCTAGATTAAATAACCCCAGTTCCCTCAGTCTTTCCTCATAAGTCATGCGCCCCAGCCCCCTCACCATTTTTGTTGCCCTCCACTGGACTCTCTCCAATTTGTCTGTATTCTTTCTGTAGTGGGGGGCCCAAAACTGGACACAGTACTCCAGATGTGGTCTCACCAGTGCTGAATAGAGGGGAATAAACACTTCCCTTGACCTACTGGCAACACACCTACCAATGCAGCCCAATATGCTGTTAGCCTTCTTGGTAACAAGGCCATACTGCTGCCTCATATTCAGTTTATTGTACACTGTAACCCCCAGGTCCTTTTCTGCCGAGCTGCTGCCCAGCCAGTCAGCCCCCAGATGTTAAGTCTGATACTACATCCATCCAAGTTTATCTTAAATTGGTTTCAGCCATTTTGAAAGTGGTTTATGTGCACTGAACTTCTGCTGTCCCTAGCCTTTGTGTTTTAGCTCAGTGATGAGTTCTCTTTTGCCACATTTGCTATTCTTCCTGCATATCGGGGTAGTTTGTTCCTGTGCCCTCAGTAAGGTTTCTTTAAAAGCCAACCAACTCTCCTGGACTTCTTTTCCCCCCCCTCAGACTGACCTCCCAGGGGATCCTGCCCATCAGTTTCCTGAGGCAGTCTTCAGTCTGCTTTTCTAAAGTCCGGGGTCCATACTCTGCTGCTCTCCTTTCTTCCTTTTGTCAGGATCCTGACCTCAGCTATTCTGTCGGCTCAAGCTCAAAGTTAGAGCATATGGTACCCATTAGCTCCAATACACCTTAAGGACAGTATGCTTGTCTAAGGGCTCCATTAGCAGAGGCAGCATTTCTCTCTGCTTCTTCCTCCTGAGGGTAAGTTTACATCAAGGAGAAACCTTACCATTTAAAGATGACAATAAAAGGCAAGGGAGAGGAGCCATTAACTCCCGTACAGTCCACGACTGCTACTGCAATTTCAGGAAGAGTGACCCAGGTACCTGTAACTTCTATGGATAATCAGACTAAACAGGGCATCACAGCTGTCTTCAGAATATTATTAAGATCTGAGGTTCCTGTCCATAGGGACCAAAATTGGTTGTCACAAAGTGAGTCAACATCAGGGCCAGATCCTCAGCTGAAGTCCATTTGGAGAGGCTCTAATGAAGTAAGAAAAGCCACATAGATTTACCTCAGCTAAGGCTCTGACCCCATTAGATACAACTCGTGGAGTACTTTTACATCTCATTCCGCTGTTCTTACCCATGGGGAAGCCTAAGGAATTCATTTTTCTCTGTCTTTTGGTATCATTATATTCACTTTATGAAGGTATAAATCACAACCATCCTCTCTCAGGCTATTTTATACACACTGTGCCTTGGTGTAACCGAGAACCCAAGGTACGAGGCCAGAGGGAAACATGAAGTCAAGGTCCAGTGCCAAGAAGGGCTTAGAGTTCACACCTGGCACTGGAATCAAAAGGAAAGCATACTGTAAGTTCTTTGGTCCTCTTTAGAGTTGTCCACGCTAGTGATTTTTTCAATGGAGGCATGTGATGTTTTTCTTAGAGCCCGAAATCCTACTTGTATGACAGACTCAGCTTTCACCTAGAAAATGGAAATAAAATTCCAGCTCTTATGGCTGCAGAGAAAAACCTTAAATGTGACCCCCAAACAGCTCACACCAGAAGGCAAGGAAAAGTAATGTGTGTACAAATGCATGTGCAAGGTCATGTGTGGGTGTCCACATGCATGTTTACACATATGTAACTTCAAACAAACATGATAACAAAGAAACTAAATTCATACTGTTCTTGGCTGCATGCCTCCAAATGCTGGAATGACCAGGGGTGGTAATACTGCAGGGTCAGGAGTGAACTGTACTGTCTTTCCATAGGCCAGTATGCTTTGCTGTCCTGGAAAGGGGAGAGGACCACTGCAAGCAGAGTGCATTCAACACTGGCATATCTAGGGCAAAGCAACTGAGATAACTGCCCCGGGAACTGATTTGGCAGTGGGAAAGCTACAAAGAAAACAGCTCTCACTGGGAAACTGCTCCAATCTTGACAGCAGCAGAGCGACAACTGGAAGTCATGGCTTCCCCTGTGCCCAAGGTACCCATTCAAACTTTAGTTTTAGACTTTGGCTGTTTGCTGTTCATGGAAATCAGAACTATGGCCTCTGAATGAACCAGACATATTGTTCCTGTTTCTCTAAGCGTTATTTGCTATGTACATCCTGCAGTTGGCATAGATAGTGAATGGGGTGAGTAAGTAGAAACCCTGTATCCACTCTGAACTTCTACCTTGGCCTCTTTTTCTCCTGTACATCAAACTCCACAAAAGGGAATGGCTCATAACCCAGACCTTAGTGACAAAATCTGTTTGCCTAGTGTTCCACCAGGGTTCATATTTTCTATGGCCCATTCTTAGTTACTAGTTTTCCCACAGTTTAAAAACCATGACTCACAAGTTGGATTTTGTACAGGAGGCTGAGAAATAGGTGGGAAAGGGCATGAATCACTTCAGGCACCATTACCTATCAGAGTGATAGACTAATGGTCCAGAAGCATGAAGAGCTAGCCTTTCAGCAGATTCAAAATAGCAGAGACAGAAAAATTTATTGCTGCTTGGAAGTTACTCTGGCTCTGGTCGCCCTCCAGGAAAGGATTAACCATGGCAATAGAAAATAGGGCTCTGAAAGTAGCTGCAGTAATTAATGTGAGATAAAGAATGATTAGTACAGCTGAGCAAACCTGAGGCCCTGTACCCTCTTGGTTCTAGAGTCCTAGAAGAGCATTACCTAGTCACGTTATTCTTCAGAAGCACCATTTCCAGGAAGCGGTACTGCTTGGGGGGCATGTCAGTCAACAATGGCACGTTCTGCAATGTTGTTCCTACATCTGCCTCTTATAATGTTCTGGTCGTTTATTAATTGATCAGTTTATGCAAAGGATTATATGACATGGTTGACCAGGTATGATAACAGAGGTGGGACTGAAAGGGGTCTTACATGCCAGTGGAGATGAATCAGCCATGGGAGGAAGACAAAGGCCCATGCATTTCCTGCATGGTCTATATCAAGGGTTTTCAACCTTTTTTAGTAAGTGTACCCCTGGCAGCCAGACAGAGTGGGGGGAG
>NW_005842114.1:2037787-2053306 GCF_000455745.1 Alligator sinensis | reverse complement strand
CAGCTGCCACCACGTGCAAGCTCCACCTACCAACCCTGCGTCCACCTGTGAGGCCTGCAGAAGGGTGCAGCTGCCCTCGCCATGCCCCAACCCTACTCCTGGGAGGCGGCAGTGTGGGGTGGTGGTGCTCCATGCCCACGCATACCCCCTAGGGCCTTCCCAAGTACCCCTGGGCATACGTGTACCCCCAGTTGACAACCCCTGGTCATTATTATGATGACATGAGGGATTTTTAATTTTGTTATCTCTTTCTTAAAATTAGTTGGTTTAACATGGTTGTGTTCCAATTAAAGCACAGAAACATCTTTAACAGTTATATTACCATCACCATTTAAATATTACAGATCTTTAACACAATAGAAGCTAGGGGATAGGGTTGACTGTCACCTGCTGCCCAGAACCCCAGTTTACAATATAGATGAAGGCCTTTAGTCTCTGCAGCTATACCTTGCACTGCACATCCTTATACTGTACCAACAGCTATTCCTCACACACTGCTACTCTGCAACTGCATCCAGCTGAAGGTCTTAGATCTGCAAATTGTTCTATATGGAACCCCACAGAAATCAATGGGGAGCCAGCCATGCAAAACAACTTACAGAGCTGGGGCCTCAGTCCTTTAATTGAAGTGGTAGAAGCTCATGTTTCTTTCAAGCATCAAATTCAAATTATGCTGTCATCCCAAGTCAGAAAAAATACAATAACATTTAAATGAGTTATATATAGATTATGCTTCACAGACCATGTGCTAGTAACAAGAGAGAGCTACACATTTCTAAAAACTAAGCTCTCTCTTCATCAAGATCTATTTATTGCAGTGCTGAAACTTCAGCTAGTACTCAAGCCAAGAGCAAACAGTCTGACTTATTTCACAGTCTCCTGCGTCTTCCATGCAGATCACTACAGATTAGGGTTGTGTGAAACAGGCTGTATTTGATTCGGATTTGGATTCAGCCCGAACTGGGGACAGTGATTCTATTTGTTGATTCAGATCACTGTCCCATTTCGATTCGGCCAAATCTGAATCTGAAGATTTGATGCTGATTTGGAGAATCAGTGATTTGGCCATAGACACAGCTTTAAATGTTTTTTCTACATACCTCAAGGTACCAGGCATGACTTGTGGAGGCTGCAATAGTGGGGTGAATGGAGGGTCCCACAGGAATGTGGGGGGGAGGGGCCTGCATGCTCAGTGGCAAACCCAGAAGTGGACTGGAAGTACAACCCAGGAGGCACCAGTCGCTGAGCCAGGGGATGGGGGAGGGGTCCCCCATGCGCTCCCTGGTGGACATGGAAGTGGACTGGAAGTGCTTCTGGTCCACTTCCAAATCCACTGCCAAGTGCGCTGGGGACCTCCCCATGCTCCCATGGGATGTGCCATCTGCCCCAGCATCTTAGCATTCATGAGCCGCCCGCTACCTTGGGGTATGTAGAAAAAGCATTCAAAGCTGAGTACGTCCGAATCATCGAATCTTTCCAAATGTCTCCGAATCGATTTGGAGTGTTCCAACTCAATTCAGAGAGATTAAAGGGTCTCCTGATTTGATTCGGATTCAGAGATTCGGCCACTGAATCAGGCCGAATCTCCGCCAAATCAAATCAGCGACTGAAGCATTGCACAGCCCTACTACAGATGATGTGTGTTTTGGTGGTTGTAGCCAGGCAGTTCTGTCATACATTTCCACATGTTTTTTGCTAAAAGTAAAAATCTGCTATAAGCTTATTACACTGTAACTTAAAACTATTGGTTAATAGGTCTTTCTTATCAAAGTTTATTTGGTCCTTGAGGAAACGTAACGTTGTTATCTTTGTGCTTTGTTTTCTTCTGGGGGTGCTGTTACTAGTACGAGAGTTTGTTATCTGCTTTAACCTCATGGAGTAAATTCCTGGTGTAGAATTGCTTCTTCAGAATAAGGCACTAATGTCTGTTTTGAGATGGGGATGTGTATCCCAGGGAAGCAAACCATCTGTGACTACCGCTTGGTAGAGGGGTAACCTATGTTGCATATGTAAAGCATAATATTTGCTCACCTCTTTCATTTTTGGAGTAGACGCACCTGGCAGCTCAGAGTTTGATGGAAGAAGACAATATGTTATATCTAACCATGAGTATTCAAAACACTTCTTCTGTACTCCTGTTCACAATGAAAGCCATTACTTCATACAGCAGAAGAGGACCCTTCAGCCATCCTCTGAAAACCTGAGAGGAGATGAAAAAATCTAATTCCACAAAAGGCAAGCACTTATTTCAACACCAAGTGGTGTCATTTTCAACATTTTCTCCAAATATGTCCCGTGTAAGGCAGTTCCCATGGCCCTCTGCTGATTCAGTGTAGGGTGATTCTCTAGAAGGAGGATACCAGTGAGATTAACAATCTGGCACCTGCCACATGCATTGCACAATCAAGAAAACAAAGGGCCTAGATTAAATCAAAATGGTGCCTAGTAGGGCTGTGCAAAATTTCAACAGGTATGCCCCGTGTTACATTCTCAGGGCCAGTCTGCCATTGGCCCGCCCACCTGTTCTGGGCCAACCACCTGCCTCCTCATCTGCCAAGCCTTGTTGTTTCTTAATTGGTTCTTATTAAGGCAAGAGGCTGCCCATTCTTGCCCCGATGCGAGGGGGTGCTATCTGCGGCTCCGGTACCTCCCTACACTGTAGCCCATGCCTTACAGATGGTATCCAGGTGATATAACTACTCCTGGCCTGAGACAGGAGCAAACTAATTCCAAAGTTGGAGTCCACACACACTCATACCACTTTCCTTCTCACAGGAGGCCTCCTCCACTCCACCCCTCTCTCACCAGGGCCTCTGGCATACTGCCCATTACCGGGCCACACTCCACCACCCTGCTCCTCCTTGAGCGATCCCCCTGAGCCATCAGGCTTCACTACTCAGATGCTGGCCTCGCCACACAGTCCCTTCAGTTCCTGCGAGTTCCCGTACTCTGCGTGGTCCCGCCTTGTGCCGAACCCTGGGCTAATTCTGCCCTATGCCCCTCACCAGGCGGGTCCATACACACACACACACACACACACACACACGGCTCCCAGCCCTCTGGTTTCCCCCTCACTGGAGCTCCACACCAGCACCCTCACTGGGGCCACCCCCCCCCCACTGGGGCTCCACACCCACCCCCTCACTGGGGCACCCCTTCACTAGGGCTCCACACCTGCCAGCTCACTGGAGCTCCTCATCTCCACCCCTTCACTGGGGCTGCCCCCTCACTGGAGCTCCTCATCTCCACCCCTTCACTGGGGCTGCCCCCTCACTGGGGCTCCTCATCTCCACCCCCTTACTGGGGCTACAGGACTAACCTCCTCAGTGGTTCTCAGGTGGCTATAGCTATGCCTAGCCCCTTATGGGTTTTACACGCTCCCTGGGCTCAGGTGGCTATAGCCATGCCTGGCTCCTTTGTACCCACAGTGATGTGGGGGCTAGGGGTTAAGGTGCCCTGACCCACTTTTCACTGGGGTGGTAACTGGCCTGGTATTTCCTGGGGGCTCCTGCACCCCTGGGAGTCCCACCAGGCCACCCACTTCCACCAGGGTGCAGTTTTAGGTCATGCCCAAGACAAGGAACATCCAAACCATCCCCATGCACTCTTGCCCTTACCTCCAAAATGTTTCATACAGACTTGCAGCCAGACAATGTTTCCATCTACCCTACCAGCAGCGAACTGCTCTGTTTATATACACTGCCAAAGATCTAAAATGGCTGCCGCAATCAAGCACCTCTGGGTGCTTGGCTCAGCCCTTAAAGTGGCAGGCACCAACAGTGCCCTGCCACAGGGTGTTTCATTTCAAGGCTGTTTCAATGTGTTTTGAGCTCAAAACAGCGAAATTGAAACAAAATGAAAGGCTTTGAAACAGCTTCAAAATAAAATGAGGGCAATCAAACCATTTCAAATGTTTCAAAACATTTTGAGTTTTGAAGCCAGGCTTGCTTGCAGTTAAACAAAAACTAAGGAAAAGGAGTGGGGAATGAATGCTCTGATATGAACTCTGTAGCTGGTCAGTGACTGTGATCCTTCCCTGAAGTCCCTTCCAATCCCAGTGCTCTGGGGGATGAACAGAAAAACAGCGTAAAAAGCATTGTTTGAACTGAGCTTTCTCTGTGCCTAGAGGTCAGCTTACTGAGCTGTATCTTCCAGAAGCTCAGCAGCATCAGAAAGGCTATCACTTGCTACTTGCTAGCCTGTTTCTAGCAAGTGGAATCCAGTACCTTTTGCTTTCTTAATACCCTTTATTATTATATACATTCCTTTCAATTTATTCCTCCCCCAAACTTCTCTTTTTGTTTTTGTTAGTCTATTTTGATTCTTTTCTCCAAAAAAATAAATCTGTGCTTTTTCTCATAGTTGCATTCCATTCACTGTGCAGGGAAGCACAACATATATTGCAAATTATAATATACAATTTATACAGGAACACATACATACATTCATATATTTTATTTATTACATAAATACATACATACATTACATAAATATATACATATAATTATCTACATATATTACATAAATACATATTACGTTACCAAAGAGCACACACATTTTCCAGCACACCAAACACACTATGAAGCGTGCTGGGAAGGCAGCTGACAAGCCTTCATGGAGGGGTGGGAGAGGGGTAGAGGGAGCGCTGTAAGTCCTCCTGCTCCCAAACTGAGACACAGTCTCTTTCCTACAACTAGCAGGCATGAGGCTTCTAGTTCTACTAGCAGCAAGGAGAGGGAAGCAGTGCCACTGCTTGAGTCTGCATCCCTTCCAATAGCACCAGGTATAACCTCACCACCACCACCACCATGACAACAAGCGGCACCAGCATGACAGTCTCCTCCACCCCCATTTTACTTCCCAGCCTCAGCCTTCCAGTGCCAGAGGAAGAGCTGGAACTGGATCTGAGTGCCATAGCAAATTCTAGGGAAGGAGGGGAAATAATCTCAGTTTGTGCTCCACACCCCTCAAGTTTCCCATACAGCCAGGTCTCCTTCCCCGAAAGGTACTTCAGAGGAGGCTGAGGTAAAGTGGGGTCCATTAGGACCGTGACTGAGATGAAGCTCGAGGGCAGCCTCCCTATCTGTTGTCTTTTCCAACAAGACATGGCAGCAGGTGAGAAGAGAAGGCACCCGCAGGGTGGAGCTGGCAAAGTCACAGGGCCCTAGGGGTATCATGGCCACCTCTAGGGACCCTACTCTGTGACAAAGTGAAGTTTCCCAAAAACCCCTGCACCTATCTCCTTGAAACTTGGCAGGCTTCATGGCCTCAGTAGGGGCTACCACGCCTGCTGTTTTCACGTCACTCTGCATGTCATGAGTTTTGCTTGTCAGCATCTTGAGGTGCAGTTTCCCAGAATTCCCTGCACCTATCTCCTTGAAACTTGACAGGCTTTGTGGCCTCATCCAGGGCTACCATACCTACTGTTTTCATTTGAATCAGGAAATAAATGACAAATTTATAGGCATTTTTGTGATTCCCCATTATAACCTATGGGCAAAACATTGAAGCGTGTCGAAATAGTGTCAAAACAGTGAAACAGTTTTGATGAAACGGAACAGAAAAGTGCTTTGAAATAGAAAAATGAAACACTGTCCCTTTGAAATGGCAAAATGGAAGTCAAAATGAAACAGTGCTGTTTCACACAGCTCTAGTGCCTAATCCTCATTAGTCAGGTGTTGGCAGGACTTTATTAATGGCAGTAATTAGAACTAAAGTTTGGTGATGGCAGTGTAAAATTCTACCAATTAAATATTCATTGGTATTGACTCCTCCAACTTCATGATACAAACTGTCTCGTTAACTACATTTGAGCCAGCATCCCAGGTCAGCTCTGCTAGCGTCACCAAAGGTGAAAGGCTGGAAATGTTACCATTTTTTCATAAATCAGCAGGATTATACTAAGACAAACAATCTCCACTTGACTCTCTCAGAACCCACCTCAATCCTCCAGTGCAGCAAGGCAATTAGAATTTATTCAGTGAGCATTACCTTACTCTCTTCACTATCATGACCATGGACAACAACAGAAAGAAAGACAGATTGAGGAGGAAAGGCAATCTCCTTGTAAGAGATGCATTAAGTAGTACTATATTGCATTCCATTATTGCCCCAGTAAATAGATAAAGTAGAGTTAGTAAGTTAGTCTTGCAGGGGCTACTGTATCTAGCTGTTGAACGCAAGATGGACAACCTAGTTTATATGCACCAACATTTTCAGTCAAGTTTGGGTTACTCAGTTTTGGGGTGCTCTAATGGGAGAGAAGTAGGACCCAATTTTCAGAGCTGCATCTAAATCTATCATTGGACTCGCTCCTACACTTATCACAGTGTAGGGCCAATATATGTTAAAGTAATGAAAGGCCTCCTGTAGGTTGCACCCTACTGTCAGTAGCTAGGAAAAGCAATGATCTAGAAGTATATAGCAGCACAATCCAGTAACCACCAGGCTCCTACTCTGAGTGGGGAAGCTTACTTTGACTATATGCATTTTTGGGCAACCCAGGATTCCCAGGGAAGACATTGTTCTCAGTTGTCTCTAAGATTTCTTTCTCAAAAGAGTGAATCCATTGACTTCAGCTGGAGTGGGGAGTACTGATCACATCCAAAAATCAGGAGTCAGATCCTTAGTTGGCAGTAATTAGTGTGTCTGCACTGAAGTCAATGAACCAATGCCAAATTACACCAATTGGCTTCGGAACCTCAGCTGTTAGGGACTAAAATTGTAACATGGGGCCAGCTCAGGGGCAGGTCTTAGCATCGGCCTGCCACATGTTTGTTGAATAAATAATTGGTATAAAATGCGGGAGGCTGCCCATTTTATGCCCGAATGCCAAGGGCATTATACACAGCTCCATGCTATCCCTACACCGTGTCCCATGCCTCGCAGATGGCATCCACTATATGGCTTCGGCCCCACACCGGGCCCCAAAGTGTAGTGTTGGACCCCAACTAGATTCCTCCTAATCAAGTGGACTCAATCCCTACTATCACACAGGACTGTCAGCTCCCTAGACCTCTTTCCATCTTGGGTGTGGCTCTCCTCTGGGACCTTTGGCCACACAGGCCTGGCTCACCTCCAGGCCAGTCAGAACTCCAGGTCCCCTGGCTCTGGGCATCCCTCATGGTGGGCACTCTAGCCATCTTGACCATCCTGGTCCTGGCCCCAGCCTGGCAACTAGCCTGGCATTTCCTGGGGACCACCCCACCATGGTCAGACCCACCAGACCATCCTACCCCAGCAGGGTATAGTTTTGAGTCATGCCCCAGGACCAGGAGCCTCCTGCAATCCCCACAGCTCCTGCCCTTACCTCAACATTGTTATGAACCACAGCTCTAGTCAGGCGGTGTTCTCTCCATGGCTGCAGCCAGCAAATTGCTGGCTCTCCTGAGGGCCTGAGCTAAAATGGAGGCTGCTCAGCCCCCTCCTCCTATTGCAGTGACCTCCTGCAGTCATGTCACCACCTCATCAGGGGCCCACATCTGCCAGCTGCCCTGCTACCTACTCTCAGCCCTTAAAGTGGCAGGCACCAAAGGTGCTTTGCCACATGTAGAGAAGCACCTAATGATATTTTTCTAATGCACCCACCTAGCCAGCTCTCTGGGACTGATTCACCTTTGTTCTTCACCTGTGCAGTAACTTACATCAGTGTAAAATGCATGTAAAATACCAAATCAGACTGGTAGGCAGTTCACTCACTCTTCACTACAATAACTGAAAATAACAAGGTGTTAGGCAAAAGCGAGTCAGCTTCTCTATCTTAATTTTCCCCAGTCAAGCAACTGGGATAGATCTTGTTTACATCATAGGCTTAAAACATGTGCAAAGCTGTAGGAGATCCTCAAGCTGCAAGGTAAGATGGAAATGCAAAGTATTATACAATCTCCTGGGGTTTATGTAGCTATCAGCATTAGAATGATACTTCATGAAGCAAAACTGCACAGACTGACTGTTCTTTCGTTCTCTGAGCTTCTACTCAGAAATGTGTACCAAAGCCAGACTACTAGGGAAACAACACAAAACTCATAATACCTTTTCTTTCATTTAATTTTTCCTCCTTATTTGCACAGATGTCAAAATCCAGATTGAAAACATATGGACACTAGCCAGCTCAGGAAGTGATGTGACAGATCACAAGACGGCCATTTTAGAGCTGCTGCTGTCTTGCTCTGACATATTTGAAGCATCAGCTACAGAAATGCATGCTGGGAAAGAAACTCTTAGAGGTCTCCCTTGCTCTCAAAAGATTAGTAAAAAGTAGAAAAGTACTAATGTGAGTTGGCTTGGCCCCAGGGGCTGATCTCTTTCTGCAAATCATGTCTTATATCACACTTAATATTTAAGTGCTCCTGAGGGCGTTGGAAGCCTTAAGACAAAGCAATCATTATTCCCCATTTTGTTTCCCGTTACATAAAGGTCTATCTGCTGCATTCCTTATTATAGCTTCTCTTTTCCATCCCTGAAATGTCTAAATTACACTATCCTGCACCACCTTTTTTATCTCCTCCAAAGTTAGTCTGAAAATGTGCCATGGTGCTGGGCTTGAAGAAAAGGCTGCAAATGTAGGGGGAATCTACACGGCTGAGAGGGAAATAAGGGGCATCTTCCTCAAGGAATGCTCCATTCCTGGCATTGGATATCCAGAACACTGGTATTAAAGCTCACAAAACACCTCTGCAGTGGGATTGTCATAACAGGAATGATGGAATTTATGTTCTGCTTCCTCTGCAGCTTGAATTCCCTCACTGTTAACTGCCATAAGAATTTGCCAGGTGAGTTTTTGAATATCAACTCTATCCTTCTTGATCCTCTTCTGGTGATGCTGGAGCTGCTATAAAAAGAAGAGTGGTCATTCCCTCCAGGAGGCAAAAAAGAAGTTTGAAGCCAGCTGTAATAGTACATGGCTGTCACTCCCCTTATAAAAAAGAATCTAAACTTGTTGAATTCACTTACGTAAGCCTCTGGCTCCTGGTTTGCTCTAGCATTAAGATGCTCCCATTTTCAATGGGAAAGAGGAACTGAGAACATTTGAGAACATCTACCACTGCCTGAACAATATCTATTAATCACACACAGTGGACAACTCTGGAAGTTTTTATCCAAATCTATCCAAATTTGTCCTATCTGACCAAGTTGTAAGTTTCTACAAAATCCATTTATACAAGGCCCGGAGAGCCATCCTTGATCCCTCCCAGCTACTAGTTCTGATCTAACTGTGAGGAGCCATGGCAATGGTGAAGTTGAATTTTCCCCATAAATGGTACATCTGCTGTGGAGAGAGAGATGGGTTCAAGAAATGTGTTTTTCCTGTACTTTCTGTACTTTCATGGACTATGGAGGGAGGTTCTGTCTGTCCTGGGCAAGTGTCAGCTCAGAATTGCTACTTGGGCTGGCTGGGCAAAGAGACTACAAGGAAGTAGATGGAATGGGACAGTGAAGGCTTGTTTATACTACTGACTGACTGCTAAGTAGTGCCTTGCTGGAACACACTATGCTACTCCATGCATGTTGCTGCCTAAACAGGCATCATCATGGCACTGCCTGGCGTAGTAAGTCACCACTATAAACATACCTGAGGTTGGATGAGGAACCTACTTTTCTTTTATTTGGTATCAAGAAGTTGACTCCTGCCTGATTGACTGGTGAGACTAGCTGTCATGGCCCACATTTTATATTTACAATCAACACCTCCAGACTTTCTCCCACTCTGTCCCTTGCTTTTGGAAGCAGCATCCCCCAAACATCTACAAAGCCATTTCTCTGAAACCACCAATATCGTGTCGATCAACAGCACCTCCTTGTGCTCCCCCATCTGTCCATGCCCATATTTTCTAAGCTCTTTTAGGCAGGAACAGCCTTATTGTCTTGTGCTTGTACAGCCTCAAGGAACATCAGATCCTGTTCCAAGACGGAGAATCCTACGCCCTACAATAATGTTAATAAATAACACAATAACCACTTGTTCAGCAAGTCCTATCTATTCTGTGCACTGATTGAGGCAGGGGTCTTGTGGAGAAAAAAACTGTATGTGATCACATCATTAAAGACTGTCATAACACATGGGCATAAAGTCCTTGAATTGAAGCCTCATAGACAACCTTAATTCTGGTGTTTCTTAATTTTTGCATGCTCAACTCGATCCTTTTAGTGTGTGCATACATGAGAGATGTATATAGATATGGCCAAGCTCTGTCATAATGGAAAACTTAGGCAACTCCATTAAAGTTAATGGGGTTACATTGTATGAGCACATGGAGATTTTGGCTCTTAAAAGCTGAGCAGCAGATGCAACCATTTAAAAAGAAAATGACTTACTGGTTTGCAAATTTCAAGTGCAAAGCACAGGCTGTTTTGGTTGGTGTGTGGGTATGGACAGTCCTCTTTTGAGAACTACTGAGGACAGGGGTTGGCAACCCCAGCACGCATGCCAGAGCATTGACTGCAAATGCATTTTGTTTGGCACATGCACCTCCGGGGAGACTGTGGGGAAAGACCCAGGATGATGCTGCCACAAGAATCGAGCACCTTGTGGCTCCCCTGCTGTCCACCCCGACACACCAGCATCTTACAAATCAAGGTTGGGGTGTTTTTGGCACTCTGCCCAAAAATGTTGCCAACCTCTGACCTAGGACTATGGATTTATGTAGAATTTAAGATGAGAGAGAGAACATCCTGAAGACACAAGGAACTAACTATGAGTCAGGGATGCTAATCAGGCAAAGCAGTCTGAGCTAAGTACTGTCAGGGACCATCAGCAGGCAGGACAGTCTGAGCCAAGTACCACAGCAGCCACATCTGCAGCAAGTCCCATTTAATGAACTCTGCCCCAGCTTAGGAGTAGCAACACTTCTGATTGGCTGCTGGGAGCATCACCTTCATTTAGCACCAGCTGGGGTCCTAGGTCTGCAGGCCAGTCAACAGTTCTTCTATGCCAAGCCTTCTAGGTTGTTTATAGACATGCTTGTAACAGGAAACCCTAGCCCTGTCACTAGAAACCAGAACCTTCAGGGCACAGCCTGCTGGCAAAGCAGGAGTTAAAAGCTGAGCCCTGCAGCCTGGTCAGCTGATGGAGTGGACTCCTGAGAACTTCCAGAGAAGCTGCGGCAACTCTACACAGAGACGCAGAGGCCCTGGAGCAATAAGCAGGCAGATTGCCATCTTTATATTTATTTTTATTCTGTTTATGTTCTATTTCAGTGGTTCTCAGCCTTTGGTACTTTACATCCCCCCTGCCGATTGATGTGGCAAAAGTGAAACCAGAAGTCCCACCATGGCACTTCCGGTTTCGCCGCTGTGAGCTGAGTCCCACTTTTTCCCCCATGGCCTGGGGCAAAGCAGCCTGCATGGGGCCTCCCTCCCTATCCCCCAGCACACTGACACTGGGGAGTGAAAGCCCCGGTGAACCAGACACAGCAGGAGGGGCACTGGAAGGGGAACTTCCAGCCAGAGCAGGCAAAGACCAAAACGCAGCACCCTCATACCCCCTGCCTGTGTCTCATGTACCTCCAGGGGTATGCATACCATGGGTTGAGAAACACTGTTCTATTTTACTTGAGTGGTTTGTGGTTGAGGCTGTAGGCGAGGTGGCGACCTCATTAGCATCCACGGGACACAGCTGTAGGGCTGGAGAACCCTGTGCCATAGTGGGCACAACTATACAGGGCATAGGGCAAAGAACACAGACTGGAGTGAGGAACTAGTGACCCAATGTCAGGTCCTGCCTAGTGGGCCTAGGCTGGGAGGCCTAGCTAGAGAACAAGGAGCAAAACCTTTGAAGGCTGAAGCCCCAACAACCCCAATGCCACAGGGGTGCAGTGTTAAGGGACCGGGGAGCCTGGTACCCTAATGTAAAAGGGCCAGGAGTCCCAAGTGGATTATAGAGCTAGGGCCTTGAAGTCGGGTCCTAGCCAGTGGGCCCAAGCTGACAGGCCCAGCTAGAATGAAGGAGGGTGGAGGCCAAAGAGGCTGAAGCCCCAACAAAAGGGACTTCGTACATACAATACCTGTGGGGGCACAATAAAGGAAGGTCAGAGCATGCCAATAGCCCTTAAGGCACAGGCTCCTCTCCACCAAGTGTTCGTGAACCCAGACCACACCTGGAAATCCCTGTGGCAGCCTCCCCTTCAAGAACCAAAGAAACACCAAGACATGGCAGGTGAGGGAAAGGGAGTCTGTTCCCAGCAGAAAAGTAAAATATAAACAGACTCAGGTGACCCCCCGCCCGGCACATCTAAAGGGGGCACCCTGTTACAGTGCTCCAGGAAGCAGGGTGGGGAGAGCACTTTAATTAGCACAGCTCCAAGAGCAGAACTAATTAAAGCAACTGGAGCATCATGTGTATCAGTGTCCCTGGGCTGAAAATGGTAGCTCAAACAATAAGCCTGACATCCATCCGTGGGAAGATCCTGGAGAAAATCATCAAGGGATCCAGCAGCAACAAGCTAATGGAAGGCAACCTTCTGAATGCCAGCCATCATGGTTTTGTCACTGGAAGGTCTTGCCTGACCAACTTCATCACCTTCTATGATCAGGTAAGACATTGTCTCAATAAGGGAGATAAGCTTGTTGTTATATACTTGGATTTCAATAAAGCTTTTGACTTGGTCTCTGTTACGGAGCTACTTACATAACCCCAAGAGTCTTTGCTCCTCCAGCCCCGCCCTCAGTCTCTGGGTAGAAGCTGTTACCCATTTTTTTTTCCTTTTGGCCTCAGTCAGTCTCTGACCGGCCTATTGTTTTCTCTTTCTATAGAGATATATACATATATTTTGTTTATATCACCATAGGACCTCAGCATGCCGGCTGACGTCAGGGATGAGTCCCAACCAGAGGTCCACACACCCACATCCTATCCTGCCACGACTTGTTTATGGGAGTAGAATTCTATACCTGGGCTTGTAATTCCAGTCAGTCGTCGTCCACTGTCCTGTGTTTGTGAGGGCTCCACCATCCTCTACACCCTCACCCATTCCACTGGGTATTGAATCGTCTTTTCGTCACTGGTCTGGCCAGCATGTTCTCACCCTGGGCCTCTGTCTTTATATTACAAAAAAAAAACCAAGCACTCCTGGCCTGGATTATTGTTCACCCAGCTTTTAACAAATAAAAGAAAAAGAATACTCGGTGAAGTCACTTTCTCCTTCACCTTGTTCCAGTCATTACAGTACCTCTTCATGAGCCTCCTATTGGACCTCACTCCATCGGGTCTACCCTTGATAATTTGTCCTTGCCCTCCTTTTAGGGTATTTATGGTATCTTGTCTCTGAAGTGCCCTTCTCTTAGGGTCTTTACAGTATTTTCTTCAGCCCTGCTCTTCAGGCTGCCAGCAAGATGCAGTAAGTTTCTGGTGCTGCTACTTCACCAATCCTTTCTCTAAGCTTCCTCTGGGGAGCTCCCTCTCTGCAGGGGCCTCCTGCCAGTTCTCCAGGCAGCTCTCAGGCTTTCCTGCAGCTTTGCTCGGCCCAGCTCAGCTCCTTCTGGTCCTGCACTCTCCCCTCCTGCTTGCTCTGGGCTTCTCTTTATACTGGGGGTTGAATTCCCAGTCCCTCCCCTCCCCTCCAAAAACACCAGGGTAAGGAGGATTGCTGCCAGGCTCTTTGGGACTTTGGGGCTGGGGCTGGGGCCACTGATTCTATCTTTGCCCCCTGTGGCTCTCTCTCTTCCTCACAGTCTCCCATGATGTCATGGTTAAGCTGGGGAACTGCGGCCTCAACCCTCTCATGGTCCAATGGCTAGAGAACTGGCTCTGGGGTCAGACCCAATGAGTACTAGTTGATGGGAGTGAATCAACATGGCGCATGGTGACCAGTGGAGTCCCTTAGGGCTCAGTTCCCGGGCTGGTACTTTTCAACATCTTCATTAATGATCTGGATTTGGGCATCATATGCAGACTGGTAAAGTTCACAGACAATACTGAACTACGGGGGAAGGCAGCCACACTAGAAGACAGACTGGGGATACGGGCTGACCTGGACACCCTCGCAATGTGTGAGGACCAAAACTTGATGGAACTTAACATAGAGAAGTGCAGGGTGCTCCACCTTTGGAGAAACAACCAGCATCATACTTATAGGCTCAGAAGTGCTATGCTCGCTAACACCATGACCGAGACTTGGGGGGGGTCTTGATTGACCACAAGATGAACATGAGCCACCAATGCGATGTCGTGGCCAGCAAAGCTAACCAAACTCTGACATGCATCCATCAATGCATCTCTAGCAAAACCAGGGATGTCATCCTCCTGCTTTACTCAGCCTTGGTGAGGCTGCAACTGGAGTACTACGTCCAGCTTTGGGCCCCCCAGTTCAGGAGGGACATGGATAAGTTTGAGAGAATCCAGAGGAGAGCCGCCCATATGATCGAAGGTCAAAAGAGAAAACCTTATAAGGAGAGGCTGAGGGACATGGGACTCTTCAGCCTGGAGAAGAGAAGGCTCAGGGGGGACTTGGTGGTAGCCTATAAGTACATAGGGGGAGTGCATCAGGAACTGGGAGAATAGTTGTTCACCAGAGCTCCCCAGGGAATAACAAGGTCGAATGGCCACAAACTCCTAGAAGGCCAATTTAGATTGAACATAAGGAAAAACAGTCTGAGTGTCCAGGGTCTGGAACAGACTCTCCCCCTCCGCCTCCCCGCTCCCCCCACCCCCCCCCAGGGTGGTGCAAGTACCTATTCTGAGTTCTTTCAAATGTGTTTATATGTTTATCTTGCTGGGATCATTTGATCCCCAAAGACTTAATGCCTATAGCAGGGGAGCTGGACTCAATGATCTTGTGAGGTACCTTCCAGCCCCTAATGTCTATGAACCATTTTTTCAGTGCAGAGACACTGATACAGATGACACTGGAAGCTGCTGGAGCTCAGTAATTACCACGTCCCAGTAGACACAATTAATTGAGTCTACTCCCACATACTGTAATTACAGCACATCAGAGCAGCCTCCCAGCACGTGTATAGCAGCCCCTGGTTCCTGACCATTATTTTTTACTTTGTTCTAGACTTTAGCTTTGGATTTCCCTGCAGTTCTGTTTCCTGGCTCCTGACCCTGATTTGTCTCTGCTTTTGGACTTTACCCTGTGAATTGCTCCCTGGATTTGTACTTGGTATCTAACCTTCCCACCTCCCCCACCAGATCCTGGACTGTATTGTGGATTCTGCTTCTAGATTTCCTTCTAGCTTTGCTATATGGCTAGAGCCCCTTGTCCCAGCCCCAGGCCCTGCTATCCCTTGGTGGCCTAACCATTAGACAAGACCATCTATACCCCAGTTCCTTATGCTATGCTTAATTGTGAGTGAATGCATGTCAGCCAATGGGAAAATGAGATCTAGCTGTGTTTGTAGCAGTGCAGCTTACTATTTTAGGTAGTGGAGGTGGAAGCTTTCCAATCAGCTATAGTTTGATCAATGCAGAGGTTATGGATATGCGACTCAAACTGACCCATCTCAAGAACACAGCAGTTTCCTCTGCATGAGATTTTTACAGGTAGAAGGTGGAATTTCCCAGGCCAAGCCCCAAACTAA
>NW_005842114.1:2035739-2037756 GCF_000455745.1 Alligator sinensis | reverse complement strand
AAGAGACTGAGTATAAGGGAGATTGTGAAGCTGCTGACCACCACATGCAGAAAGGAACCTGGAAAAAGAACAGCAAGGATGAAGGATGGTTTGTCTAGCCCAAAATGCTAACAAGGCCCTGGACTCCCAGCTGAAATGAGATCAGACTATATGGGGACTGTATTATTTTGCAGAGATCGGTGACATGAGACTTTTATTCTTAAATCAGTGCCTGTAGCTAAGAAATTCCTTTGTTCTTTGCTTTCAAGCTGCATTGTACCTGAAAGGATCAGTTGACAAGCTCAGTGCAACTAGAACAACATGAAGCGCTGAAGGAACATGCACAAAAAATGGCTACTCTGGCTTATTCTTATTCTTGTGTCTGACTTCAGAAAGTTGACTCCGCCAACAATTTAAGAGTAGATCCATCAGTATTACTGCAATGTTTCAGACGGTTCACTCCCTCTGGTGGACCATATAAAGGGCAATCAGTTAGTATATGTTGGGCTGTCTGATCTCTTCTGCCACATGGGCATGATGGTGAGTTTGTAAGGCCCACTTTATGTTTGATTTTATTGAAGGCTCCATAAACCAATCACAGTTGATTCAAGTTTATCCATGCCTTCCATGGGAGTTTATGACCAGGAGGGTGTGAAGACGGTAGTTGTATTTAGTTGTGTAATGGGGTGTAGTTATTATTCCATTGTTCTTCCCACCTTCTCTGAGGCCATGATGACAGTATAGTATCTCCTGCTTTCTCTATGATGGTTCTGGTGGTTACTAGTAGGGGTTTTCTGCTTCTTAGACATTTCTGCATTAGGTATTTTTTAATCATATCATGTAGTGGATGGTCTTCCTGTTGGGCCTTGGTTGCCAAGTCAAGCAATATTCCAGACCTCTTGATGTTAGGAGGGGGACTTCCTGCGAAGATGAACGTTTTCATGTTCCGTGTATACCAGACAGTCATTTGTTGTTCATAGTGCAGAATTCAGGGCACTGTCCACTTTATGTGTGTGGGCACTATTTGCCCACACAGAGAAGCAGTATTCCACTAGTGTGTAAACCATGGCTAGTGTAGTTGTTCTCAAGGTAAAAAATCGGCTCCTCGTGTTGTACCAGCTAGTTTCTTAATGGCTGCTGCCCTTGAGGTTACCTTGTGTACTACTTCAAATGATCTATAGAGTTAAGGTATCTGGGCTGTGGAACCACCCACCATTTTCAGCATACACTCATGCCATGCTTGCTGGTTATTCTCTTGGACCAAGAGCCTTATCTTTTCTTCCACTAAAACATTTTTTTAAAGAACATCAGGTTTCTTCCTGCTTTTACTGTCAGGATCCTCAAGGAAAGAGGTGTACCATAGGACTGTACTTTTGCATGGTGCCCTGCAAATTTTAGGGGCCATCTTGGTTACCTTATGAAGAGAGGTATTAGCAGTAGAAAAAGATCTAACTTTCAAACAGTGCTAAGAGTCATCCACACAGCACTCTACATTGAGCTTGAAAGGAAATGCAGTAGCAAAGAAATGCACTTTGTTAATACACTGACCCATTCATGCCTCTTCCCACACCCATGTCCACCCTTGTGTCTGCCACTTGAAAGCCCTAATTGATACTCCTCACACTGACTTCTTTATTGCAGTTACAGGTTCCTTTTGGAAAGGCAAAAAAAAAAAAAAAAAGAAAGAGGAAAGGAAAACAAAATAATGACAATAGGTTTTCATCAAAAATAAAGAGAAATGTCCCAGTGGGTATAATCAGTAATGTAGCATTTGTTACCTTGATCTTCTTAATAAACCACAAGCAGCTCATATGGAAATATATCTGTAAATAAATCCTTTGCAATGTTTTTATCACATTGCCAATACATGTAACTACAAAAAAATAAAATAAAATGCACTGGTTTTATTGACTGTCCAAGTGGTAACCCTTGTAAGTTGTGTAGATCATCATAAAGAAGATAAGAAGTTACTGCCAGCTCTGATCTTCTGTCCATTATTACAGTTTTGTTTCAGGACTATTTCCCACCCCCTTTGTCA
>NW_005842114.1:2033622-2035729 GCF_000455745.1 Alligator sinensis | reverse complement strand
CCCCCCCGCCCCCCACTGCCTCCCCAATGAGATGCATGGATGATTCCTGGTCTTATATTTCCTTCCTGCAACCACCTCATGTATATTATTTAAAATAGAAACAAGAATTGCACCAGTGTCACTGGTAAGTGTTGCAGGGCTTGGGACCTGCTTGACTAGCACCCTGCCCCCCAGCAACATCAGGGTGGGACCCCAAATTAGCACATCGGGGGTCCCACATTCTGGTTGCTTCCCACACCTTGGTTTCTTCATGGGGCTCCAACCTCCTCTTTACCCCACTCTTACCACATCCATGGCCAAGACAGACATTGATATCCTGAGGTCTTACTTACAGATGATAACTTCTCATCTGTAAAGTCCTGCCACTGAGGGGTGGAGACCTCCTGGCCATTGGCTCCTTGTAAGCCATCCTTTATCTGTGCACTGTGGCCTCTACAACTGGACTCACCTCAATCTTGAGGTAACAGGAAACTCAGAAGTAAACATCAACAGAATCAATCACGATCCACTAGTGGACCCCTGGGTCTTGCCTTCCAGGCCCACAGGCCCCTGGCTAGGTGCCTCTTGCCTCCCCCTTTAAGCTGTGCCTGACAGACTCAGCAGCTCCCCAATGCACCCCTTACAGCCATCATGTGGGGCCCTCCTATGGGTGCTCACCCTTCCCATCTTGGCCCCATCTGACCTGAGGCTGGGTCTGTCTGGGTCACTCCTGGTGACATTCCAGCCACTTACCTTGGCAGCCCTGCTCAGCTCCCCGCTTTGCGCAGTAGGCTGCCACAGTCCCATGGCCTCCCACCGCCAATTGCTCCGCTGCCTGGCTTGGTCCTGGGCTTCTGACCCTCCTCAGGGGCTGGCTCTCTGCTGACGTGGTGGTTCTGTGGCACACAGCCTGCTCCCCGCATCCTTGGTGCCTTGCACCTCTCTTTTACCATGCTCAGAGGCATTCCCAGGTCTTCCTCCCAGGTTCCTCTGGGGTGTGCTACTGCCTCTTCTTCACTGCACTAGGTGGCGCTTCTTGGTCCTCCTCCCGGGATTTCTCTGGGGCATGCCGCTGCCCCTTCTTTGCCACACTCGGCAGCATTTTCTACTCTTCCTTCTGGGGTTTCACCAGGATGTGTCACTGCCTCAGCATGCAGCTCCTTCTGCCCAGCGATGTCCCACAGCATTCCCTCAATGCCTGGCTCTCTCTCCTCCACACCACCTCTAGCTGCTCTCCTGGCCACCTTTTCATGGGCCCGCTCCTCTCTCAGGCCCTGCCTCCTCTCCCCATTGATTTGCAGGCTTAGGCTGCTCTGAAAATCGTGCACCTGAGCCTGCCATCCCAGCATCCACCTGTAGCTACCGCTCAGTAGGCCTCCTGCAGTGAGTGATCAGGAGAGTCGGGTGGGGACTGTCTCTTCCCCTTTCACAATCAGCATTGTGTTTCTCCAATGCTGATTCTAGACATCAACCCTATTCTTGATATAGAGGATCATCACCAATGACTTGTCTGGGATCAAGGTTGGTCTACAGGGATCCACTCAGAGGAAAAAGTGCAATAATGTAGTTTTTCCATGGCTGATTTCTTCCCCTTCAATCGGTGTTCTCTCACCTGTTGCTTTCCAGATTTGGCCGAGAGAGAGAAAATGTTAATTCTAAGCCATTGTTACTACCCCAGGAGAATCGCAACAATAAAAAGAACAAGACACCACCTTATTCTCCTTTAAACCAGATCTTGAGTTTTGGTATTCCTAGCCAGATCCATGTTACATAAAACTCACCCAACTCATTGGCAAACTGCTTAGCTGAGCGCAAGGACCAATAGCCTTTTCTATGATTTCACTGTAGATATTAATGAGTTTTGATAAGCCTGAGCCTGAATGTATGTAGATGAGTCCCACTCCATGCTGAGCCAGCATAGTGTTCTTGAGAAAAATGTAATTAAGTTAGACTTGCGAACTATAATGAGTTTCTATTACACCCTGCTGATAGTAGCAGCAACATCTGAAAATTGTTTTTCACTGTCTATAACCAAGCAACCTCTCCTTTATTAGACACAGGGACAGAGCTAATAACTCAGGAGACCACTGCAGTTCCAAACAAAGTTACTTTGCTAAGATGAGGGAAA
>NW_005842114.1:2031081-2033588 GCF_000455745.1 Alligator sinensis | reverse complement strand
CTGAAGGAGATGCAAGAGGCTGCTGCTGTAAAATAATGTAGGCTAAGAATGGATTATTACTCCAGTAAGATGAGTTGTTACATATCTTAGAAGACAAATAATGGACTAGAAAGGCATTTACCTCTGTCACTCATGCAGAACCTGAGTGGTGTTACTATCAGCCTGTGTGCTATGAATAGGGGATCTCAGAAAAGATCTTTCTGGACACAGCAATTGCCAAGTCGGTACTCTATTCCTAATGACTCTCATTTGTGAATGTATTTTTTGGAGGAAAAGCATCAAACCTCAGCAATGGACCTAACTGGCAATACAGCGCCATAGAGGGAAAAAAATTTCTGGCAAAAGGTAGTAATTAGTTTATGGCCTGATGCATGAGAATGAAAAGCTCTCGTAAATTTTATCCTAGACAGTTCAATGGCATAATGCTAGATGGGTCATTGCTAACTTTCTTTTTAAAAACCTTTTTCAACTCTTTGCTTCCATAACTTCCTGCAGCAGTGTGTTTAAGATTCAAAAAAGCAATAGTTCATCTTCCTTCTTCTAAATGTGCTGGGCTTTAATTTCATGGAGGATTCCCTTCTGCTATAGGTTGCTATGAACCATTCATTGGTATCATCACTATCAAAACTGACTCCATCCTCTTGTTGGCAGTCTTCATGAAGGACTCATTTTTTTCTTGTTACTATGCAAAACAGGTGTTAGTGGCTACTCTCAGGTAAGTCTTAGATCAAAAGACAATCACAGACTTCCTTAAAGCCAATGTGCCAAGTATTGCTTCATGCTCAGAAACTAGGAACCAAGGCCCTTTATATGTAAAAACACATGAAAGCATGAGGTGAACTACTTACATGGACAGAGGCATTTTCCTAATTGCAGGGCCTGGGATTTCAGCTGGAGGTGCTGTGTGTTGGAGGCAGAAGCCAGAAGATGCAAATATTACAGAGAAAGCAGTGGGGCAGTGTTTTGGGTGCAGAATTTGCTGGAGCAGCCGACTCACTGATTTCTGAGGAAGAAAACTGCCTACTGTTAATCACTTATGTATTCTGGGAAGCAAGATTGTGTGTACATTTTTTGGTAAATAAAAAGTCTACATTAAAATATAGCTGATTCATATCACTGTTTTCTCATCCTAACAAAAATAACCCTGCCAGACTCCAAACTTCAGCTAACCACTCAGGCTGAAGAGGCAGCAATATCTTTACTGAAACAAATTATGTGTCTGGCAAACATTCCCAGTAGAAATAAAATACCCTATACAAAATCTGATAGCATAAATGCATAATCTGTTAGAGATCAAATATCTGGAGCCTGATCTACCTTCTACAAAAAGTGTGCGCAAACAGAACTGTAAAGTGAATTCCATAGTACGATGTGCATTTTTTGGCACATGCAATCTACGTCTGAGAATTGGAAGTCTGGGACTTGATACATCAGCAAAGTATAACCCTTAATAGAAAACTGGTTAACTCTTCCTTTAAATCCTTAGACTTGAAACCCTATGCTAAATTACTCAACTCAGTATTGGACTATCAACTTCAACAAGAGTATGTAGGATAAGAAACCCTCTACCATGGAAAATAAAGCTTCAAAAACTTGGATCAGTACTGAAATCAATTAATTTATGGTAATTTGCATGACCCAAGAATCTGAGCCCTGGAGCAGATATCGAGATTCATAATCAAGGAGATACCTCCCCACTGTTACCTACTATATACGGTGCTAGTTTGGACATCCTTTTTGTTTTTCAGAGTTGCTATTAATAGTTTCCATGCACTGCCACATCTCAGATTCAAGAGATCATTTCCAGCTGCTTCCCATGTAATTTCTGCCGTCACCTGACAATGCTCATTTGCAATGTATCAATCTAGCTTTAAGATGTTTGTGACACTAATTATGTTGCAAGCTAGGTCCAGTATCAGGGATGCATTTAGCAGGAACCATTGCAGGATAAGCTACTGTGTAACTACTGTTCAGAACAATTGGTATTTTGCCCCTAGTGTTGCTTTATGTATACTTTATGTTCAGCCACTAGTTTAATTTTGCTTGATGGAAGGTCTGCTCAACTAGGCCCTGACTTCTGTTTTTGAGGTGTTTTGGCGTCACCTGACAATGCTCATTTGCACTGTATCAATCTAGCTTTAGGATGTCTGCAATAGTAATAGTAACCCCATTCTCCTTGCTTCCTCTGGCCATGTAGGTATATCTACACTGTAGTGGTTGACACCTATCCAGAGGTACCTGAGCAAGATTTAACTAGCTAGCTTGACTAATACTCTCCAGAATAGAAAAGAGGAAAGGACAAATGCAGAAAAAAATGTGGTGGTTACTGTCTTAAAGATGGCAGGTTTATATCATGTCCCTAGCATTAGGGCTGTGCGAAACAGCACTGTTCTGCTTCAACTTCTGTTTCAACATTTCAATGGTGTCGGAGACTCAGAGCAGCCGGCCGGCAGCTGCTTTCTTACCCCCCCCCCCCCCCCCCCACCGCCTCCCAGCAACCGCCCCCC
>NW_005842114.1:2018280-2030498 GCF_000455745.1 Alligator sinensis | reverse complement strand
TCGTTTCTTGTTTGTGACGTGGGCATAAATTATATACAGCTCTCCACCAGGATTTTGTTTCAGGAGTTTCTGGCAAGGATTTCTTTTTTTTTTTTAACCCTTAGTTGACTACTTGAATGGTATCTCTTGCTAGTGGATGGGCACTGATTAACTGGGCTGTGACAAATGGAACAGTGTTTCATTTCCAGTTTTGTTTCATTTCGAAAGTATTGTTCCATTTTGTTTCATTGAAACTGTTTCGCTGTTTCAATGCTGTTTCAACGTTTTGACCATAAGCAATTCCACACCCAGCACCAGGAAGATCAGTGCTGCCGATGGCCCCAGCTGGCAGCACAAGCCTCCTGTAATCCGGCAGGCAGATCAGGGACCCGCACTCTAGGAGGAGTCCGGCACCATCCCCACATCCCTCCCTGGGGTGCAGGCACACCCCAGATCTGCCTGCTGAATGACAGGAGGCTGGTGCTGCCAGCTGGAGCCAGTGGCAGCACTGATCTTCCTGGTGCTGGGTGTGGAATTGCTTATGGTTGGCCTGCTGGATCACAGGAGCTGCTCCTGCCGCCTGGAATGGCACTGGGTGCAGCCCGCACCCAGTGCTGGGAAGAGTGGTGCTGCTGCTGGCCCCAGCCAGCAGCACCAGCCTCCTGTCATCTGACAGGCAGATTGGGGGCCTGCCCACACCCCCAGGAGGGCTGCAGGGGCTGTGCCAGACTGCTGTCAGGGCCATGGGCCCCCAATCTGCCTGCCGGATGACAGAAGGCTGGTTCTGCCGCCTAGAGCCAGTGGCAAGGCCCAGGGCAAATCAGTTTGTGCAGGTCCCTGCATAAGCTGATTTGCTCCAGGCCCTGCACCCTCCTTGGGTCATCTCTGGTATGAGTCCAAGGCAAATCAGCTCGTGTGGGGGCCCATGTGGGATCGGGGCAGGGGCGGGTCCCCACATGACTGATTTGCCCCAAGCACCACACCCTCCTTGGGTCAGCTCTGGCCCAGGGCAAAACAGTTCATGCAGGAACCCTCCTCTGCCCCAGGATCGCACCAGAGCCAACCCCAGGATCGTACCAGAGCCACCCCTAGGATCACATCAGAGCCAACCCCCACACCAGAGCTGACCCAAGGAGGGTGCAGCACTGAAGCCAAGTAAGCCTGGCTTTGAAACTTGAAACATTTTGAAACTTTCAAAATGTTTCAAGTGCCCTTGTTTCATTTTGAAGCTGTTTTGAAGGCTTTTGTTTCATTTCAATTTTACTGTTTCAAGCTCGAAACACATCAAAACAGTTTCAAAATGAAACACCAGGCAAAATTTCACACAGTCCTACCCAGCATGTCTTCAAGCATGCCCTACCTGCCCAGACCTTCTCCCAGGTTTCAAAGCCAGAAATGCATTGCTACAGGAACAGTTGCTCTCAAAATCTCAGTCTCCAGCGTGCTTGGGAGTGGCCACTGAGACAACCCTGAAACAGCTGCTCTGGAACATTTCCAGATTTATCACATGAAGGTCAAAGTAGGTGGGAAGAACTAGCTTGGGAGCATAGGACACAATGGGAATTTAGTGTGACATAGCCTGAAAAGAAACAGGATGAGATGGTTGAACAGATTTGGCCCACAGGACTCTTCCATGGTGGTAGCCTAATATCTATCTCCTTCCATCTCAGAGCTCTGGTACAGATTTGGGGAAAAGGGAACCCCAGCAGCTATGTTCTAAAATAGCCCTCTAAAATAGCCAGCAGCACGTGTGGGGTTAAAGCTGGGCAGTGGGGCAGCCCCAGGATGGATGTAGCCAGTTCCATGTGCTCCATCCCACTCCCATGCCAGTCCACAGTATAAAAAAGGTTAGGAACCACTGCCTTAAAGGAACCATAAGAAAACACTCTCCTATTGAAATGTCCAACAAAGTTCCCTCTGAGTCTTGGTGCTCTTATCACATAAATAAAAAAAGAAATAAACTCTACCCTGGGAGAACCTCAAGCCACTGCACGCTGCAGTGACTGTGACTGTGCTTGCAGTCCTGGTGCCAGTTCATAGGAACTCACGGTCAGTTCTTGAAACTCAAAAGCCTTCTACTAGGAGGAAATTCCCCAGTGCTGTTGTAACAACACTGAAGCTTTACCCATGGTAGGCACAGTAGGAATGATACTATGGAAAAACACTCCAGGCAGTTTTACTTGATCACATAGTGATTAAAAACCCATCAGCAGTGACTTGAAGCCCTGTCTACACTATTGTTCCCACCATTGCTGTCCTGGGAGATTTCCCAAAGACACCAATTCTGTCTAGATCCATTACAACAGCCCACTAGGTATTTCTTCTCAAGGAGCTGCTTGTTTCTTGAAACTGAAGCAGTGGTTCTTTTCTCACCAATAAAAGACAAATACACACACATTAAAAACTGTCATTTATATGTCTGGAAAATGGCCTAATTGCAGCATAGTCTGGCTGCCTTTTGCAGAGATGCTGGGGAAAGATTGGCTAGAAACAGATGAAACCAGACATCAGCCTCATCAAGCAGATGGAGAATAGCATAATTATGAAAATAATAACAATGATCTACCCAGACACAATGACAAACCCTGTAGAAATTACTTACTTTTAGAGTTGTTAGGGACAATTTTATTTTAGTACTTCGCCAGCAAGAGAACACAGAAACCTCTGTTCCTGCAAAAATCTGTGGGGAGTCAGTAAGAGGCAAAGCTTGTACTTGCATGTCTTGATTAAAGTGGCTTACCCTGATCCCCTGATGGATGGAATTAACCACTTTTCAGGTGCTCATCCGGGCATGTGGTCTGACAGCAGTCCTCTTAAAGATGACCAAAAAATGACTGATTTTGCTTCTGCTGTAGTTAAAAGTACAGATGACTTAACTGCAGCAGGACTGTGCCTAGATTGAACAGAAAGACATATCAGGCTGCCAACAGGAGAAATTAAATTTTTCCACATGAGCCAGCTCTGGAGTGATTAAAAAAATCCTCACTAAGGATTATTTTCAGGTAGTGGGTTGGTAAAATTTATAATTCTGAATCAAAAGAAAACAGACAATTCAGTGACATTTATGTCTGCATGCATACCTAGACACACACATATGTGCAAGTCATGGCAGCATCTGGTTAGGAAGCTAGTGACTTTCTTCAAGAAAACAATCTTGCATAGGAACTGAAACAGGATTCTGAAGGGGGATTGTCATGCTACCAGGAACTTACATTTTTCATACTTAACCCCAAATCTTTTTATCTCTGTGAAGTTTTTCAGCAGTTCCCTGCCATATTTGCTATTTGTCAGAGATTGCAGGCCTAATTTCACCCTGGTTTACCTCTACTAGAGTCAATGGAATTATGCAGATGTGAATTTGACATTAGGTTGACATAGGGCTTCCCCCTGCTCCAATTCCAACATGTCACCTCCCATGATGTTTGCGCAACTCTTATTCAGCTCATTCGTGAAGATGAATTGAGGCAGGCTTTCATCGCATAGTACTCTTTTTTTCCCTGAAGAACCCTTGCCCCATTCAGAACACAGGTTATACAGTCTTCAGAGAACCAGAGAGCTGTTTAATATATTTTTTATCCTTGTACAAAGAGGCACCCTGCCTTGCTAATTGCACATCATGCATTGCACCTTCATTTCCTTGTAGTCTTTTGTGGAGTGATCATTACCTTTCTGCCTCACAAATACTAATCACTATCTCCACAACTTCCTTGAGATACAAGACAGAATTATTAGATGGGGAGACTTAGAAAAAGCACAGAGCAAAACAGTGGCAGAACCAGTGTAAGATCCCAGGACCTCTACATGCCCACTGCTATACTAACGCCTCCAGATCATGCTCCATTGCTCCCTGAGATGCTGAGGATTTAGAGCTCCCATTGCTTTCAGTTGCAGTTGTGAACACTCACTACTTCTGCAAATCAAACACCAGTGTGCGTTTTGATTTCCCAGTATTACTGAGGACCATGGGGTGAATAACCACCTGCCAGCAGTTTGCCCAGGATCACATAGAAACTATGTTGGAAAGAACATCGAATTCTACATGCCATTTTCTTCCCTGAATTTCAAGTCTCTCTGTGTCTTCCTGAGGTGGCCTCCTTTCCAACTGCACACCTTTTGATTCCTAATAGAAATGAAGTAATCCCACTAATAGCCTCATTTACCATGCAGTCCTGATTCATTCTCTAAGCACTGTCTGTTCCATGCACTGAATGAGTCAGGATCCCCATGGGGAAATAAATAGCATACAATGTTGGAATTAAAGCAGGGGCAGGCAATTATTTCAGGCGGAAGGCCACTTACCAAGTTTGGGCAAGCTGTCAAGGGCTGCATGGGTAGCCCCACGCCTTGACAGATGCCCCACCCCCTGACTGCCATCTTGTGACCAGAAGTCCATCCCTCTAACCCCTGACCTTTGCCACCAAAAGTCCCTCCCCTTGCTCCCTGATGTACTCCTTTCAAAAAGGGGTTTTGCCATCTCAGAAGTAGAAAAATACCAAATTATATTCTAAAAGAAAATATCTATAACATTCATTAATTTGATTTCAAAAAATATTTTTGACCTGATTTACACGTGTTTGTATAATGTACATAAAGGTGATTGCACAATAGCTTAAAATGAAATCTTACTCTTGTATGTTGTGGCAGATGGTTATAGGTGTGCGGGGGGCTATGAATGTGTGGGTATGTGGAGTGTGAGGGAGGGTGTGGAAAGGTGTGGGGATGTGCGTGTGGGGTAAAGGAGCATGCATGTGTGTGTGTGTGAATGTGTGTGGTGTGGTTGGGTATGGGGTTTGTGGAGAGAAGTATGTGGGTGGAGGGTGGCTAGGATGGGTGAGGGGACGTGGGTGGGGGGTCTGTATGTATGGCAGTGCAAGGGAGATGAGTGCATGTGTATGGTGGGGTGTGCGTGTGGGACTCACCCTACAAACACACACACACACACACACACACACACACACACCCTGTGCCGCTGCCTACACACACACACCCTTTACCTCTACCTACACACACACACACTCTTCCCCTGCCTACATACATACACACCCTCTGTCCCTGCCTACACACACCCTTCTGCTCCTGACCCCAGGGTACCGGCGCAGCCCATGGTCCCCAGTCTGGTGATGTAGCCTGGGGCTACATGGCACTGGAGCAGCATGAGGGCAGAAAGGCAGGGAAATGACTGGGGGTGGGTCGGGGCTGGGCTGCTTGGTTCTGTTGGCTCCCCCTAAGTCCTACTGACCCTGGTTCCTGTCATCTTTGACAGGCAACCAGGAGCAAATAAATATTAATTTCCAAAATTTTTAGGAGTCCTGCAAGGTGGATAGAATGGCCTTGTGGGCCAGATCCAGCCTGCAGGCTCTGTTTTGCCCACCCCTGAATTAAAGACTGTCATAATGCATCCATGCAAGGGGGCCAAATTAAGGTTCTCTCTACAGCTCAAATTTTGACACTGCTTAATGTTCAACTGTTTGACTTGGCAACCTCACAAACACTCTTGTGAAACAGATGTGGCAACACCCTTCCACACATCTACCAAATCCCCTCATGGCCCAACAGTGCACTAATCCCTCATACTTTGGTGTTTCCAGTAGCCAGACATGGCTTCTCATATGGTTCAGAGCTGTGGCATTTCAGCCTTCAGCTGAGACTCCTCATTTCCCCACATAGCCCTTCAAAGTTGTACCAAAAAAAAGCATTAAAAAATGAGGTCACCCAACAAGCCTTCAGCAAGACCCCACCCTTCTGCTAAATCTCATGGGACAAAGAAAAGGCATTTCTTTAGCTTGAGGACTTTCTCCCTGCTGAATTTCAACAAGTCTGCAGCAAGCCCTTGCAGATGTCAGAACTTCCCAAGAAATGCTTGCAAGAATCTTTCATAATGGAAAATGTCAGGCTACCTACACGTACATATTGCTATGATATCTTCTACAACTTATTATTTGTACTGGTGTAGCATCCCATTAGCATCACGGCCATGTGCAAATAGAAAGTCAAGGCTCCCTTTACAAAGGAGGATATAGCATTGCTTCCATTTTAGTTGTGGAAATTGAGGTACAAATTGATAACATACTGCAAAGCTTTTCTCCACTGGGTTCCTATTCTGATGCGGCTAAACGCAGTCTGACAGTAATTAGGCCACCGGCTCACTTCAGGACTGTCTGAATAGTGGTCTTAATCCAGTTCCTACTGCACGTAAACAAGCACCACATCTGGTACTTAATGGTTCCCAAAGAAAGCACAGGGACTGAACAGAACTGAGAGAAATGTCCCAGCTCCTCAACTGGTCTGGTGCAGATTGCAATGCAGCTCCAAAAATTTCTAGCAGCTGAGAACGGTGTAACTAATTTGAGCTTCTTTTGTGCATTCATTCTAAGATGAAGCACTACAGCACACACATGGGTTTTGTTTAGTAGAGGGATTTTTTCATCATCAACCAGTTAGGAGTTACAATTGCAAAGAAGTCTAAAGAGTCAAGGGAGTGGTGACCACTGCCATTTTAGGCATTTTATGAATTCACTCCAATAAATGAGTGTTAGATAAAAGAGAAAACTTGTGCAGCCTTGTTTTCACTATGTTTCCAACTGTTTTTTATCATAAATGGGGCTGCACCAATGCCAGCAATGATAAGAAACTCCGGCAAAAACATCATAGTATAGATATGCTGTGGTGCTTCGAGAAAGCTTGATGCTCCGTTTACCTGTTCTGTGACTAAACAGAGAACCACAGTCACCCATAACTGTCAATCAATTACCGTTCCTAAGGACTAAATTCACTCAAAATACAATTTTAAAAGAAATATTCATTTTTGTCAGATTTTTTTTATCTGGGTTGTTGTGTTTTGCTCAATTTTATTTAAAGCAGAAAAGTATTAATTACATGCTGTCAAGATCTTTGGAGAAAAATTCAATATTATCTTTTACTGCAAATAAGAAATGAACCAAGGCTCCATTCCAAATCCAGCAGCAGCCCTGACTTTGACATGCCGAGGAAAATAATAACTTTCATCACATACTAATTGTCTTGTTAACATGGATTATGCAGCCAGCCAAATAAATGTCACTCACACTTTTATGAGGAAGAGCATAAATCTAAAAATCGGAAGTGCATAATATTTTTTTAATCTTTCCTTTTCTCTCCATTCTTCATTCACAGCCTAAAAATATTTACATTTTTAATTCAAGCAAACAAAACAACATTCTGCTGGAGAATGTTGCTTCTCCCAGTGGGTCCCATGCTCAAGGTGATCTGATTTTTAATGCAATGGGCCTGGTTCTCATTTATATTTACCATTCTGGCAATGCCAAGTAGCGTTAAAGTGGATGGGAGCATAATTTACGCTCACTTTAGGATCCCTACACAGTGGTGAAGTGGTATAGGGTATATCTACATAAGACACGTTAATGAGCATTAGCCTAATTTAACTTAATGTGCATTACAGGCATGCATCTACACATGCATGTCCTTAACGTACATTAAAAATGGTGACATTAGGCTAACTGTGCTTAATTTGATACCTGTGAATGCAGGTATCAAATGTAGGTACTGTCGCAGGGCACTAAAGCGCCTGCTCCTTTAAGAAAAGAAACCTGCTTAGGGAGAGGGCCCCAAGAGCCAGACAGAAACCCCACAGGTGCAGGTTACTATGGCAGCAGGCTAACAAGGGAATTAGCCTGCACCTGCACCCACTCATCTGACCGGAAGAAGGCAGGGCCCTGGGCACACATAAACCCCAGGGCTGAGACCAGCAGGAGGTAGTTCTCTGGCAGCAGCCAGGGGAAGGAGCCTCCAGGAAAGAATTGCTCAGAGATGCTGTGGCTGCCCAATATGCTGCCTATAGGGCTAACAGGGCTCCAGGAGCTCACCAGGTACCCTTACAAAGGAGAACATAGCATTGCTTCTATTTGAGTTAGGGAAATTGAGGCAGAGCACTCAGCCAACCAATAGGAGAGCTGGGAATAGAATCCAAGTCTTCCAAATCATATACCAGGGAGCTACTCATTAAATCAGTGCTTATAATGCATAAAGCAGTTGCTGGAAACTGGGATGCATGTAAGTGAAGAAATACAATGATAGCAGTTCCTGTGTTGTATGCTCTGCTAGGGAGCGGGTAGAGAGACTGAAAATATACTCCACAGACAGAGGCACAATGAGAACACTGGGCTCCCTAGCTGCTGCCATGCACTCACTCACTGCTACGTACCAGTATTTTTAAGGAAAGATGTTTTTTCTCCTTTCTGCCTTTCAAAGACAAGGTGTGCATCCTTATTCTGGGGCATGTTATATGTAAGAATATATGGTACACAAGGTAGCTAAAATATAGTTAATCCTCCCTTTGCCCACTCCCACATCTCCCTGTGATGTGACCACATGGAAAATGGTGGAGGCAGTCTACACAGAAGGAAGAATGTATGTGTAGCTGGATACAGCTCACTCAAGACTGCAAAAAAGTGGTCATTTTGTACAAATTGAAAAAAAGAGTAGGATTTCTGGGTGGTAGTTTCTCCTGTACTTGATCAGGCAGGAAGTCAAAAATATTATGTGAGATGCAATCTGACTTCTCCACTGGCACCAAGGCAGATATACTGGGCACATCTACATATGTATTAGTTCGCTGTAATTACTGTGCATCACATTTAATATCCATAATAAGTACTAACTCAGTGTGTAGTAACTGGAACTACTGCGGGAAAGTACCAGCGCATGTATTTTTACTGACGCTAATTTTTACTGACGTAATTTTACTGACTACGTCTACTGCACATTAGCGTATTAGCACAGCTTTTGCCGTGATGCACTAATGCACAGTACTGCTTATTAAATGTATCATGTAGACATGCCCATTGGGCAAAAACATTAGACCACCACAGTAGGAAGCTGAGGAGATGGTGTGTTACCCAGTAAAAAGTCCTAAACCAGTATGCTCTCAGTATGGGGCAGATTCAGATGTGGGAGGTTCTAAGTGGAAAAGAGTTAAAAGTACAGAAAGTTCTTCAGCAGCTGAGAAAGAAGAAATCTTTCGGATTTAGGGTGGCATGAAAGCATTCACTTAGGTCAGAGAAAACTGCCATTCCTTTCCAATGTGAGATTCTGGTTGTTAAAAATACTGAGACAGCCACTTGTCCCAGTGTGAGACATAAGCAACTCCATTGGTTGAGATATTGAGGCTAAGGGACTAGAAATTATGAAGAAAGCTTTCTTCCACTGCCAGAGATCATTCTAGGAATTAATATTGTACAGCTCTCAAATTTTACTGAACTTAAAAAAGGAAACCTCAATCTGTTGTAGAAGCACTTACTGATACTGTACGGTCACTCAGCTCAGCAGTGGAACTATCAGAGCTGTGAAGTCCGTTCTACACAGCAATTTGAGCAAAAGCTTATGGGAAGACGCAATTAAAATAAGCACTGTAGTTTCAATTAACTGTTCTCCCCAGCAGCATAGGCTCAGAAAGTACTCTTAATAGATCTCTTCCACTGCAGTGCACAAACTCTATTGCAATCGCTTCACCAATTATTGGAAGTTAGTAGAGTGAGGCAGCTCTCTCACAACACTTTCAGGATCTGTCTTTTATTAGCCAGCTATTTCATGTCTAAGCAGGGGATAGCATACAACTATTTTTCAGGTATCTCTACTTAGGCCTCTCTTTGCAGACTTCACATGGATGGAGTTTGCTCTGCTTATGGTGTGATGGTTTTTTGTCCAGTGCTACATGC
Organism: Alligator sinensis; assembly: GCF_000455745.1. Taxonomy (NCBI): domain Eukaryota; kingdom Metazoa; phylum Chordata; order Crocodylia; family Alligatoridae; genus Alligator; species Alligator sinensis. Next base: position 2,020,806 of record NW_005842114.1, on the reverse strand, counting down.
CAACTTCTGTATCAAAGTGTAGCAAAACCCCCAGTTTTTCTTTTTTTTAATTTATTTTAAAATGCATTCCCTCACCTTTCCCCAACCATTTCTGACTTTTTCTCTCCCTCTCTATTCCCTATAGATAAGTATAAGTGAGCTCAGACTTAGGATAAGCTTTAAACATTTTTATTTTGGTAGCAAGATGTTGGTTTTGGATATCCACCATTTTATATTATATTATTGTTAGGTTTGTATTGATTCTTACAGTTGTATATTGTATTATTATTATTTTCATATTGATTTTTATTGTTTCATATGGATATTATACGGTTTAGGCCTGTGTTTGTAAGTGAAGCAAAGCCATGTCAAGTTTCCATTTTATATGTCAAGCCTTCATCTTCTGTCCTCTGCCTGGGCATCCCATGTTGCAACAACATGATTCATTGTATCCCTCCCATGTAAATTAGTCCCCGGATGAATGAGTATGATTGGGAATGATTGAAATACAATGGTAGCAGGCCTCTACAAATGGCCTGTAATGACTGGGCCATCACCTCGCATTGATTCATCCAGGAACCACGGACCTCACCCAGGAACAGAGACAAGACCAGCATTTGAAAGACAAAAGAACCTGCAGAACCAGCAACTCTCACCACTGCAAACACCTGAAACTGCACATCCCTGCATGGAGCACACATGCTCAGTACGCCAGGGGCTGACCCTTGCCTGGGCATGCTTCCTGTCACTAGGGTCACACAAGATGTGACGACCAGCTGGTCCTGACGACCTCCACCCCAGAATGCTGACGGAATTAGCAGAGGTCATTGCGGGACCCCTGGCATGGCTTTACGAGCACTCATGGTGCTCTGGTGCGGTGCCAGAGGACTGGAAAAGGGCCAATGTGGTTCCCATTTTCAAAAAAGGGAGGAAGGAGGACCCAGGGAACTATAAGCCAGTTAGTCTTACCTCAATCCTGGGTAAGATTTTTGAGAGAATTATCCTGGCTCATGTCCACGAGGGGCCAGCAGGGGAGGTTATGCTTAGGGGCAACCAACATGGGTTCATTGGAGGCAGGTCCTGTCAGACCAACCTGGTGGCCTTCTATGACCAGGTCACAAAATCCTTAGACACAGGGGTAGCAGTGGATGTAGTATTTCTGGACCTTAGGAAGGCCTTTGACACTGTCTCTCACCCCATTCTCATTAAAAAACTAGGGGACTGTGGCGTCAACACCTACACAGTCAAATGGGTCACTAACTGGCTGGCGGGCCGCACCCAGAGAGTGGTGGTGGATGGGTCATTTTTGACCTGGAGGGATGTGGGCAGTGGGGTCCCCCAGGGCTCAGTCCTCGGACCCGCAGGCCCGGGGGGGGGGGGGGGGGAAACCAGCAGCATACCTACACGCTGGGGAACTCCTTTTCTGCCTCTGTGCTGACGAGAAGGGATCTTGGAGTCATTATAGACTCCAAGATGAACATGGGCCAACAGTGTGGGGATGCAGTCAGGAAGGCCAACTGTACCTTGTCATGCATCCACAGATGCATCTCAAGCAGGTCCAAGGAGGTGATCCTCCCCCTCTATGTGGCACTGATCAGGCCGCAGTTGGAGTACTGCGTCCAGTTCTGGGCGCTGCACTTCAGGAGAGATGTGGACAGCATTGAGAGGGTCCAGAGGAGGGCCACCCACATGATCAGGGGGCAGCAGGGTAGGTCCTACAAGGAGAGGCTAAGGGACCTGTTCCACAAGAGAAGGCTAAGGGGGGATCTAGTGGCCGTTTACAAACTAGTCAGAGGGGACCAGCAGGTATTGGGGGAGTCCCTGTTCCCCCGAGCACTACCAGGAGTGACTAGAAATAATGGTCACAAGCTGGCAGAGGGTAGATTCAGACTAGACATCAGGAGGTGCTACTTCACAGTCAGGGTGGTTAGGATCTGGAACCAACTTCCAAGCGAAGTGGTGCTGGCTCCTACCCTGGGGGTCTTTAAGAGGAGGTTAGATGAACACCTTGCTAGGGTTGTTTGACCCCAGTACTTTTTCCTGCCATGGCAGGGGGGCGGACTTGATGATCTGCTCAGGTCCCTTCCGACCCTACCAACTATGAAACTATGAAGGTCTACCTCTATAAAAAGGGGCAGTGAAGACAGACCCAGTGGACCAGCACCATGCCATACCACCTGTCCACCCAGAGGCCCTGCCGGCAACCCCCCTCTGGACAACACCTACCGGACAAGGACCCCTTTCCAGCCTGGATAGGTAGATATTACCTGCACACCTCCTCCTACAATTTGGACTCTCTCTCTCTCTCTCTCTCCCCTCCTGGACTTCAGCCCCTGCACCAAGCCTCTCTAACCCGTGTTGCCATTTTGTGTGGGTGGGTGAGTACAAGTGAACCAATAAGACATTGTGGCACCATCTCCCCTGTTCAATACAACCACTGTCATTTGCAACCCTGAGTTGGGTCATGTTTTACTAAATCCCAGTCCCTTCCTTATCTTAAATTCCAGCCTCATTCTCTCTCTCTCAGCTTTAGCCCCCACCTCTCTT
>NW_005842114.1:2014584-2017976 GCF_000455745.1 Alligator sinensis | reverse complement strand
AGGCTTTGGGCATTGTCTTTTAATCAATTAAAATCAATTAACCTAAAGTTACCCCGAGCCTCAGTTCTTCAGCCCAGGCCCCTGTAGTCTACCGGTTCTAATTCCAGTCCTGGTAACTTTAACTCCCTACACTTCTACTTTCTTACCTTAACCTGTCCCCAAGTATCCCAAGTACACCAAGCACATACATACATACACATCACAACACACAACTTAGGAACTCACCTGTGTGTATGTGTAGGTGGGTCGTATGTGTGTAAATTAGTGAATACACATATATATACATATATAGATATCATTGTGTGTGTGTGTGGTATATGAATTAGTAATCCACGTATGTGTATTGGATGTGCAGGTGTTGGTAACTGGTAACAGATTCTGTCTAAAGTTGGTGTGTGTAGCGTGTATGGGCTTAAACTGGTGATAGGTGTGCATGAACCTAAACTAGTTATTTTGAACATGTGTGTATCTGAGTTGCTTGTGTGTGTGTGTGTGTATGGCATTGTGTACATGATATACAAATTAGCGATCTGTGTCTAACTTTTGGGGTGTACAGTGTATGTGCTTGAATTGGTGATAGGTATGCATGTGCCTAGCCTGGTTTGAATGTGTATGTACTTGAGCTGGTAGTGTGCATGTGTATGCACCTAACTGATTTGTGTGTTTATATACGTGCAATTGTGTCACACCCTCCTGTCTAACAGCGCAATATTGAGATCCTGAGAGTTGGCCTGATCCCCCAGGGCAACAAAAGGAATGGCTAGACCATGCTAGGTTTTTCTCAATTAGATCACAGGAGTGTACAATTGTTCAACAGCCTCAAGGGGTGGCTGGGGACTGAGAATAAACCCTGCTAGATTTTCTTTCTGAACCAGAAAAACATCCTGATGGTGTCTGGCTTTCATTCATAGTCTACAAAATACTTCCCTAAGAAGCTGTTTTTTTCTAATTCCACTGCAAGTTCCTTGCAAATGAGCTCATGCTAGAGTAGACAATATAAGATGATTTATATAGTCAAGTGCATAGGTCAGAAACCTGCTGATCTAGGTATTTGTGAGACATGTTAATTGTAGTGTCTATACTTTTGATGGGTAGAAGCTTTGCAAGAAATTCTGGCCTTGGTGGGAAAGAATGCAGGGAGCTGCTAGTCAGTCAGATGTTCTTAACTCATAAGGATCAGAATACAAACAATCATGCTATTGCTTATAGGTTAACAGAGGGTAACAAGGCCTGAACAACTTGCAAAGGATCAAAGAAGCTTCTTGATCATTGAAGACTTTCAGTTAAGTTTCATCTATCTGAAAAATACATTGGTGGTTCAACCAAAAGTTCCAGGCTTGATGCAGAAAACATTTGGAGAACCATATTATGCAGACCAATCTAGTTTCTATCCTTAAAATCTATGATTCTAGGCAATAAACCTCTATCAGCACTATAATGGTTATCCCTGGAGAAAGCTCTTTTCCTCTGGAGAGGTTTCAACAAGCTTTTCCCCAAGAAACAAACCAAGTTTTTAGCAGAAATGGTTTCAAATCAGTGCAAATTTCTCCTAAAATAAGTTGTCAAACATCTTACCAGTTTTCATCAAAATTTAAAAAAAAAGAAATAGCCAGGTCAAGTTTCACATAAGAAACAATGCTTTATCAACAGCTTCTTTATGTCCTTGTATCTCCATCTTTACAGCTGCAAGGAATAGTGCCTTGTGATTAAGGCAAAGGGCTGGTAACCAAGAGAACTGAGCACTTTGCCAGATTCTGCCACAGACTTTCTGGCTTTTAGTTTCTCCATACCCAAAACTTTAATGGTAGTGTAGCTCTATGTATTCAGTCTGACACCCCCTAGTGCTGTCACCCATCTGCATTAATGACTTGCATCATAAATCCATCTCAGTACAATTCACATTATAAAATGAGCAGGAGAGCATTAGTTCCTCATACACCAGACTGGGCTTCTTCCCATACTTCAGGGATAAGCTGCTTTAGCTCATCTTTATACTAGAGTGGCCTGGAGCCCCAACTCTGCACCACATTCTAGAAATCGAATTGAGGTTTTTCTGATCCTATGACAATGCCACACTATTCCCAGGGAAGATTTAAGACTATGGTCTAAAGAGACACATTTGTAGGCAAAAACTAAAGGGGGTGGGGGGAGATGGACTGCCGACCCAAGTGATGCCTTTGATCCCCTCAGATTATATTACAATTTGCCCAGGAGAAAGGGTTATAGGAAGCAAGTGAAAATAGGGCTTTACATGACTCTGACCCTTTCATCTTAATTTCAGCTGTCCAAGAAAAGTTGGGGAGAGGGTATAGGTTTGTCACTTAGAATGAAGGACCCTGTTGTTCTGAAGCACCCAAATCCAGTAAAATCTTAAAGCCCATCCCTGTAAGGCAGTGATTCGCAACCAGGGGGATGAGGCAACCTGGGATGCCTTGAGATCCTTGCAAGGGTGCCATTCAATATCAGCATAGGTAGGTGTAGAAACAAGATTTGCAAGATAAAGCCAGAGATTTCAAATAGGAATCCATAATATTAAAAATATTCTTTCCTATGGTTTTTCTGAGTTTTTCCAACTGCAGAATTACTCCATTATTTTTCCATAGTCATAAAATGAGTGAAAACTAGGAGCTGGCATTTTCCAAGGGGTATCTTGAGTGTAATGAGGGTGCCTCAAGTCTAAAATGGTTGAGGACCACAGCTCTAAGGTGTCCAGATTGTTGATACGTAGGTCAGACCACTTCATATTACTCTCTCTTAAATCAATGGGAAATTTCTTCATGCTGCCAGGAATTCACCCTTTTTTCTAGCAACCCCCATTTCTGAACAGTTATTTTAACTCTCTGCACCTGAGATCATTTTCACGCAAGCTCTGTACCCTTCCCTCCCACTGATACTTTTTCTTTGTTCACTTTCTGTGTGTGAATGTGTGCGTCCATCCCCCTCTCTGCTCTTGTTGCCTCTATCATTTTTTTAATCAGACTTAGTAATGGGTGTTCTCCACCTCTTGCTCTGGGTCTATATCTCATTTTTCTCCAAGGGGTTTGAATTATTGGACTATACAGAGACAAAAGTCCTATTTTTTTTCTTATTTGAAAGAAATAATTTCACCTAGATGGTTGCAGCGAACATACTGCAATAACAAGAAGCTTTTCTGGAAGGGTAAATTACTTAGCAGTGGTACCAACTGGGAGCAATGCTGGTTTATCACATCAGATGTAATCTTTCAGCACCAGGGGGGGAAAAATGCTTTTAGAAAAATACTTTTTGTCATTGGCTGCTATGATGGTGCATCCAATTACACTGCTTTCATTTCAGATCCAGGGGATGCAGCTAGAAGGAGAGATCAACAGCCTCAATGAACATTTGCAGCATGGACTCAGCTGGAGTTACAG
>NW_005842114.1:2004622-2014553 GCF_000455745.1 Alligator sinensis | reverse complement strand
ACAAGATAGAGTATGCCCTCTTCAGTGAAACAGAAGACATAACATGGCCCATTTCTCATGAACTGCTTCTGGGCTTCTTGGAAAGACCTTGAGGCTTATTGCATTGTGGGGAGACTAGGCAATGCAGGTCTTAGGGAGGCACAGGGGTCTTGTACTTACATTCAGAAAATTAGTTCACACACAGCATGTCATCCATAGTGCCCCCCTCCCAGACAGGAACTGCCATGCTGGGGCAAATCAATGAGCCTTTTAGCTTATGTCTTCCTGAGATCTGGTTGGAAGTGGAATGTTCTACTCCCCTCCCAGGAAATGTCAGGCTTTGGAGAGAAAAAAATTGTCAAGTGAAATATTTCAGCCAAAAAAAAAAAAAAAAAAGCTACTGTATTTTCTCAGTACAATACATACCTTTTCCCCAAAAAAACAGCTGCTGGAAATTGGAGTGTGCATTATATGTGAGACACATGGTTAGAGCAGTTTCAGTTGCTTACGAAACAAAAGCAAAAGTAAAGCCTGTGAGCACAACAATGAGCAGGCATGGCTCCTTCATTGCTGCTACTCACTCACTGCAAGAAAGATCATTTCTTCTTTGGTGCATAGCTAATTCATGTTGCATGAAAAAATGTTGCATTTGGTGTATAGCAAAAATAAGGTGCATAGCTAATTCATGTTGTATGTGAGAAAATACAATACCCTATTTTGTTTCTGAAATGGTGCCACAATTTGTTGTAAGAACTGTAGTTTGGGTACTTCATGTTCCTTGTCTTCTTTATAGGCTGAGTTTTCTGGCTGGATTGCATTTCCCATGCTGCCCACTGTTGGTGAGAGGAAGCTGTGCATCATGGCAGTCACATAGCCATAGGGCATTATGGAAGATGTAGCCCAACTGGGGACCTCAGCTTCCAGAGGAAAATGGGAGAATGAAGCACCCAGTTAGAAGTTCCACAGAGGAGCAGCATATCAGAACTGAAAAGTTCTACTTTTCAAAAAAAAAAAAATCCATAAAAACGGATACTTCTCAGTAAATTAAATAAAAAAAGCTTAATTATAAGCACAATATTCCATCATAAATATTTTTTCTCCAGCACTTGCTAGTACCAAGTATTTCCCAGGAAAGCACATAAAGCTTCCATATTGCTTCATGTGATCTTCATCCTGAAGCCAGCTAGTGGCTGGTGATCACCTCATATTCTGCAGCAAGTGGAGTGAGAGTTCCTTGTTATTTGGATTAGTGTTTTTATTCCTAAAGACATCGATTTTCAAAGGGAATCAATTAATTGGATGCATACTGAATGACAAATACCAATTGAAAGCATGAAAATCAGACCCAAAATATTTAGGTTTTGAATCTTTCTAAAGAATTTGTCTCTATATTATCCAGTAACCATAAATTCTATAGGTTAAAGATGTGTAATATTAAAGGCAGGGGGGAAGCTCTTTATGCCAAATATAAGAGAGGGTCTCCTGAAGGTAGAAGATACCACACACAAGGTAGAGCAGGCTCATGGCTCAGAACAAGTTGAGTATTCTTTCCAGTATTGATGAACTGTATCATGGACTATACCTCCTTTTCTCCACAGGTCCAACTCCATTACTCTCCTACCTCATGTATCTACAGGCATCTTTTCCTCCTATTACTTCTAATGATGTTTACCCTTTTCCAGATTTTATGTCGGTGTGTGAGCATTTGTGAAGCTGTGTACATCCCATCTTCAACTTGTGTTTCCACATATACACAACTGGTGCTCAGACAAATGGTGATGAAGGCCTGACCTTGCACACCCTGTGGAATTTTCTGCTGGTGTTACCTCACCAAAACAGCTGTACCATTTCAGCTTCCCCATGCACCTGTACTGCAGTGTGATTTTCATGGAAGTCCTATGTTTTCTACTGGGGCAGGTGCACTGTTGTAGATAAACTGGGTGCACCCCCACCCCAATACACACACACAATGTAAATGAGGTCTACAGCTATTAGTGACTGTTCTGGGTGGGAGTAAAACAGCCACTGATTGGTAGGAAAATGTCCTTTTATCCAAAACTTAGCACTTGATAAGATTATTTCTGATGCGGCCCCAGCTACAGTGGAATTTGATTTCCCTAAGTCCCACTTGATCGTTTCACTCTGCAGATCAAAACACATTTTGCAAAAGCCAGTTCCCCTTTGGTGGCACTAAGCTTGTGCCTTTGAGCAGGCCTTTGACGTGGGTCAAACTGACTGGAAAGGGCAACTTTCAGCATTCCAAAAAGCAGAAGGGAATTCTGGGCCCTTTTATAGAGTCATAAGCAAAGAATGTAGCCAAAGATGGGAGCTTCATTTCAACCTATAACTTCCAGCTGTTCCAGTATAGCACCAAAATCCTCAGCAGAACCCATGCTAGCCGAGGATGGAGATTCAGGTCCTGTGTATGAGCCTCATTTTGTAAGCTCCTGCTTCTGTAAATAGATAATAGGATCATTTAGACTGTAGCTAGCTGCATAATATTTATTTCATTCTTTTCTGTCAATTATCACGATACATTTGCAAAAACACTTTTCAATATTCAGTCTGCTTTACAGGTGACTGAATAATATGCACCAAATGCATAATTTGCAATATTTTCCTGTCAGTCAGCAACTAATTTATTCAGGGATAAATTTCCCTTCCAGTGGACCAGCTTTAATTTAGATCCAGTGATGGAGAACAGCATTACCCTTATTGACCCTTCTATCAGAATTCCATTTGTTGGTGAGGGAAGATATCCTGATCTTTTGTGAATACTAAAGCTGCTTTTATTTCAAATGTACAGGAATAATGGGTGGGGAAAACAAACAATTATATTGTTCTGAAGGGGAGGAAGGTTTGAACTGATCCTCTGTGCACTTAGAAAAGGTTCAAGCCCAGATGTGAACCCCGACACTGGGGTCCTTCTCACAACGTGAGCTGTGCACACTTGACAGCCACCATTCTTTCTCAGATTTCATAGCCAGAACAAGGTCCCACTCCATGGGTGGCTGTGATGCCCCTGGAGCCCTCTAAGCTCTGGTCAACTTTGCTCTCTGTTGGGCCTGAACCCCTTCCACTTTCCTGCCATGCCTTGATGTATTTATTTTTTTGAAAGAGGGAGGCTGCCCCAGAGCTTCCCAAGCCTGATCTCATACTCCTGAGTTCAAGTATCTCAGCCCTTAAGGCAGAGAGCAAATTACATGGGCTTCATCTTCCCCAATACCCACACCGATGCCTTGCAGATGTCATACACACCAAATGAATCATAACCACTAGGGCTGTGCAAAACAGCAGCATTCCACTTCAACTTCCATTTCAATGGAACAGTGTTTCATTTTGAAAGCGCTGTTCCGTTCTGTTCTTTCAAAATGGTTTCACTGATTCGACGTTTCACCCATAGGCTATAATGGGGAAGCATGAAACAGCCTATAATTTTGTCATTTCTTGCCCGATTCTGATGAAACTTGCAGGGATAGTAACCCCTTCTGAGGACATGAAACCTGCCAAGTTTCAAGAAGATAGGTTTCTAGGAAACTGCACCTCAAGCTGCTGACAAGCAGGATCTGGGGAGCAGGAGCAGTGTCCTGTGATCCAGCAGGCAGATCGGGGCCTGTGCCTCCGGGAGGAGTCTGGCAGGGCCCCCACAGCCCTTCTAGGGGTATGGGCAGGCCCCCAATCTGCCTGCCAGATGACAGGAGGCTGCTTCTGCTGCCTGGGACCCAGCGCTGAGGAACTGACCCTGGCTGGGGGAGGCACCTCCCACCGCCAGACTCCGTGCCTAGTGCTGGGAAACGGAGCCCGGCTGGGGGAGGCGCTTCCCCCAGCCAGACTCTGGTCCCTACACTGGGAATGGAGCCTGGGGGCAGGAAGCGCTTCCCCCAGCTGCGCTGAGTTCCCCAGCACTGAGAACAGAGCCCAGCTGTGGGAGGAGCTTCCCACCACCTGGCTCAGTTCCCAGTGGCTCACAGCCCTGGGGAAACAGCCCGGTGGCAGGGGGCAGAGCGCAGCACCATCTCTGCCCACCTTCTGCCACCGGGCTGAGCTCCATGGGGCTGGCAGAGCCGACTGGAGCACAGTCCAGTGGCAAGAGGCAGGCAGAGCTCGTGCTGTGCTCCGATTGGTTCCACCAACCCCATGGAGCACAGCACGGCAGCTGGAGGAGGGGAGAGTCAGGGCTGCACTGCCTGCTGGGGTGAACTACGTGGGCTGTGGAGCCACTTAAGAGCACAGCCCTGGCTTTCCCCTGCCTCCTACCACATGGGTGGTTACTTCAAAATTCAGCTGGCCTCATTTCATTTTGAGGCTGTTTCGAAGCCCTGTGTTTCATTTCGATTTTGCTGTTTCGAGTTCAAAATAAGTCAAAACAAAACAGCCAACGAAGCTTTGCACAGCTCTAATAACCACTCCTACAGGCTATGGGCTCCTGGTTCTGTTCATCCTTCAACCAGCCCCTGAGCTACAGATGCTCAAGCCACCTTAGTCTCCAGCTGTGGCTGTCCTGGCCTTCAGTCCTTCTCCTTAGACCCTGGCACTGCTCCTAGGCCAGCCAAGACCCATGGGCTCTGGAGATCCAGCAGTCTCTACATGGCCCTCCTTGGCCTTCAACCTCTGCTAAGCCATGGCCCAGCTCCTAGGCCAGTGAGACCTACGGGCATCCTGGCCCTACCTCCTGCCCAAGCCCTCCAGCCCTCTATTTTCTATCTGGGCCCTCTAGCCCCTGCTGTCTCTGGGCCAGCTGGGAGCTCTTTACCTCCTTTTAGTCCCTTCCACAAACCAGTCTTTCTTACCCCAGCTCAGATGTTAACCAGGAGCTCTGCTGCAGCCCTGCTCCCCAGAAGCTCCTCTCTCCAGGCTCCCAGGGCTAGACTGCTGGCCCAGCTCCAGCTCTGGGCTTATATCCTGATAGCCCAGGCCCTGTAGATCATGTAACTCCTAATTTCCCCCTGGCACACCTGCAGGCTGCTTCTCAGGCAGCCAGTCTTCCTTTTGGCAGCACCAAGCCTCCTGGTACAGTATGCCATCACATTGGTAGTGCTTGCTACTTGTGTGAGATTTCCTGCTGCTTTAAAACCACAATAATACCTAGGATACCCACAGTAGTTTTCATTCCTAGATCTCAAAGTACTATACCAAGCTGGTTAAGCTAACCTGTGCCATTTTGAAAATAAGGAAACTGAGTCACAGTAAAGGAGAAGGAGAAAATGGGCTTAAATTTGGTTACCCAGCTTGGGATCCTAACCATCCTAAGTTGGGGACCCGTACCCCAAATTAAAAGTCACTCTTAAAAATGTGGCTACATGCCAAAGGCAAGGCCATGTACCTAGTGAATGTCAAGGTCAAAATCAGAACCCAGATCTCCTGACTTCCAGCCCAGCACAATCATCTCTATCCACTGGACTATTCAGATTTCTGTTCCCCCACTATTAAAAACATAGAGCTCCACACACTAAAGGGCAGAATCTAACCTAATCTGTTGGCTACCACCTTTCCTATTTGTGTAGCTACAAACTACATATATCTGCCTCCGCCATTTTTAAGACTTCTGTTCTCTATACACTGTGCTCCTTCCTTGGCGATACAAATCTGCAAACATAGAAAGCTTTCAAGAATGGGAGTAAATTATTTACTCTTGGTTCCCAACCAGCAGTGTTTTCATTTAATTTCCCAGGTCCTTACTATAATCACCCTCTATACAATTTCAATCAAATTATATCCAACAATCTACCCAGCCCAAAGCTTGATGATGGTAAAAAAAATTCATGTGTGTTCTCAAATGCAGTAAATAATTGCAAATTACAGCAGGCATCAGCTATCTGACCCATGCTGCTCTTCATTAATAACCCTCCGATCCAGAAATGACTTGCTGTATGAATTTATCTCCAGGAGAAGCTCCCTGGCATAGGTAAAGCTGTCACACAAATTCTCATATCAAGTTAAATTGTGAAGGAAAGAATTTTCCATTTTTAACTGTATCAGAGAAAAAGTAGGCTTGTGAGACCAGGAAAAGTGCCTGGTAGCTATATCTTATTATCATCAGTCACAAGTTTTCTATTCTCTGATTCTTTAAAAATATTGTTCTAATGGTTGTTTGCAGGCAATGTTGGAAGCATGGGTTAGTGGATAGGGGTCTGAGGTTATGAGTCATCAACCCAGCTCAGTCACTGATTTTCCATATGGCCTTCAGGTCCTGGCTTCCCCAATGTGTGCACCTGTACTTCCTCTGCCATCCTCTGTCTCCAGCCACATCTTCACTGTAAAATAAGGTTTTCACATTGGGAATGAGCAACTCAAGACTACAACACTGTAAAATCCTCCAAAATAGAGGTAATTTTTACTTCAGTGTAGGCAGCTGAAGTCAAGCCCAGCTGGGGTTATATGGCTAACCTCAACTACTCTAAGGTAAAAACTATGGCTGCTGACAGATTGGAGTGGGGGGGGAGTGCTTTACCAGAAGAGGAAGTGCGTTAATTCAACCCAGCTCCCCAGATAGATAAAAGCTCTGCTGAAGTGCCTGATCTAATAGCTGGTTCAATAATCAGCTATTAGATAAAAGCACCAAAAACCCCGTGCTGAAGCACTTGATCCCAACAGACATTGGGCGAACCATATCAAACTAACGTGATGCCTCTTCTGAGCATGTGCTGTGCTTGGCATGGGGATGCACCAAGCTTAAAGTAAAAGTTGTTTTGTTTTGGTTTTTTCACATCTGGAAACAGCCGATGTTTTCTTTGTTTCCATAAAGACTTCACAGCAACAGCACAATCTCTAGTTTTCCACCTTGATGTAAGCACACCTTTTTTTGCAATGAAGGCATCATCTTTTTTGTTAATTTAATCTGTAAAATTCCTTTGGGCAAGGTCTGTATCTCACTACAGCAACAAGTGTAATAGAGCTCCAATCGCATTTAATACAATTGATTTATTTCATTTGGGCAGAGGTTGACCAGCTAATCGGAGATAAATGTTCCCCTGGAGAATAGGGTATTACCAAGCATGTTTCATATCTAAACATAGCTAAGTTATTATAATTGCTAATATTAAAGACCTCAATGCACCAAGGTACTTAAATACATCCCCAAGGTCACGTACTCCTATGGAAGCCAAGTATCTTGTTGAACTGATGTCTAATAGCTCAGGACATGAGATTTTGCTTCATTTAGACCTATACATAAAGGTTTAGCTGGCATACCTAGCCCAGTTAGGGGTGATATAACTGTGCTAATAAAAGCCCTAGCATAATCCTGCCAAAAATCCTTTGGCTGGGATAACTCATTTTACTCAAGAAACCAGCATAAGCCACCATGGCAAAAGACCTTTTCTACCAGCTGCATCCTTATCAGGATAGTTTGCTAGAATAGTAATACAACAAACCCTTTAAACTGCATAAGTAAGGCTTTGTTCTATCCATTCATCTTAACTGGGTTATTCTTGGGGTAAGGTAACACCTAGCATAAGATCCAATCTATGCTCAGGATACTGGTCTTGGTCTAGTTCTGTTGATTAGGTAGTGCAAGTTTTTACCAATATAATTATACCAGCATAACTGTAATGTGAACAAAGCTACGGGACTAGCTAAACTCACATAAAGCATATTTACATCAACATAATAGCGTCTACACAAGTGCCAGACCACTTTGGTGATATCAGTACTGTATGGATGTGGCTAAAGCAGTTCACCTTTCTAATGGATACAAGGTGTAAGCCTGCTAGACTGGCTCTTAGGGCTGGTATCACACCTTTCATTCCAAGAGATCCCACAGCCTTGTACAAACACTGTGCATGGGAGTCATTTCACCCATCACTGAAGTGCAAATGGATTGTAAGCTCTGCAGTGACTCTGCCACATTCCTGTTTTCCAAGCATCCCAAACTAATCAGGATCTGTACAGTTTATTCTGCTTTGGGGTAGGGAGATGGACTACATGACTTTTCAAGATCCCATTTGTCCTTATTTCCATGATTCTCAAAGGAAGAGCTGTGGTGGAGATGTGACTAAACAAATGGCATGTGAACTCAAAACTGCCTGGGTACTGCCAGTGCACATCAATCCATCACCTGGCCTAAATGCCAGAAACTGCACTCTCTGACAAGACAGGAACCTGCACCACCTGTAACCTCCCCTACATAAAGGAATGAATTAAATTCCTCACCTCCTCAGCAGCCCCAGGTCTTTTACAGTTGTACCACATCTGGATCTTTGACTCCAGCACAGCTTCCCCTTCCCCCTCTGCAGCCTGACACCGAAGAGAAGCAGAACTGGCTCTGCAATATTGCTGCAACCCTGCTGCTAGCAATGGGGCATTAAGCTGTGAACGAGTAATGAGAAAACTGGGAGTAGAAAGGAAGGGAAGAGATTATTAGACAATAAATTATCAACGCACCAAAAACTGCTCTGTACATATTTTCCTCTTCCCCTTATAGCTCCTCTAAGGTCCTGGGAAAGTGACAATTACACAATTCAAAGAGGTTAAGTTTATTAAAAAAAAAAATTAATTATTTAAAGAAAATGTGGTTGACATAAAGCACCTGATTATAGGGAGGTCACAAAATAAAATATTTAGTACTAGCAGAGAAGGCAATACATCCTCTTCAGTGCACAAAACTGGGAATGAAACTGCACAGGCAGCGGGGTCTCAGCAGAAGCTCACCGCAGTGACCATTCCAGAGACAGAAAGCAAGGAGAATGAAGCCAGCTGGAATCCCCAGTCCCTATGCCAGAGTTTTCTAAAGGACTCTGATGTACCCTGAAGATAGACAGATGATAATGAGGGTATGTGCTAGGGCTACAAACTTCCTACAGGAGATCCTAATCAATCTTTTGCCTTGCAGCACCCAGGGAGTTTGGGCTTTCTCCTGAAGCAAAACCCCATGCAACAGGAGTATGCAGTAGGGTATCTAAAGAGAATTATTAAGTCCTCCCCAATATTTGTTTCTTTGAAACCAAACAAAGCTTATTAAGCTCAAAGTAAGAGGTCACATACAACAGCTTATGGCATGTCACCCCTGACGATACCAACCCCAGCTTGGAGGAGGTGGATCTCACATCCACTGTAGCCTCACGGTGTTAAGATGCACACCTCACCATGCTGCTACCAAGTTCACCAGTTTGTGAACTGGCACTCCACGTAAGGCCCTTTCATGAGACATATTAGATCTATGCTATACACCAAAGACCCCCGAATTATGCAGCAGGAGCTTCTACACGTTCTCTGCAGTGCTATCTAATCCATGCAGAGGTCCTTTGTGTTTTCATAGTTATTTTTTTCCCCTTCTCCCAATTTTAAGTAACTGCAGACTGTTCCTGATAATGAATAACACAGGAGTTGATGGGGGGAGGGAGGGGAAAATTAGCTTGTCAGTTCTGACAAGATCATTGCACAAAACAATGACAGTTAGGGCTACCAGGGAAGTGGGGCTAACTTTTCTTCTAGAAGTCTGGTTTGTGCAAAATATGCATGCAAAGGGACGTGTGTGCATACTTTTCTCATGCACAGGGGTGTATTCCAGCTAGTGCCGGTGCTTTTATTCATACAAGCACATATTCCACAGTATAAAACTATCTAAAGTCCCAAGGCACATACTCTGGTTGCTAGTTTATGCTGAAGTGCATCTTACTATTGTCATGACCCAAAAGGCATGATTGTGTGTGTGTGCTTCGGCATCAGAATTATCCACGTTAAGTTGCAGAGCATTGCACGGGAGTTTCCTGTAGCAAGAGGAGACTCCGGTGCAGGGACCAGTTTCCCGCCTTTTCTGCAGCTTCTTTTGCAGAGTGCATTGCTCGAGTTGCAAGAGGAATGCACGGTGCAAGAGAGTTCCCGCCACCGGTATGCAAATTCGTTCCCCGTGATTGGCTAGTGCTAAATTATTCACACATGGCGGCTAGCGATTGGCCTGTTAGCCGTATAAGAGGCTTGAGCAGTTTCCGCCCAAGCCGAAGAGGACTCCACA
>NW_005842114.1:1994772-2004476 GCF_000455745.1 Alligator sinensis | reverse complement strand
TGCCATCTCGGTGTAAGTAAACAATCTTTTAAACTACCGATACGCGTCCGTGCCTAATTCCAGAGCGAAGGCCTTCCCTCTCCGCCCCCGCGTGCCCGGGCTGCTGGCCACAGCCTGCGTGCAGCGCGAAAAAGGGCTCGGGGCGCTCCCGGCCCGCACAACTATTACCCCTGTTAACTGGATTAAAACTAGCTGGCCCACACAGCTTCATTTTGCTGTGTAGACATACCCTAAAAATGCAGTTGAATATTCCATGGATAGCTCAAGCACACCAGTCCTGACTCGCCAAATGGATGCCAAAAAGCTGAGGCTCAAGGAACATAAGAAAAATATCATTTATCTAACTCATAGGTACCATGACAGAGTTGGTGCTCAGCAGTGGCCATAACATCCCATGGTAGCCATTTGATCTCTGTCCCCACTCCAGCTCCGAAGCGTACCCACCATTTGTACCCCACCTGCCATGCCTTGGTGTTATTTATAAACTAGTCAATTGCCCATCAAGAATGACGGGGAGACGGTGGGGAGGGGGCTGGGACAGAGTGCCACCACTTAATGCCCTATGCTGCCGCTGTTCTGCCTCAAGCAGGGAGCGGGGTGAGGGAGCTGAGGCCAACCCTACTGCCCTCAGCTCCCCCACCCTCTGTCCAGTCCTCGGTGGGGCTTCAGAATCAGGGCGGTGCTCCCCCATGCTTGGACCACTCTGTTTCCATCAGCCAATCAGAGTGCGAATAAAGCCTTATGGACAGACAAACAGACTTAGGCATTTATAATATTAGAATGAGTGGGAGGCTGCCCCCAGGGCTTTAGAGTGAGCCAATTCTAACTCTACCTTGCCCCTAGGACATTATGCTACAGCCCTCCTGCCTCTATTAGTGCCTCAGGACACCAGGTGCCTTTGTGACCTCTTCCACCCCTGTAGCCATACCCATGCCTCACAAATGTCACTTTAAGTTGTCCCCAGGGCCCTCTAGCCCATCCATTAAACACTCCGATCAGCCTGCTGGGCCCCCGGCCAGGGCAAGGCTCTTTTTTCCCTGGGTCCCTGGCCCTTGTACTCCAGTTGGCCTGACATGCCTCTGGCCCTGGCAAAGCTTGCTCCTTTCCCAGGCCCTTGTAGCTTAAGCGTATTATGGCCCACTGCCAGAACATTAGTCCTCCAGCCCATGACATCTTTTAATATGGGAAAGCCGGTGCACAAGTGACAACCACATGAGCTTGGCAGGACCCAATGGCAGGGATGTCCAAAACAACCAGAGACTTCCATCCCACTGTAGCCCTCATCTGCCTTCACAGCCATAGAGAATGAGCATGTCTTCAAGTACACCTGTTCCACCAATGGGGTCTTCAGGAGTCTGGACCATGCTTAGTCTGGGACCTCACCTGAGATCTGTTCACCAGGGGAAACCCTATAACAGCTGCAGAACACCAGACAACATCAGTCAACTCCATCAATTGTGCAACCTTATGGAAGGTGCTGGCTAGGTTTGGTTGTCCACTGACATTCAGTGTCCTTAAGCTACTCCATGACAGGATGACCGCCACAGTCTTTTGCAACAGATCAGAGACTTACCCATTTACCATCCATACTGGTGTCAAGCAAAGCTGCGTCATTGCCCCAACCCTTTTTTCCATCTATCTTGCTGAGATTTTGATTTCTCATTCATAACCACCTTCCTACACAGAACTGCAGCAAAACAAAAGTTACCAGAACTAACATCACCGACCTTCGGTATGCTGATGACTGTGTTATCCTCGTATACACTGAGACGGATCTGCAGTCTGCCCTTGACCTTTTCTCAGGTGCTTATCACAGCCTAGGACCCTCCCTTAACATTAGGAAGATGAAGGTGCTCAACCAGCCTGCCCCAACACAAGCTTCTCCCTTCCCCCAACAAGTTACCATTGGTGGAGAACCCCTGGAAAACATCAAGCATTTCCCATACCTTGACAGTCGTGTCTCCTAGACAGTCACTCTTGGTGTAGAAATTGAACATAGGATCCTCTGTGCCAGTGTATTCTTCAGAAAGCTGCTTCACAGCATCTTTGCTGACCAAGAGTTGCAGATGGAGACTAGATCCTGGTCTACAATGCAGTGGGTATCCCCATGCTCCTCTAAGGGTGTGAGACATGGGCGACATATCGAAGCCATCTTAAGCACCAGGAATGGATCTGTGAGCACTGCTTCAGGAAGATCCTCTGCATTAGATGGAGAAGATCACTGCACCAATGCCAGCATCCTTTCTGCAACTAACACAACCAGTATTGAGGCAAAGATCATGAAACATCATCTCCACTGGAGTAGCCACTGTGTATGGATAGCAGATGCTCATCTCCTGAAGCAAGTCCTCTTCCCTCAATTTAGTCATGATAAGAGGGTCCTTGAAGGACAAAGGAAGTGTTACAAGGATACACTGAAAGCATACCTTTAAAAGGGTGGCATGAACCCTACAAATTGGGAAGAGCTGGCTGGTAACAGGTCTCAATGGCACTGCGCCATACATCAAGCCACACCCCACTTCAACCAGAACCATCTGGCTAAGGAAGCTGAGAAATGGCAGAGGAGAAAGGAAAGCACACAACATCCTAGCCAACAGTTGTGACCCCCCTCTCCTCCCAAGGCATCACTTGTCATATCTGTGGGAAAATTCACAGAGCATAGAGATTGGACTCCTCAACCACCCTTAACACTCACCAGTAATTCCCCCTCTCCCCCCAACAGATATCCTCATATTGAAAAAGAGACGGCTGAGAGGGTACTTGTTAGCAGCTTACCGCTATATCAGAGAAATACACATCAAGGGCTTGGCAAACAACTGTTCACCAAAGCACCCTTGGGCAAAACCAAAAGTAATGTCCTGGAAGACCATTTCAGGCTTAACACTAAAAAAACCTTCTTCGCAGTCAGGTCATTCAAACTGCAATCATGTACCCTGGAAATCTTCAAGAGGAGACTGGATGGTCACCTTGCTGGGATCACCTGACCCCAGTTGTCTTTCCTGCCTAGTGCAGTGGGGCTGGACCCAATGATCTTATGAGGTCCCTTTCTGCCCCTAACAATCTCTGAATCTGTGATACCCAATGAGTCCTCCAGCCTTGACCTAACTCCCCACCAGCCTTCCAGGGTCCCGAACCCCAGGCTGAGCTGCTTTGGCTCAGTCCAGACCTCAGGTCAGGCTATTGTAGCCTAATCCCATCCCTCAGCCCTTGACCCCCAGCTAGGCTATCTGACAGTAGCCTCAGCTCTCCCAACTTCAGCCTAACTCATTACACCAGCCTCCGGCCCCTGGATCCCTAACTCCTGGCTAGACCACTTCTGCTGGCCTTGGATCTTCCAGCCTTGGTCTACAACAGCCCACAGCCTTCTGGGTCCCTGACCCCAGACTAGGCTTCCTGACACTGAGTGCCCTGTCAGGCAGTCTTACATGGCCTTCACGCCTCACCTGTAGCCACAATCCGGTCCTTTGATTCTTAAACAGAACATAAACACAAGCTCAATGGCTTGATAACAAAACTCCCCATGCTGGGTCCTTACTTCCCTGAAAGTTATCAGTCCACCTTAGCTCTTTCCTTTCAGCTTTCTGGGACAGGTAGGATGCCAATCAGCACATCTCCCACACCCAGCTTGCTCAGGGGCTCCTTTCCCTGCAGCTTGCAAGGCCAAGCTGACTGCCTGGTCTCTGGCAATGGCCTATGCATCTTGAAAGCCCCACTCCTTCCTGTCCAGCCACCCACAGGGGTTTCCATTTTGGCCTGATGATGACCAGCCTGCTCTCTTTTGCTGTAGCTAAACCCAGCTGTCTGCAGCTTCTATCTCCAGGCTGCCTACATGTCTGCCCCTTCACTGCTTACTGTGGAGCAACTAGCTCCAGGACAGTCTCTCCCCAAGTGGTAGCTTCTATCTTGCCTGTTTGCATCCCAGCAGCTAGCCGTTGCTCAACTATTAGTCCCACACAGCAAGCTTAGCCTGCTGTAGTATCCCTTAAAATAACAGGAGCCTCTGGCTCTCTGTTATAGTGTCCCTTCCAGCCAGAGCTCAAATCCAAAATGAATACAGCATCAAAAAATGAGGCAGATAATTGGAACAAAGTTAAAGAAACCAGAGAAAGGGAATAAACAGGAAGTAAAACCTTGAACAATGCCCCTATACTATAATCCAGTGCCTTGAATCATTCCATTGGATGATGAACAATATTCTGCATCCGCAATGAAGAAAGTTGCTACCACATAAAGGAACACAGTTGCGAGGTTCTGTGTGAGAGACATCATAAAATTAGCAAGGTCCCAAGAACCCCAGTGTGTTCCCCTACACCTTCCATGTTACTCTAGTGTTCTGCACTGCAGTGACTAATACCCAAACTGCCAACAAAGGGTAATAAGGCAATGGTCAGACTGATATAGATGACAGTGGAGTCCAGACCTAGGAGTACTTACTGTCACGATGTCTAAGCAGGTTTTCATGACAAAGTGGTAAATACCCCCACCCAAAAGCAGCCCTGTCAACACTAGTGGTGTAGCACTAATTCTGACTGCTATTACTGTGATCCTGATTGCTATTACAGACACCACTGGATAGAGCCTTAGTGGTGGATTCTATTCTCTAAGCTAGGAGAAGCCTCCCTTCTTTTCTAGCATCAACTACATTACAGTAACCCGGTTGCCTCTTTCTGCCAATCTTTCTCTCTCCAACACTTCCCTCTACCATTGGCTTCTTACCAGTTTCTCCCCAGTCTATCTGATTCAGGCTTTTCCTTTCAGTTTATATATATATATATATATATATGGCAAATTAAATTCCTTTTGCTTATAACCTGACAAACATGATTAATAACTGTTTATCTATATTTTAAAAGTGTGAAAAGAGTTACTTATGTTTTTAAAGGGAAGAACTTGTAATAAAGTGTATATGACATGCAAAGAGTGAGCCAACTAAGTTTCTCTTTAATCACTTTTTTCAGACTCTTAATAAGAGAGAGGTTACTGGTCCTCCTTTAACCAGTCTGGACTTTTCAAAAGCTTTGGTCAAAGTCCCTCACAAAAGGCTATTAACTAAACTAACTGGTGAGGGAATAGGTGACTACTGTCAAGGAAAAGAAATCATATGAAAGGAAAAACACAGTGGGTTGAGATAATGCTTCAATGATGGACATGGCAAAGGTAAGCAGCATACTATTCACAAGTCTTTCCCTGGAAGCAAGATAACACTTGCAGTGGTGGAGGATGGTACTGTGACTGAAGGATTGCACTGAAAGGCACAGAAATGTTCAGTTCCTGAATTCTTGCCTCAGGGTTACAAATTGCATGGAGGTTTGTGAGTGTTTCCAATACCATGGTAGGAATCAGTGCCATAGATTACCAATTACTCTGCAACTATCAGGTACAGGGCTTTCTGTACCCTCCTCTGAAAAATCATCCAATCCTAGCCATTATTGGAGCCAGGGTGCCAGACTGGATGGAGCTAATTTCTGAGGTCCTATGTTAAAAATTCCAAATTTCCACAAAAATATTCTTTTTAAAAAGATATTTTTGACATTTTTTTCATTCATCTTCACCTTTCAAATTCTTCATTGAGTGTATGTCATTCAGAATGTTTGTCCACCAGCTTAGACTATCTCTTTGTGAGAACTATCATTTGAATTTTATGGGAAACTTCACGGAAGTTGGTGAAAAAAATAGGCTAGACTCCTGTGGATTTCATGAACCACAAGTAAGATAGCTGGAAGTCCTCCCTCCTGCCAATTTCTCATAAGGAAATCCTTCCAAGTACAGCTCATGTTGCTATTGTGCCTGCCAATTGATGGAGAAGCACCAAAACAAGCAAGCAATTAGACAGAACTATTTAGTAGCCAGCCTCACTGTGCATTATGCACATTATCATGGCCTGGTATTAAAGACAAGACCCACCTGGGACCCTCACAGATAGCAGCCCTTCCACGCAGATGGAAAGGGAATCCATCTGGTTGAGTCAGCTGGAGCTTTGTTAAACATTCTCAAATGGAATTCATTGTTTTCATATCTTACAGTGCAAGCATTTCCAACTGCATAGCTAGCGACTCCCCTGTGGATTAATGGAGACTAATATGCAACCCTTTGAAACTCCTATTCAAATCATATATCTAGAGGTTAGTGCCCAGCACACTAACCAACTATGCCATCAAGCCATCTGCATTAAATTTAATAATAACCACTTTCAAGTATTCCTCTCTAATACACTGAAACTCCTCTTTAAATACGGAAGGACATTGTGCTTTGAAGCAACAAAAAAACCTCACCATTATGTGGGATTGTTAACTGCACTGCAGGTCAGAAAGAACAACACCTAGGAGTAACATACAAGCATTGACTAATTATTGCTGTCAAACACCCAAGTGAGCCAAGCATGTGAATATCCATTTTACAGATGGGGGGCACTTGAAACACAGACAGGTTAAGTGACTTGCCTAAAGACATAGAAAAAGTCACTATCAGAGTTATGACTAAGAACTCAGGAGAGGTCCTATCTCTCAGCCCAAGGGCATTTTTACCTCCTACTGGAAGTTACCAGTCTCTTCAAACACACTAATTAATTTGTGCACACAATACCCATGTGGGGAAAGGATGTCCCGTCTGCATTTCAGCGAAAAGAAACTGAGGTGCAGAGTACCTGACTCACCCACATTCATAAAAGAAACCTAGAGCACAGTTGGGAACTGAACTTAGCACTCTTAGCACCTCAACTGTACTGCCTTCACCATAGGATCATCCTCCAGTTTTGGCTTACAGATCAGGTAAGGAAGTGTCTGGATGCAAATCATCTAGTGGTTAGAACCAAGAACACGAAAGATGCAGTAAGAGAAATAAACCAGAGGTGTTAGCAATTCCTTTAGTATCTCCTGATGAAACGAGCAGTCTGAAGACAGCGTCTCAGTTACAAAGATAATTCAATGGAAAATATAATAACAGTGTTCAAAATAAAAATAAGAATTATTCTATGTGGTATCCCAGGGAAATAAGACCGGAGGCGCCGGAACGGCCTCCCGTGGCGAGACCCGAGGCAGGGGCAACCCTCCCAAAAAAAGAAAGAAAGAGCCCTGAGAAGAGGGCATACTTACCTCTAGTAGGGAAGGGAGAGCTGCGCCAAGAAGAGCTGCTGACGCAGTTTATCAGCCGTTTTTATTGCAGACGGATGATGTCATAAAAAACCACCACCCGGCAGATTTAAAAGTCGGCGGCAGAAGAATGGTGGGGGAGACGGCAGGGACACTGGAGAGTGAAGTTGCTCCCCAGCTGACATCCCCAGAAGGCATACAGCCCTGGTAGGGGCAGTACCCAGACCCTCTAAGGGGGTCTTATCCAGGTTGGAGAAGGGGGATGACGTCGAGGGACCAGAGAGGACTGCAGACATCAGACCCGTGAGCGGGGTGGGCAGAAACCCACGCCCAGATTCTTTAATTATTTTCCTTTCCTTTTACTTTGAATTTTGAAAGACCAGAGTCGTGACCAAAGAAAGACCCTCCACGGGTCCAGGGTCATGAAGGAAGACTGGGGCCAGATTGGCAGGGACCTGAAGGAAAGTTGGGTGTGAAGGCAGGGAACAATTGTATGCCTCTTGGCCATCTGAGATAGGTGAATCGGGGAACAGGCCAACGACCCACCATCCAGCGATCCCGATGGTGATGCATGGCTGGGGTGCAGGGGAGGTGGAGCCCCAAGAACATTTCCGGCAGGTAGTACCTGAAGCAGCGAGAAACCCCGGGAAGGAGCATCTCCACTGAAAAAAGAGAAGACCAGGTTGTGGCAGGTGTGTGTCAGGGCTTCCCTCAGGGTGGAGCACGATCTAACAGCTAAGATCTGGGAACATACCCCTCAGCCGGAGTTGAGTGAACACTCAAAGGCCGCCCGAGAATTCCTCTATGAGGTCAGACGGGGGCATGTGGCATCTCCAGTTCAGCCCCTGGTCACCAGCCACTACTTGGTCACAGGTAAACATGCCCCAAGGTATAAGTTCTGTGAGACACTGTAATGGAAAGCCTCCAAAATATATCAGCCAGGAGCTGAAGCTGGAATACCAACATTATAAATACCATAAATACCATCTCCTTCTTTTCAGAGGAGGAAAAAAATCAGTCGGGAATATAAGGTAAAACGGTTAAAGGGACACAACTTAGTAAGAAGTACTACATTATCCACATATACAGAGCAAAACTTGAGCCTAAGGGTAGGATTTTCAGAAACAGTCAGTGTCAGCCTGACTTTACTCTATGGGTAAAAATCCCATTTAAACAGGAGAGGAGTCGGGTCATTTCTGAGGCCTTCAGAGAATCTCAGCACAAGAATCCAAGAGAGACTACTGAGTGTGTAACTCATTCTCTAACAGCCATTGAGTCACAGCACAGCAGACAGATAGACAGTAAGACTACACACAATTAAGGGCACCTACATACAACACAGAACCATAACATCTCCCTTGCTATATTTACAGTCACATTACACTCCATTAAGGTTGGAGAGGAAACAAAATTGGTAAATGTTAAAAGTAGCATAAGTAGCAATACCTTTAATCCAGGTTGCCCAACACTGTTACAAGATCCTGTTTTCACTTGCTTATATCTTTGCCATACTTTAATGGTTCCAACTAAAATGTTCAATGACAGATGTCTGTCCCATTGAAAAAAATTCTTATAACCATTTTACTGAGAAGATCTAATTGCATGTATAACCTTAAGTCTGAAGATTCCTGATTTGTGGATGCTTAACTTGGCAACTTTCATGTTCTTTAAATGTAGGGTTTTTAATGCAGTCATTTTCTATTGATCATGTGTACCTTCCAGCTAGACAATATGTTGTTATCTCATAAAATGACTGGCCCACCGAGGACAACTTCTGCAATTGGCCCTACCTGTTCCTCTAGCTAAGTGGTTCTCAACCTTTTTAGATGGAAGACACCCCTCAAGAGACTCAAAGCACCCCTCAGAAAATGCCATCTCTTAGTGGTGACTCACTTTTTGACTACAGAAAAATAATAGAGCCATTCTTCTTTCACAAAGATGTCAGAAAGACTTCAACAGGTCAGAACATTTTTAACATTATGGGGTGCCTATAAACATGGTCTCGGGTGGGGAAGGGAGTATTTTAATTAGAGCTGCTCTAATTAAAACAACTGCAGCACCTCATATATTCAGCATCCCATGTTTCAAAATGGGGCTGGGGGCGCTTTAACTAAAATTCACTTGACAAGCTTTAGTTAAAGTGCCCCCACCACCATTTTAAAACATGGGACACAGAATACACAAGACAGTGCAGCACGCTGGAGCGTTCTGATTAAAATGATCTAGGAAACTTGATTAATCGAATCTGCTCCAACACATTCTAATCAGAATGCATCAGAGCACATGTCAAAGTGCCCATGGATTCTTATTGGCTATCTTGTGAATCATGTTTGTACACTTCACAGTTCAGCGCCCTCAAATAGTCTCAAGGCATCCCAGGGCTGAGAATCACTGCTTTAGGTCAAGGGTGTCAAACATCTGGCCCACAAAGATGGGTCATCTAGCTTCTCATCATGGTAAGAGCTGGGCTGTCTGAAAGGGAACATGTTCTCTCCTGGAGGACAAGTTCTCTCCAGGACCTGTGTGTGAGCAGAACTAGTGAAGAGTTCTCAGTAATTCGAAATAGCTGACAGGCCATATTCCTTGCCAGTCGTCCTTCCCCCCCCCCCCCCCCCC
>NW_005842114.1:1975498-1994741 GCF_000455745.1 Alligator sinensis | reverse complement strand
CCCCCCCAACCACCTCTTTTTCTCTGTGATAAAAATCCCCTGGCTCCTGGCAAGAAATATGGCCCCCCAACTGATCTGATTTTGACATCCCTACTCTAACTCAAGTAATAACAGTGATCCTTTGGAACTGCAAATCCCATGTTCAGCCTCCATACACAATACCCAGTGGGACTGTTAAAAGGAAGCTAAACCAAAACTAAACTGCAGCCCCAGGCAGCCCTGAACCTTGGGAATATCCAGATACTTTGAGTTCATCCTTTTAGTAAGCTTCCAGTATATGTACTATGTTTTTAACAACTGAAGGTCATAGACAGACATGCGTTTGAATTCTAAGGCACTTTAAATTCAGTGTTGTGCAGATGTGTAGCT
Source organism: Alligator sinensis (assembly GCF_000455745.1). NCBI lineage: Eukaryota > Metazoa > Chordata > Crocodylia > Alligatoridae > Alligator > Alligator sinensis. The sequence goes on along the minus strand of NW_005842114.1, from coordinate 1,994,372 downwards.
GCCCCTTTCTCCCCCAGAGAGCATCAAAATGGCCACAAAGGCATGCATCAGCACCGCTTTTCAGTCAGGGGAAACAGCTGAGAACCTGGAGCACAAGACACCCTGCATATCTCTGGAGATTCCTGAGAACAGTTGATCATTCAGAAGAGGGCTCATTGGCCGTCTTCCTGTCCTACCACAACTCTCATGGGAGAGGCAGAGCACTGCGGGATGCCTGAGGACCACTGGAGCATACAGACATGTTGTGAAGGATTTCCAAGGGACAGTGCTTCAAAGATGTTTCTCATTGTTCGCGGATCGTTTTTGCAGTGATCCGGCCATTTCTGAAGCATTTATTCAGCCATGCATAGCTTTGCTGTTTGGAGCTTCCATGGCTGGGCCAACTGTACTTGTACTGACAAAGGCTCACAGAGTTTTAAAGATCTGGCACCAGTGGCTCTGGCATGTATTGGTGCTGGAGCACTTCTCCCTTACCCCCTCATCCAGGCATCAGACACCACAGCACCAATGCAAGGTTCCAAGAACCAGTCTCAGCTGGGAAGTAACAAAGATCTTCATTTTTAAAAGCATTGTTAAGTCACTCGTGTCTAGAAGGTTTTGAAAAAGTATTTTCATTTAATGATCAGATTTAATCTCTTTAAGTTTTGTTGAAGTCACTTTTGCAGGGCCATAGGCTAAAATCAATCTTAAAAGGGTTGCAAAGCTGTTCAGTTGTGGTTAGATAAATTATTATTCCATAACTGTGAGTCTTAATCTAATTGGAGATTGTATCTAGGATTTTCTCCAACAATTTATTTTTACTTGCAAATACTTGCAAGGGAATGACGTTGTAATGGAGGGGGAGTCACTCCACGTCCTCCCTTTCTTCCTACTAGATGCCTATATGCTAATGTCGCATTTCAGCTGGTATTAACACAATGTTGCCAGGACATCAGTGAATGGCAGTAAAGAACTAGCATCTCTTTCTTTGTACTGGGGTGGACCACTCCAAAATATTAGGTTCTGTGTCTTGCTTGAACCTACCCTTCCTCTCCTCATGTGGGGCCACTTGTTGGTCATCTTCTCTATAACAATACTTACCACTTGGTTACTCTACTCCAGCCAGCAAAGTAGAATCCCATATACATACTGCCATTGACACAACTTCAGAAGCTGCCACCTTACAAGGAGCTTCCACTATAGTCTATTTATACAGTGAAGCCCAGGGGAACTATGCCCAGACACTAAAGCCCCTCTTCCATGTATCTCAGCATTAGTAACCCAATGCTCTACCACCCCAGTGCAGGGCCATGTGGCCTGCATTATCTTTGGGTAAATATATCCAATTTGACATGTCATTTGCTTTGAACTGCAGCTCTTGGTGTCTCCTAGCCCTATGCTCCCTGGCAATCACTTGGCTGGCTCCCCCTAGCCGATGCAGGGAGCTGCTGCAGGGGCAGGAGCAGACTGCTGCCATGAGCAGCAAATTTTCTCCCGCATCTCTGCATGTGTAGACATCTGCCCAGGGTGAGTTTACTTTAGAGTAAATTACTGTAGAGTAAACCCACCCTGGAGCATTTGCATGTGTAGATGTGCACAAAAGCAATCTACTGGTATCTGTGCCAAGCTGCCTTTGTAAAATGAGTTGTTGGTTTCATTTCAGGTCAGAGTAAGTAGGGATCCACATTGCAAAAAAACAAACATCTCCATAACCAGCACCATTATTGTAAGTGATAGCTAAGGGTCCAGAAACAGATGACCCGGAAAAGGCCCTGATAGTTCAACCACCTGCCTCAGCCCTTGAGTTTCAACCTCAACACCAACTTGAAAGAACTAAGCCAAAGAATTGTAGGAAAATGTCCACAGCTACTCAGATAACGTTTTCAGCTCCAGAACCACCAACGTTAAACTCACTAAAAAAGAAAAATCAACAGAGTTTAATCCATACTGCTTGCCAGCTTTGCTGAGGACCAGTAGGATCCTCACCTTGTTGCAGGTTAGCACTTCATTATCATTGGTGACGTGGAAGCCAGGCATTAGGCTTAAGGTTCATTTTAAATGAGGTGAACTCTGCAGCAAAAAACAAAACCTTTTCATTTGGGAAACTTCTTACTTTCCTAGTATCTTCACTGGAGAGATAATTGCTCTACACCATGCTGTCAAATAGGCCAAGAACATATTTACCTGAGGGAGGTTTAGCATAGCACAGCTTCTACTAGCTCAGCAAAGTCTGGTTTCCTTTTTTGGAGCATGTTTCCATATAGTGGTTGCAGAAAGGAATTGAGATGCCTGGTGAGCAGCCATCCCTCATCTACTCTTTTAACTGCTTTGTATGACTCTGGAGAAGTCATTTGGTCTAACAGTTTCAACAGGAACCCACACCCCAATTTAAACATGTAAGAAAATAGGTTATTCTGCAAGTTGCTTAGCAGCTGTAACTCTCAGTTAAATGGGAGTTGAGGGTGATCTATGTCATTGTAAAGCTAGCCCTTTTTATTTAGTTGTCTGAAATAAAGCATCTAGGTTTAAAAATTATGGCTTCCCTTCTTTGGACTAAATATTTGAAAAGTGGGGGTCATTTGATATGCAAGAAGAGTGTACAGACAGGCAGTTGCATTCATGTCTGTAATTTCCACATAATGTAGAAATATGGATGCACAGCTTTTTTCTACATGAAAGGCAGCCTCCTCTTTCTGAGAGTATGGTCTTGAGTACCCCACTGTCACTATAAGAAGATGAAGAAAACAACACTAACAAGCTTGCTGAGGTACCATAGATAAGTCATTTAATATGTCTGTGAGGCAATTTCTCCATCTATAAATAAAAAACAGAGCATTATTATTTGATCATGTTGAGCTGCAATTTTTGATTTACATGGAATGTATTTCTTGTCCCGCTTAGAAACTGAGACAACAAGAGCAACCATGTTTTACACACACACACACACACACCCCCTTGTTACACACACACACACACACACACCCTTGTGGCTCCTGGGTTCTGCACCTGCTTTACCAAAATGTTAGTTCAGGATCTGCTTGCAAACCATCTGGGTCTAACAATGCTCATAACCTCAAGCTGCTAATTATTGTTTTTCAATTGCTTTTTCTAATTTTTCCTTCTGGCCCCTTTGAAAGACAGAGCCAGGAGCCCTGCACCACTGGGTTTCTCCTCAGTACCAAAACGCCATGGGGAGGGAAAGGAAATCAGATTGCAGGAGGAAGTCAGTGGTGGTAGTTGTTGGAAAGGAACAGCTAATTTGCACCTTGCTGGCAAGTAATTAGAAATTCAACTATGCTCATTTATTCGAACTATGCTACACAACAGCAAAATCACCTAAAACCATTTTGTCTCTCTCTGTTTGCTGGCCTCTCTTTAATGAAAATCTTTCTTCAGTTATTTGCTGTCTCTCTGCTAGGAGAGGATGTCCTATTCCCTGTATTTTCTGCTGTCATGGTGCTGCCAACCTGTGTAATAAGGAAAAATGAAGCAGTAATTCATCTTTTTCTCAAAGGCCTCTATCCTTCCTCCACTCTCTCTACTGAATTGAAATCTTTGGGGGTTGCCCGGTCACTTTGTGCATTAGGAACTGAGGAAATGAATTGCACTGCTGACAAAATGATGTTCCACAACTCTAAAAAGAGTTTAATATCCAGAAGCTAAGGACTGGTGTTGTGAAAGATTATCGGCAATCCCTCACAGTTGAGGATGACTGTCTTCCAAGACTGCCTTATCTGTGGGTCCAGAGATGGCTGACAAGGCCAGTCCAGAATCAGCAGGTTCTATTGCAAGTCAGGCATCATGAGCAGCTCTGGATTATTGATTTGGTCTGCGACACACTGTTTCTGCTGCTCCTGCTTTTCTGGGTCCTGTTGTCATTGTGAGGTTTCAAAGTACTGAGATCCTTGCACCAGATTCTTCCTCCATTTGGGGCAGTACTGGGCAATAGTCTCTCATGAGTTGATTTCGATGCTACGTTTTATTAAGTTGGCCTTGAGGACATTCTTGAAGTACTTTCTCTGCCCTTCTCTTGAATGTACACCTTGACTGAGCTGGAAAAATAAAATTTGCTTCAGGAATCTGGAGTCAGACATCTTGATGATGCGGCCAGCCCAGAGCAGTTGATGCCAGATGATCATCACCTCAATGCTTGCGGTGTTTGCTTGTGAGAAGACAGTAACATTGGTGCATCTGTCTTCCCACTGGATTCAAAGGAGCTTTTGCAGGCAGCATTGATGGTACCTCTCCAGCAATTTGAGGTGTATCCTGTACACTGCCCACATCTCAGCTCTATACAGTAAGGTAGGAATCATGACTGCTTGATAAACCATGAGCTTGGTTTCAAATCTGATGTTGCAATCTTCGAACGCCTGTTTCTCCAGATAGCCAAAGGCTGCACTTGAACACTTGAGACTATGTTAAATATTTTCATCAATGTCAGCCTTCTGTGAGAAACGGCTTCTGTGGTATGGGAAATACTCAATGTTCTGGAAGACCTTAGTCTTCTGAATGTTAAACATCAGTCCCATTTTCTTGTATGCTTTTGCCTGAAGATCTGCTTCTGAGTGAGTACACACTACAGCATCCTCAGTGCACTAGAGCTCGATGATTCAGGTCAGGGTAGTCTTGTTTTTGGCTGAGAGTCAGCTGAGATTAAACAGCTACCATCCATTTGGTAGTTTAGCTCCACTCCAGCTGGAAGCTTGTTGGTGGTCAGAGGTAGCATCACAGTAAGGAATATTGAGTGTTAGAGTGATGATGCAGCCTTGCTTAACTCCAGTCTTAACTTCAAAGAGATCTGTGATAGATCTGTTACTGAGAACCGTTACTCACACAATGTCATGGAGCCAGCAGAAATGGTGACAGATTTTGGTGGGCATCTGTACCTCAGAAGGACCTTCCACAGCACTTCTCAAGTGATAGAGTTGAAGGCTTTCATGAGGTCAAAGAAAGCCATATAGAGAGGTTTATGTTGTTCCCAGAATCTTTTCTGCAGTTGGCAAGCAGTGAAGATCATGTTGGTTGTGCCTCTTGATGTCCTAAGCCCACACTGAGATTCCAGGAGGAGCTCTTCAGCAAGTGGAAGGGGACAGTTCAGGTAGGGTTACCATACATCTAGGTTTTCCCAGACGTGTCCTCTTTTTTGGGCCTCCCATTTCCATCTGGGTGGGGTTTTTTTAAATATCAACAAATGTCCAGGATTTTGCTCTGCTTAGCATTGAAGTTTTTCCCAGCACTTCCCAATTTGCTCCAACAAGTTACTGCTTGGGGTGGGAGGAAAGGGGGAGGGTGATTGGAGGCAGGGGTATCAAGTGCATCTGCGCATGGCCCTGGCAGCTGCAGGCAGGTAAGTCTATAGAGGGCAGGGGTTGTAGAGCCAGGGCTGCGGATTGGGGGGGTGCATGTGTGTGTGTGCAACTATGTGTGAGAGAGGGGATGGGCATGGGGGGGGCAGGTGGCTGCCGGTGCTGGTGCTGCAGCAGGGCAGGGGAGGTGGGGCAGGTATCTGCCCCTCCAGTGGGGGAAGATTGCAGGGGGGCTCTTCAGGGGCAGCAGGTAGCTGCAGGCCCAGCAGGGCTGTGGGGGACAGGGGGCTGCAGGTCGGGAGTGAGTGGCACCAGCATGGTCTGGGGGGCAGGGTATTCTGTGTCAGAAGTGAGGGGCAGCAGCAGAGCTGTGGGGGGTGTAGCTTGGGAGTGAGGGGCAGGGCACAGGCATATCACTGCCCTCCCCACAATCATCCCCCCCACCTCTCCCCCACTGGTGTCCTCTTTTTTGAAACTGGAACTATAGTAACCCTAGTTCATTAGATTTCTCACAGTGACCTTTCAGGATTGTGTTGTGAAAGAAAAGTGATACAAAACAATACAAGTGATACAAAACAAGTAATACAAAACAACAGTTCAATATAGCTAAAAATTGCTAGAGTTCAGCCACAAGTTATGGGCTTGAAGTGGTAATTATTGGGTAAGATTACTTGGCCAGTTTTCAGCAGAAGGCCCCAATCCTAAAACCCAATTTTTAAAAACATGAGACTTTCTTTTATTTACTTTTTCTTTATTTTTGTTGGGGTTTTTATTTGTTTGTTTTCTTCTTTTCATTTTACCCTTTAGTAAAATGAATTCCTTCATTTCACCGCCCATCCCTCATCCCCATTTCCCTTCCACCTTCCATTTCATTACCCACCCCTATCCCATTAACTCTCCACCTCCCAGCTTCATGTTCCTACCCACCAACCCACCTTTCCAACAAACCCCCACTTAGAGCAGGGATAGAAGTCTGTCCTGCCTCACCTGAACTACTTCAGCAGACTGGCCCTACAAATTTGGGACTTTGTACTGAGAAAACATTTGCAGTAGCAACTCTGGTAGCAACACACAACTAAAGCTCCAAGACTTGGCTGCAATGATCTAGTTGGGGATGGTCCTGCTTTGAGCAAGAGGTTGGACTAGATGAACTCCTGAGCTCCCTTCCAACCCTCATTTTCCATTGTTTTATGATTCTATAACTGTACTTAAGGTTCACTATGTCCAAAATGGCAACAACAAAAATCAAAGACTGCTTGTCAGAAGCACACACCTGAGCTACTTCAGCAGACTGGCCCTCCAAATTAGGGACTTTGTACTGAGAAAACATTTGCAGTAGCAACTCTGGTAGCAACTCACAACTAAAGCTCTTAGTTCAGCCCCTGGTCAGCAGCCCTCTAGCGGTAAGTCAGAGCTGTGCAGGTCTGGGACAGTCGAAGAACATTTTTAGCCATCAGATGTGACTGCTCCAAACACAAACTTGCACTAACACCAGTCAATATTTGAGTAGCCCAAACTGCAACATCTAATAAGGCCCCAAAAAGAAGAAAAAGAAAGATTTATTTATAGCAATGCCATATCTCTGGAGTTCCAATAAATTCATATACTGAGTTAAGAACGTTTACCTGTGGGGCTTGATTTTAAAACTACTTCAACCTGATCAGCAATTTCTTTACCTGCAATTAAATACAAGCAAATTCAAATCCTTAGCTATCTTATTACCTGACTGCCCTCCCCAAACTGCAGGCACTATGATACCTAACTAGTATAAGAGTAGCAGAGTAAGGACCCTGGACTTCAGAAAACCAGACTTTGACTTGCTCAGAAAACTAATGGCTAGGATCCCTGGGAAGCCAGTCTGAGGAGGAGAGGAGTCCAGGAGAGCTGGCTATACTTTAAGGAAGCCTTACTGAAAGTGTAGGAACAAATCATCCTGATGTGCAGGAAGACTAGCAATTATAGCAGAAGACCAGGTTCATAGATTTATAGATCATTAGAAGTTGGAAGGTACCTTGCAGATTATCAGGTCCAACCCCCACCCCACCCCACCCCACTCTAGGCAGGAAGACGCCTGGGGTTAGATGACCCTGGCAAGGTGACTGTCCAGTCTCTTCTTGAAAACCTCCAGGGTAGGTGACTGCACCTCCTCTGGAAGGAGTTTTTTCCATAGTCTGGACACCCTGACTCTGAAGGAGTTTTTCCTGGTATTAAGCCTGAAGCAGCTTTCCAGGAGTTTGTACCCTTTGGTCCTGGTCTTCCCAGGGGGTTCCCTAGTAAACAGTTGATCACTGAGCTCCTGATGCACTCCTCTTATATAGTGGTAAGCTGCTATCAAGTCCTCTCTCAACCTTCTCTTCTTTAGGCTAAAGAGGCCCAAGTCCCTCAGCCTCTCCTCATATGGCTTACCTTGCAAGTCCCTGATTATACGGGTGGCTCTTTTCTGGACCCTATCAAGTTTTCCCATGTCCTTATTAAAGTGCAGCACCCAGAACTGGATGCAGTACTCCAACTGTGGTCTCACCAGTGCTGAGTACAGCAGGAGTATCACTTCCTTAGTTTTACACGAGATGCATCAGTTGATGCATGCCAGTATGTTATTTTCCCCGTTGACCACCGCCTTGCACTGACAGCTCATATTCATGCAATGGTCAGTCATTACCCCTAGCTCCCTTTTGGCCGTGGTGCAAATCAAGCTGTCAACACCAAGCCTGTATGTATGTTGAGGGTTATTTGCCCCCAGATGGAGCACCTTACACTTGTAAGTGTTCAGCTTCATCTGGTTCCGGTCTGCCCAACTCTTGAGCCTTTCCAGGTCCGCCTGTATCTGCAACCCATTTTCTTCCATGACCACACTGCCCCGTAACTTGGTATTGTCTGCGAACTTGGTCAGCGAGCTTTTCACTCGCCCATCCAAATCATTGATAAATATGTTGAAAAGCACTAGTCAAAGCACGGACCCCTAAGGGACACCACTGGCCACTTCGTGTCAGGACGACACAGATCCATTCATGAGAACTCTGTCCTACCCTTTAGCCAGTGTCCCACCCACTGAACCATCAAGCAGCTTATCAGGGAAATCTTCAGTAAACTAAATCATGAAAAGGAAGCTTATAAGAAGTGGAAACTTAGACAAACAACTAGGGAGTAGTATAAGAGCATTGTTCGGGCATGCAGGGATGAAATCAGGAAAGCCAAAGCACAATTGGAAGTGCGGCTAGCAAGGGACATGAAGGGTAATGAGAAGGGTTTCTACAACTATGTCAGTAACAAGAGCAGGATCAAAAAATGTGTGGGTCCCTTACTGAATGGGGGAGGCAACCTAGTGACAGAGGATGCAGAAAAGGCAGAAGCGCTCAATGCCTTTTTCACATCATCTTCACAGGCAAGGTCTGTTCCCAGACTACTGCACCTAGCAGCATAGTTTGGAAAGAAGGTGAATAGCCAATGAGCAGCCCTCAATGGTGAAAGAACAGATTAGGGACTACTTAGCTGGACATGTGCAACTCCATGGGGCTGGGCAGGATGCACCCAAGGGTGCTGAGGGAGTTGCCTGATGTGATTACAGAGCCTCTGGCCATCATCTTTGAAAACTCATTGCAATTGGGAGAGGTCCCAGATGATTGGAAATGGGCAAACATAGTGCCCATATTTAATAAAGGGAAAAAGGAGGATCCAGGGAACTGTAGCCTCACCTAAGTCCCTGGAAAAATCATCAAGCGGGTCTTCAAGGAATCCATTTCTAAGCACTTGGAGGAGAAAGTGATTAGGATAAGTCAGCCTGGATTCACCAAGGACAAGTCATGCCTGACAAACCTGATAGCCTTCTATGATGAGATGACTGGCTTTGTGGATGCGGGAAGACCAGCGAATGCGGTATACCTTGACTTTAGCAAGGCTTTTGATACGGTCTCCCACAACATTCTCGCACACAAGCTAAGGAAATATGGGTTGAATGAATGGACCGTAAGGTGGATAGAAAACTGGCGGGATCATCAGGTTCAGAGGGTAGTAATCAATGGCTTGATGTCAAGTTGGTAGATGGTGGAGTGCCCCAGGGGTCAGTCCTGGGGCTGGTTTTATTCAATATCTTCATCAATAATCTGGAAAATGGCATAAAGTGCATCCTCAGCAAGTTTCAGAAGTATAGGTTGTAGCCATGTTGATCTAAGGACATAGGCAGGCAAGGTTCTTTGGGTAAATCCAATATCTTTTAAAAGACCAACTAAAATAGTTGGAAAAAATTTTCTTTGCAGGCTTTTGGATACAAACAGCACTTGTAGCCTGAGAAAGCTTGCAAAGAAGAATATTTCCAACTGCTTCAGTTGGTCCAGTAAAAGATATCGGATTTACCCAAAGAACTTTGCCTCCCTCAGCAAGTGTGCAGTTGACACCAAGTTGGGGGGGGTAGTAGATATAGTGGAGGGTAGGGCTAGGATTCAGAGAGGCCTAGACAAACTGGAGGATTGGACCAAAAAAAAATCTCATGAGGTTCAATAAGGGCAAGTGCAAAGTCCTGTACTTAGGAGAGAATAATGCCATGTACCGATACAGGATGGGGCAGCAGCTCTGCAGAAAAAGAGCTGGGGGTTACAGTGAACAATAAGCTGAATATGTGCCAACAATGTGCCTTTGTTGTCAAGAAGGCTAACAACATACTGGGCTGCATTGGTAGGAGTATTGCCAGCAGATCAAGGGAAGTGATTATTCCCCCCTATTCGGCACTGGTGAGGCCACATCTGGAGTACTGTGTTCAGTTTTGGGTCCCCCACTACAGAAAGGATTTGGACAAATTGAAGAGTCCAGCAGAGAGCAATGAAAATGGTGAGGAGGCACATGACTTATGAGAAGAAGCTGAGGGAAGTGATCTTATATAGTCTAGAGAAGAGAAGACTGAGAGGGGATTTAATAGCAGCCTTCAATTACCTGAAGGGTGGTTCCAAAGAGGATGGAGCTGAACTGTTCTCAGTGGTGGCAGATGACAGAACAAGGAGCAATGGTCTCAAGTTGCAGCAAGGGAAGTTTAGGTTAGATATTAGGAAAAACTCTCTCACTGGGAGGGTAGTAAAACACTGGAACAAGTTGTCCAGAGAGGTGGTGAAAGCTCCATCATTGGAGGTTTTTAACACTTGGCTAGACAAAGCCTTGGCTGGGATGATCTACTTAGAGATGGTCCTGCTTTGAGCAGGAGGTTAGATTAAATGATTTTATGATTCTATAACTGTATTTAAAGTTCACTATGTTCAAAATGGCAACACCAAAATCAGAGACTGCTTCTTAGAAGCACATACGTGAGCTACTTCAATAGACTGGCCCTCCAAATTAGGGACTTTGAACTGTGAAAACAGTTGAAGTTCAACATAGCAGGAAACAGTAAAATGCATATGAACTGCAGTGAAATTTCAGGTTGCCTCTGACTAATCACTGCAGTTCTCCTTTATATGGGAAGTCATGTTAATTGTTACAAAATGAGAAAGGGCTTGATGCAAGATTTCTTTGTGTTGATGGGAGACTCAGTGTGTTCATGCCCTTCTGAAGATGAAGGGTTGTATCTATGTATATGGATATGTTACTCTCCATTTTCTCACTGTTTAGGCCCCTACAACAAGCAGATATCAGGATGAAAAAAATGTGACAGAATTCAATTTCATCTCATTTAATTTGCTTGAGCAGACTAATTTAATTGAAATATTTGCCTAGTACTATGAGTTCTGCCTTTCTTACTCTCTTCTTTTGCTGAAATCTGCTCCCTAGTCCTGTTCCCTAAGCTTAAATTTGCACAGATGTTTCCAAATTTGTATTTGTTAGAGACTAATTACCCTGACTCCCCCATGGATCATTCCAGAGAGATTGGATATTCAATATTCACAGCCGTAATGCATATATACACACATAGTATGATTATCTAAAACAGGTTAGGTAATTAGGTATGTGAAAAAGGATAACTTGTTTGAAGTTACGGAAAGATTAAAAATGAAATCTGCGTGTTTTGTTCATTTAAATGTTCCAAGTCATAAGAATCTGAACGGTAGGTCTGATTAGTAAAGTTATAAGAGCAATACTAGAATTCAGCTTAGCCTCCAAGAACTGAAACAACTCCAAGGTTAGACGGTATTTTAAAAGTCCACAGAATAAAAAGCTGTTAATGGATTTCAGACTTTATCTTTCCCCTGTGTTATACTTTTCATTTTGGAAATGAAAAAGGAAGCAAAAGCAGTGGCAGCAGAAGTGTAACTCGAAATGAGGTCAAACTTTTATGTAGGCAAAAGAGAGAGGATGTTTCAGTCCTAGTAGGCATCTAGTCCTCTTTCCCACCACCATAAATTACAGGAGCTCTTTTTGCAAATTCAAAGGCATCATGCTCTAAATCAGATCCTTGACTCTGAAATGTAGTTGTACATCACCACATGCCTTGGAAAACCAGCTCCCACACCTAGTGTCTTAGGGCAGCTTTACATAAGCAGTAAGGCTGCTCTGACATGCTGTAATTACAGCGCATTGGAGCAGACTCCATTAATCAAGTCTGCTGGAGTGTGGAGGTGCTCCAGCACCTTCTAACATCTCATGTATCAGCGTCCCTGCACTTCGGAATGGTGGTGGGGGCGCTCTATCTGAAGCTTGCTCAATGAGCTTTGGATAAAGCGTCCCCACTGCCATTTTGAAGCGCAGGGACACTTACACGAGACTCTCCAGGCACTTTAACTAGAGCTGTGCTCTTGAAGCTGCTCTAATTTAAGTGCCGTTCCCCCACACCCCGGAGCACATGCATAAACACCCTTGGTGCCCACAGTCTGCTATTACAAGACAATGCAAAACTTGCTCAACATGGCTACTGGCTGAGTTTGCCACTAAAAGGTTTGCACTCAGTTCCAGTAAGGAACAACAGTATCCCAAACATTCAATGTATAGAGTTTTCCTCAGTCCTCCAATCATTTACATTCATGGGGATCTATATAAATGGGAGTAATGCCATGGAGATGGCTGGCACTTCTCACATGAGTCAAGTTCACCTGTAGAGATGTTTGCAGGATCAGGGCCTTAGAGCCAGATCCTCAAAGAAATCTGGGCATATAACTCCCAGCAAGATTTGGGCCTCAGTAAATAAAGGCACTCTGAGTGGGATGACAGCCTGACCTTAGATGGTCACTGAAGATCCTATAACACTTTCTCTTGTGCATTAGGCAGAACTGAGTACAGTCAACTAGTTTTTATCTAAATTCCCTTCTAATCTTGATGGAGGCACTGGGAAATATAAAATACAGGGGAAACCCACCCTGAAATGCTTCATTATTCTTCTGAAACCTTTTATAATACAGCAACAATTCCACTTACGTTCAGAGCTGACCTCCACCTCGGCTCCTTGCTTTTTTGTTTCACTTGGAGAAAATGTCTTACCACCTGTCTCAATCTGCTATGAAATGCTGCTATGGGCAATCTCCCAGGTCCCACCTTCCATGCTGTAAGCAGCTGCCTTGCAGTGGTGAGAGCAGATTCCCAAATTCTGCCCTCTACATATACGCAGCCTCCCACAGGACTTAGGAGGAACTCACATCATCGGTCAGCTGATGACCCGTAACTGCCAGCATCAAGCCCCCACAACCCTTTCCTCAACCCTGGTAGATGAATTGTGAAACACTTACTCCAGATTTGCCACATCCCCAAACATCCTTGTCACCACATGCCTTGAGTGTATTCCTCAACTATTTACATGGTGAGCTATTTGGGAGATGAACTGCTATCTACTCTGTTTGTGTCATGACTAGTAGCACAATATTAAGCTGGTTGAAGTTGCTAGGCACTGCTGCAATATATATTGATATTAGTGGTAAGTAGGGCAAAGGTGTGTGCAAATGGGGTCGGGGGAAGGAAAGAAAAATTGTTTTAAAAATATGCATGAAAATTAGAGGAAAATGTTTTGCTCCACTCCAGGTCAAGCCAGTAAAATCAGAATTCTGTATTTCTGAAGCTCTGCTTCTCAGTACAAGCTAAAAGCTGGAAATTATGCCTAATTATGTTCATGATTACTTTGTTTACAGAAGCAACCAACCTGCAAGCTTCAAGGGTGTCCCATGGAGACCTACAGGCATTACTGGCTAGACGCAAACTCTCTGCAACCTGTACAACTTAAACACAGGAGCTCGTTTACCTGCTTGCTGTCAACTTTAGCTGCTACCCACTAGACAAGTGCTCATGCACACACTCATCATTTTTACCTCTTTTCTCCATGCAATTCCCAGAATTCTTCACTATGTGCTGAGCCTTAAAGGCACAAAACACCTGCATTCTTTCTAATTCCTAACAGCAAGCAGCTCTAGCTGCGCAACAGTGGGATGTCAGAATTCAGACCAAACAGAAATAAGTATGCCTGAGGACTCAATCCCAATCATCAGGTCACAGAAGCTCTATCTCTATCTTGATGACTTTTTAAAATAAGCGCCCAGCAAGGGAAAGAAATGAATAATGGGACACAAATAAACTCCTCTTCCTTATACCTGCAATGCATTCATTAGTGATTGGGATCCTGTTCAGAGCTTACTGAAAAATAGATTAACCATCCCATAAAAAATGAGATCATGATTTTTTTGTTTTTCATTTTGAAATGAATAAAAAGCTAAAATAATTTGGGGGGGGGGGTCCCCCATTAAATTGAATTCCCATTATAAGAATTTGAGATCTGCTGAAATGTTTCATTTCCATTTCAACCTTTAAACTCCCATTTTATATAAAATATATATTGAAACAAAGTTGTTTCAAAGCAGAAAAAATTAAACTTTCCATTTCAGAGGGAGAGATGGACAGTTTTCATTTTGCTCTAAATTAAGTGTTATCAAAATTGATATTTCACCCCTCAAAAACTTTGTCAAAAAGATTCTTCTGGTGAAAAACTGCTTCAATAAAAATTTCCTACCAGTTCAAATCCTGTCATATATCATGAGCTGCACACGACTGAGCAAGGACAGTACTGATATGGAGACCTTTGGTGTGCATAGGGCTACAAAAATGAGGTTAGACTGTAAGTAGATGGTGCTCTTCCTTTTCAACCAGTACATCATCCAGGGCCAGCCTTACAGGTGGGCAAAGTGGGTGACCACCCAGGGCACTGTGGTCAAGGGGGGCACCCCACACACATACACACACACACTATACGTACATGTGTGAGCAGCCCGCACTCACAGCAGTGCTCTCTCCCTGCCCCACCACAGCTGATCCCCACCCCAGGCAGGAGGAGAGGTGCCCAACCAAGCCTATCCCCCCCACCTCCAGCTGCTGCTCAGGAGGAGCTGGGCCAGGTATATGTAGACCAGGTGGCACCTACTCCAGTCCTCCTGCCTTGGTCCTGCATAGCAACAGTGGTGCCTGCCCTGGCACACCATGCTGCTTCACCTCCCCACCAGACTGCGCCCCACACCCCTGCCCACCTGCCTAATACTACTACATACTGAAACTCAACAAAAGGGCCCCAAAAGACAAGTCTGCCCAGGGCACCGTTTTCCCCTAAGGCCAGCCTTGACAGCATCGTTGCAACAGCATGGTACTAGTAAGCAGTTGTGGTTGTGTCCAGTGTTCACCAATATCCCTTTAAATGAATCACATTTTGAATCCGCAAATCCCCCAGCATCTGGAGATGTCACTCCCAGTCCTAAATTTCCATCCTAGTGTTGCTGTGCATTGCTGAACAGTTGCCATGTTTCTCTCCAGAGACTGCTGAATCTCAGTGCTAGGTAACATGCCTTCTGTACTAAAATATATAACCTGCTTGGGATCATTCACATTGAATGGTGCCTTATGCATGAGAGATCTTTCCTTGTTATATATAACACTGTATTAACCCCTTAAGTGTATACAGTCTTCTGTACAGCTAAGACTGGTTTATTATGGTTTCTGCAGGATCTTGGCTGCTAGGGGAAGGAAGGAACCTGAAAGTCAGCACAGAGCTCCATCCCCCCATACTCACACCAACATGACTACCTTCCCTTCTCCATGCTTGAATCCCTCACTTCATTGACTTGACTAACTGACTAATTAGCTCCACAATAAAGTGTCACTGTCTATACGCTCATCAATATTAGGATGTAAACTAATTAACTCCACCATAAGATAGTACTGTCTCTGGCAGAGTAATACATTACAACAAAATGCACGTATAGACAGTGACAGGGGCTGTCTGGGCCACAATGGTGCTAACGTGCAGGTGCTGCCTGCTGCACGGCTCCATACTTTAGCACTCTTGTGCCCCAGCCAGCTCCTCCATCGCCTGACACTGCCACTCAAAGCCCGGGGCTGACCTCCCATGCTTGCTGCCAGCCCAGGGCTGCTATGGCCTAGCTCAAACTGCTGCTGTCCTAGGCGCACATGTAGAGACTGCATGTAGACAGTGCACCCAGGAGCAGCTGACTCTGGCTCAAGCTGCTCTGGAATTTATTGCATTGCATTAATTTCACATGTAGACGCACCCACTGAATGCAAACTGTTTTGAAGAACATGCTTATCTGGATAAAAATTCCCATCAGGAAACACTTAAATTAAAAAATATATATCATTAAAGAATGTTATAGGATTTTCGTTTTCCATATTTTTATTTTGCAATATTTCATGGTAAGTCAGCCATCTTAATATTTCAACTAGCATGCTGTCAAGCTGTGGCATGTCACTGGCTGTAGTGCATACCTCGTACTAAATCCGGCTTGTCTTAAAATCATTTTAAAATAATAAAAATAAAATTATATAAGATTCACAACTACATTTATGAATTCTTAAGATAAAAAAGCATAATTCCAATGCAAAATGTCCTGAAACTTTTTTCAGAACTGTTTTCATCAGAAATGTTTAAAGTATTTGTTTTATTTTTTGATAACAAATGAATTTTGAAAATATTTCCCATGAACCACAAATTCTAAATTTTCAATATCGCTGTAGAAGAAATGGCCTAGACAGGCCTTAAAGATGTCATCCAGGTCATCTGTTGCAACAATTTGCTAGAGATTAGACCTTCCCTATCTAAACCATTCCAGGCAAAGGTTTGAGCCCAAAATGAACCCAAGGGCTTGTTTCTCACCATTGCGGGACATCCACAGCGCACAGGGAAAACAATGGCAGGTATTGGTGTTCAGGAGGTGCAAAAATCAGACCTGAGTGACTTGCCAAAATCTGAGTAAGATTGTTTTGACAAGGCAGGGAATTATCTGGAAGTCTTCCAATCCTCTACTTTGCTGCCTTCCTTTACTCTGATATCCACCGCGTCATTTAACAATTCTATAAATCAACAGTACCATTTTATCCAGTTACTGTGTGCTACACTGGACATCCTCCCCACCCCCACCCCCCCCAAAGATGTGACTAGGATTATTTTAAGTTTTAAAAAAATGCAAATAAAGACAGACAGGATAAAAGAGTTAACAAATGATAGAAAGAGACCAGCATTTTTCTGTTCTCTCTCTCTTGTAACATATGAACAATGCTCAATTAAATTTTTAAAAACTTATAAAAAGGGAAAACTCCTTTAACCAATATGTGATTAAACTGTGGAGATCACTAAGACAAAGGTCTCAGCATGATTCAAAAAGGGACTTCAGATTTCTATAGATAGCAAAAATATTCGGTTATATCATCGTAAGGCTGAGGGACCTGGAACTCTTCAGCCTGAAGAAGAGAAGGCTGAGAGGGGACTTGGTAGCAGCTTACCACTAGATCAGGGGAATACATCAAGGGCTTGGTGAACAAGTGTTCACTAGGGCACACTTGGGGAAAACCAGAAGTAATAGCCACAAACTCCTGGAAGACCATTTCAGGCTCAACATTAGGAAAAACTTCTTCACAGCCAGGGTCTCCAAACTGTCGAATAAGCTCCCTCCAGAGGTGGTGCAATCACCCACCCTGAAAATCTTCAAAAGGAGACTGTAGTCGCTGGGGTCACTTGATCCCACTTGTCTTTCCTGCTTGGTGCACGGGGGGCTGAACCCGATGATCTTCCAAGGTCCCTTCCAGCCTACGTTCTATGAATCTATGAATCACCATTTTTGAAGAGGTATTGAAATTCATTCTTTAGGGTTCTAAGTCAGCTTCTTTCCAGATTTGGATAAAAGCCAGTATTGGGGGAAAACTATCCTGCATCTGACCAGTAAGGGGTTCTTAACATTTTCTTCTAAAACATCTGGTGTTTGTGTAGATGAACTAGACAGGCCTCAAAGGTCTGACTGAGTGTGGCAATTCCTCTATTCTTTAAGGACCTATGCACAGAACAGGGAATGAGGAATTCCAGTTACTTCTATACAAAGGAGCCTAAGAAACATGATAGACAAATGATAACTCACCTTGAGTCTTTCAGGCAAGTCCTTTGAGTTCTGTGCCTGAATTTCTCCAACAACAAGTTTGGGATTCTATTAAATAATAGTATTAAATTGCATAAAATGTATATTATTCTATAATAATATAGAATAATTAAAAGTATCCTTTAAGTGCCCCAGCATGCTCCGTGATGCCAAAAGCACCTATACCAAGGTAGCCTCTGTAACTATTTATCTTTCAAGTTAGTTTCTTTTATAAAAGTCACCCATCCTCTTGGTATCTGAACATCTGCTGACAAGTGCCTCTGAGGAGTTTCCAGTTCACTCTGCGTTGGAGAGATGTGTGATTATTATTGCCATTTTACTTTTGTATGGAAGTTCTCTGCTTATTTATTATTAATGGATCTTGAAAATGCTATCTCTGACCAGGCAGGTTAACAACGGGTTCTGTAGACTGAATGTGATGTGAACCATTTTGATATTTAAGAGATGCTAATAAAAGAGGGGGAAAAAATAAAAGATCTATACAACACCCACAACAATCTGAGTTCAGCTGAAAATAAAAGAAGTACATTGACATTTTCCCAAGAAAGCTTTGTGCCCCATAATGAGGACTTCAGCAGCAGTGGCTCTGTGTGACAGTGGCAATTATAGACCACTTTTGCGTGATTTGTCTAAAATATTCCCCACATACTCTACCATTAAAGGAGTAGAAAACAAGCTGAGGAAATGTCAACAGCATGGGTCAAAAGAAACATTTCAGAGGGGGAATTACACTACGAGGAAAACCTTGATTATTCATGCAAGGCATCACCTGACGGAAGGTATCATATGCTATGGGGATGGGGTGATGTGAGAACTCAAATATAAAATAACAAAATGGAGCCAGAAACCATAGCACAACTGGCCCACTTACACAGCGGGTACATCTTGATGAAGGTTCTTAGACAGAGTCCAGGACCTTCATCTAACCCAGGAGGTGCACAGCCCCACCAGGGGGGATGCCTTGTTGGACTTGGTGTTGGCCACGGGCGACAACCTGGTGAGGGGGCTGCGGGTGCTTGACCCCCTGGGCGACAGTGACCACTGCCTGCTGGAATTCACCATTCAGCGCAAGGTGGCAAAGGCAAGCAGTCAGGCTGTGGCCCTAGATTTTAGGAGGGCGAACTTCAACGAGCTAAGGAGGATAGTTGGAGAAGCGCTGACGTCTCAGAGGGGAGGAGAGCCAGGTGTTCAAGGGGAGTGGTCGCTCCTTAAGGAGACGATCCTCCAAGCCCAAAAGAAGGTAGTCCCGACGAGGATCAAAGG
>NW_005842114.1:1966668-1973871 GCF_000455745.1 Alligator sinensis | reverse complement strand
CAGGCACTGGGGGAGTCCCTGTTCCCCCGGGTGCCGCCAGGAGTGACCAGGAATAACGGTCACAAGCTGGCGGAGGGAAGGTTTAAGTTGGACATGAGGAGGCGCTACTTCACGGTCAGGGCAGCTAGGGTCTGGAACCAGCTTCCAAGTGAGGTGGTGCAGGCCCCCACCCTGGGGGTTTTTAAGAGGAGGTTAGATGACCATCTTGCTGGGGTCGTTTGACCCCCAGTACTCTTTTCTGCCACGGCAGGGGGTCAGACTAGATGATCTGCCCAGGTCCCTTCCGACCCTAGAAACTATGAAACTATGAAACTATCTACGCATGCATCAATGCGCTTTAGTTAATGCACATTAAATCTAATATCTATAGGCGTTTGTACACAGGCATGCACCTCAGCACTGGGTGCTTTTAAAAGCACCCAGTGCTATGGTGCATGCATTTGTATAAATGGCAAAATGTGCATCAGCACTGAGAAAATGGTGATGGCACACTTTTGAACTAAAACATATCAAAGGTGTTTTAGTTCAAAAGCACACTGCTACCATTTTCTGCACACTGACATGCATTTCACTGTTTATACAAATGTATGTGATGCAGCATCAGGCGCATCAGCTCGCATGCTCTGCAGACTCAATTAATTGAGTCTGCTCCGACAGGCTGGATTTCCAGCACATTTGATCAGACAAAGGTACGTGTATAAATGCCCTCTGGGCCCATCTACACGTGTATTAATATGCACAGTTTTTAAGTGACACATAATGCACTTTAGCCTATTTTAATGTTCATTAACTACATAGCACATTTTTTAGTGACATTGTAACATGCATTAAAATAGACTAATGTGCGTTAAAGCATACATGTAGTGATGGCTTGTATATATGGTGGTGGCATATGTGTATGTATGTGTGTGTATATATATGTGTGTGTGTGTATATATGTGTGTGTGTGTATGTGTATACACACACACATACATACACACACACACATACATGCATTAAAATGGTTCAGGGTGGGCAGCAAGGGTTAATTGATTTCTAAAAGCCTGCGTCTCATACACAGTTTTCTGATTTTTTAAGAAGCAGACAGGCTGCCTAACAGAGCAAGGCCAATGGATACACACACAGCCTGGGAAACTGGGGCATGTACCACGCTGTTCCATAACATGAGATAAGGTGGCACCAGCTCTCAGGGCCCCAGGACAGGGGGCCAGAATTTTCCAGTTTTGGGGACACAGACCAAATTAGGAGGGTATCGGTAACAGCCCCAAATTAGAATGTAGGCTTGTGGTATGTTTATGAAAATGGGATTCTGGCTGACAACACAGGATGTGGACAGTGTGATGAACACAGGAGACCAATCAGTGATAGCCACAGATAAAGAGTCATCAGGAGTCATCAGGAGGGGCGAAGAATACAAAAGCAGAGACTTGAGAGTAACAAAGGGTCCTTCCCCATCCTCCTTCTCCTTCCCCACCCAAGTCCTCCTCCCCATCCCCACCCCCTGGAGGGGTCCCGGAAGCCACCATAGACAGAGGGCACACCACCAGCCCATCTCATCCACCCCACTGGAGGCAGGGGTGGGCTTTCGGTCCCCCCACCAGAACAAGGCATCTGGGTCCTAAATCCAGAGCCAACAGTAGATATGTCCAGTGTGGAGCTCTTAGGAGCAAGGATAGTCCCTTTCTCTGCACCTGCAGAAGCAAAATGGACATGAGCTATATAAAAAGACCTTGGGAGGAATGTTCATTCATCTGATAAAAACTGAACCCTGGAGAGACACCCTGCATAGCAGCACAAAGAAATGGTAGAGGACAACCTGGTGGTAGGTGAATCTGGAAAGACAGTGTTGCATGGTGGCTGGAATTTTTGTGCCCCTCACAGCAAAAGTCAGTGCCTGGGGCTAGTGCCTGATCACCCCACCTTTGTTAGAGTATTGTTCATAAGGGCCCATATAGCTGATTCCAGAGAGTTAGCTGGGACAGCTTCATGAGAGCTATTCAACCACATTGAAAGTTGGGAGAGCATAATGTTTTATTCTGTTTTTACATACTCAGCTGTTCTTTAATGCAGCATTTAAGCTTAGGGGCAGACTCCCTACAAAAGGGGCTTGGGACTGATGTAGCCAGCCAAGAACAGGGCTGAGGCTTGGGGATAGGGAAAAGAGCCGCATTTTTCCTTGGGATTTGGTGGTAGAAAGGCAAAAATTAACTGCATGATTTAAAACCTTCTAGAGTGTGCAAGAGTGAAATGGAATCCTTCTACAGTGAGCTCTGTACGATCTATACTATCACTGCCTGCAGACCGTGCCACAGCAAAGAGGCTCATTTACAAATGCTTGCACTTGCTTATGTCCAAATCCCACTGCTAGTTACACTGCACATTTTGATTTGCATTCTGCTTAGTTTCCTTTCTGTGAGTGCTCCACAGAGCAAAGACTGGGATAGAACTGATAGCAGAGCCTAGCTTCTGCAGTAGCACTGGTGACTCAGTTCTATAGATATTCAGATTCCAAGGTTTAAACCAGTCACTGGTGTCAGGGCAGGAATAAATTTCTCCTCTTGGATTATATCACACATTTGGCCAGATGCTTTAGGAGGTGAACTCTCAAATAGACCCTGAATCAGCACATCTGAGTCAGAGCTAAAATCAGGATAGAAAACTAAATGCAACTTTATTTTGATGACCTAATCTGCCAGGGCTTCCAAACAATCTTATACAGCTTCATGACAACCAGCAATGTACCAGCACTATATGACACTGTGACTTCTCTCATCCTCAACAAACCAGTCATCAGTAAAAGAAAATCCTGGACATGATTGTGTAGCCAGCTAAGCTTTACCTACAGCAGGGGTTGGCAAAGTTTTTGGCCAGAGTGCCAAAAACACCCCGACTCTGATGCATGCCTGGAATTGACAGGCCAGGGGCAGACATGAGGGGTCCAATACTCGTTGCTGGAGGCAGATACATGCATACCTGGCAGACAGCAGGAGAAGGACTGGGGTATTCTGCCCTGGCCCTTTCCCTGCCCTGTACGCATGTGCAGTCACTGCTAGCATGAAGCCAGTGCTCTGGAGCCCAGTGCAGCTGCTTGCAGCCTGCCATCCCCCTGCTACAGCTGCCCAGAGCCTGGGCTAGCTGTGGCAGGCAGCTAGGAGGTTGCAAACAGCTGCACCGGGCTCCGGAGCCCCACCTGGGCTCCATGGAAGCAGCAGGTTCATGTGTGCCTCCAGGCAGATGGACAGCACAACCCCAGTCCCTCCCCTGCCATCTGCCCAGAGATGCACATGCAGCTACCACTACCACAGAATCCAGCCAAGGGCTCTGGAACCTGGTGCAGCTGTTTGCAGCCTCCCAGCTGCCTGCCACAGCTGGCCCAGGCTCTGGGCAGCTGCAGCAGGCAGCCAGCAGGCTGCAAACAGCTTCACCAAGCTCTGGAGCACCAGCACCAGATCCATGGCAGCAGCAGCTGCATGCACACCTCTAAGCAGGTGACAGGAGAGAGGCCAGTATTGCGCTGCCCAGGCCTTTCCCCTGCCATCTGCCCACAGGTACATATGCAGCCACTGCCAACACAGAGCCCGTGCTGGTGCTCCAGAGCTTGGTGCAGCTGTTTACAGCCTCCTGACTGCAGCTGGCCTAGGTTCTGAGCAGCTGCTGCCAGCCATGGACCCTGGGCTGCTTCCAGCAGCACTTACAGCCACCCAGTCACTTGCTGCAAGCAGCCTGGGCTCCATGGCCAGTGGCAGCTGCCCAAAGCCTGTGCCAGCTGTGGTGTGCCAAGCAAAATTCCTCCTGTGCCATGCTCTGGCACATGAACCAGGGGTTGCCACGCCCTGACCACCAGGACAGCTGCTACCAATACAGATTTGGGAAGGCTGTACCCATTGGTACTTCTTAGCTGCACCTATCCTATTTTTTTAATTATTTTTACTGATTTTTAAAATGCAACAAACAAATCAGAAATACATATATATCAACTATACATTTCAACCTGAACTATGTATGTGCCTGTCACAAACAATAAGTAATAAAAGGAAGATAAATAAAGAAGGGGAAGAAAGAGGGGAGATGTATATTAGAGCTGTCAATCAACATTAATAGGCGCAGTTAACATATTAATTTGTTTTTGCATTAATTTTTTTAATGCACATTAATCACTGCTGGTGCTGGGGAAAAAGCACACCCCAACCCCCTCGTTGCTGCCAGGTGCGCGCGCGCGCGCACACACACACACACAAAGCCAGCAAACAGCCAGGCAAGATCCTGGGAGCAGACTCAGCAGCTGGATGCACTGCAGCAGGGCAGGATGAGGTGCCTGCCCCTCCAAAAGGGAAATGGGGCAGAGGGGGCCCTTTTAAGGCCAGCAGGGAGCTCTGTGGCTGGGCCAATGGCACAGGGGTTGGTGCCTGTGCTTGCAGGGGCTGGGCAGCCCCGGAGATGCTGCTGGGGGGAGCTGGGGAGAGCGGGGGGCTGCAGTTCAGGAGTGAGGGGCACCAGCAGGGCCAGGGGAGCTGTGGGTCAGGAGTGAGAAGCACCAGCAGTGTCAGGGGGCTGCGGGTCAGAAGTGAGGGGCACTGGCAGTGCCCTGGGGCCTGCAGGTCAGGAGCGTGGTGCACCAGCAATTATAAATAAATAATAGAATTAAATAATAGAATACATTGGGATTTTTTAAATCTCATGATTAGAACTATTTTTTTAATCTCATTATTAATTGGGATTATTTTTTAATTGTTTGACAGCCCTATATGCAAGGAGTAATAATTTAGTTACCAAAATATTTTAAGAACTTTTCAAAGCATTTAAACCTGCTAAATGTGACTCTCTTCATAGATGCCAGCTGTGCCATCTCATACCAGATTTCAACCTTTGAAGATGTCCTATTTTTTCAATCCAGTAATATAAAGCAAGCCTTATCAGTGACATGCAGTTTTAAGAGTGCAATCTGGGAAAGATTCAGTTTCAGTTCCTTAGGGATATACCCAAGATGTACATATTTGCCAAAGGTATCAGTGCTGCATTCAAAAACATGTTAACTAGGCCTGTGCAAATAAGGAACTATTTGATTCAGATTTGGCTGATTCAGATGCCAGAGATTCGATTCAGAGATCCGAATCATTTTTCCGATTCAATTCAGTCGAATCGCTTCGGACAATTCAGAGTCGATTCAGAGATTCGGCCATAGAGTATAAAGGGGAATCAATGAAATATCTGTAACTTTGTTGTCTTCTGGCTGATTCATATAAAGCTTGCAGGAATGATAGCCTCTGCTAAGAGAATGATGCGTGCCAAGTTTCAAGTTGATAGGTGCAGGGGTTTCTGGGGAACTGCACCCCAAAATTCTGAAAGCAAAACTCTTGTCATGTGTGTGTGTGTTAAGCCACATGTGGGTGAAAAATGACAGGATGGTAGATCTTGCTGAGGCCATAAACCCTGCCAAGTTTCAAGGAGATAGATACAGGGGTTTGGGGGAAACTGTACCTCAAGCTGTGGACAAGCAAAACTCATGACATGGGTGACACTGTGTGTGTTAAGGCGCAGCAGGGTGAAAGCTGCAGGCCTGCTAGCCCCTGCTGAGGCCACAAAGTCTGCCAGCTGTCAAGGAAGTAGTTGCAGGGGCTTCTGTCTTCTGGGACCCTGCACCCCTAGCTGCTGACAGGCAAAACTCCTGACATGGGTGCTTGTGCAACTGACTGTCTCTGTCTTGAGGCAGAAGGAGTTCCTGTCTCTGTATTGATTCTTTCCTCTCCTTAGTCTGTGGTCTTGTAGATGTTAATCCTTGCTCATTAACTCATTATCTAGTAGCTAGCTACTGTGTATTGAGGTGCTCTGAGTGAATCATGGTAACACTGTAGTTTAGCATCTAGGCCCACAATACTTACTCCCCCCTCCCCCCAACCTTGGTGCCCCAAGACGGACACAGTTGCACAAGCACTCATGACAAGAGTTTTGCCTGTCAGCAGTTAGAGGTGCAGGGCCCCAGAACCCAGAAAGCCCTGCACCTAGCTCTTGCTTTCAGAATTTTGGGGTACAGTTTCTCATAAACCCCTGCACCCATCTCCTTGAAACGTGGCATACATCATGCCCTTAGCAGAGGCTACCAGCCCTGCAAGTTTCATCTGAATAAGCCAAAAGACAACAAAGTTATAGATATTTCATTGATTCCCCATTATACCGTATGACCGAATCGATTTGGAAGCTCTGAATCGATTCAGAAAGCCTAAAGCTTCCAGCAATTCAATTCAAATTCATAGATTTGGCCTCCGAACATTTGAATCATCTCCAAATCTGAATCATGATCCAAAGCTTTGCATAGACCTAATGTTAACTCTAGTTATAATTACTTTCCAAAAAGAATGACTAATAGGGCGTAACCAAAATATGTGACTAAACATGATCTATAAAGTATCACATCTCTAACGTGTATCTGCTGGCAATATATTTAATATTTTTGGTTGAGCGGGAGCCCAGTGCAGATGAAAAATAGTTTTCTGTTGCATAAGACATCTTCTGTTGCATCAGTACAGTCTGGGGACTAACTGGCTAAGCAGCAGCTCTGCACAAAAGGAGCTGGGGGTTACAGTGGACAGTAAGCTGAATATGATTCATAGATTCATAGATGTTAGGGTCGGAAGGGACCTCAATAGATCATCGAGTCCGACCCCCTGCATAGGCAGAAAAGAGTGCTGGGTCTAGATGACCCCCAGCTAGATGCATATCCAACCTCCTCTTGAAGACCCCCAGGGTAGGGGAGAGCACCACCTCTCTTGGGAGCCCGTTCCAGACCTTGGCCACTCTAACTGTGAAGAAGTTCTTCCTAATGTCCAGTCTAAATCTGCTCTCTGCTAGCTTGTGGCCATTATTTCTTGTAACCCCCAGGGGCGCCTTGGTGAATAAAACCTCACCAATTCCCTTCTGTGCCACCATGATGAACTTATAGGCAGCCACAAGGTCGCCTCTCAACGCAGCCACAAGGTCGCCTCTCAACCTTCTCTTGCGGAGGCTGAAAAGGTCCAGGTTCTCTAGTCTCTCCTCGTAGGGCTTGGTCTGCAAGCCCTTAACCATATGAGTGGCCCTTCTCTGGACCCTCTCCAGGTTATCCTCATCCCTCTTGAAGCGCGGTACCCAGAATTGCACGCAGTACTCCAACTGTGGTCTGACCAGCACCTGATAGAGGGGAAGTATCACTTCTTTGGATCTATTCGT
>NW_005842114.1:1951167-1965038 GCF_000455745.1 Alligator sinensis | reverse complement strand
TCCAGTAAGGCATTCCCCCTAGTGGGACCGTGTACCTCCTGCGTCAGGTGGAGGTCCTGTACACAGGATAGGAACCTGCGTGAATGGTGGGACTTTGCTGTCTGTGTCTCCCAGCAGATGTCTGGGTAGTTTAGGTCCCCCATGACTACCGCCTCCTTAGCTGTTATGGTCTCCGAGAGCTGACTCAGGAGCCCCGAATCTAGTTCTTCCCCTTGGTGTGGGGGTCTGTAGCAGACCCCTACCACCAAATCCCTTTCTCCTTGCCCCCCATGTAACCTAACCCACAATCCTTCTACTTTCTCATCCTTTGATTCCGTACGCCCCTATTGCCAAGAAGGCTAACAGCATACTGGGCTGCATTAGTAGGAGAGTCGTCAGCAGATTGAGAGAGTGATTTTTCCCCTCTATTCAGCACTGGTAAGGACACATCTGGAGTACTGTATCCAGTTTTGGGCCTCCCACTACAGAAAAGATGTGGATAAATTGAGGAGCCCAGCAGAGGGCAGTGAAAATGGTGAGGATACTGGGGCACATGAATTATGAGGAGAGGCTGAGGGAAGTGAATTTATTTATTCTGGAGCAGGGAAGACTGCAAGGGGATTTAATAACAGCTTTCAACTACCTGAAAGGTGGTTACAAAGCAGATGGAGCTAGACTGTTCTCAGAGGTGACAGATGACAGAACAAGGAACAATGGTCTCAAGTTGCAGCAAGAGAAGTTTAGGTTGGATATGATTCTATTCATAAAGGGATGGCACAACAGTGGGGAAGACAAGCAGACTTCAAGGCAAGCCTATCTTATTTTAATCAAACTTCTATCTTAACACTGCAAAAAATGTACAGATATGTACATTGTTAGACACATTGCAAGACAAATATATTGCTGTAAATCTAAGGTAAGTTAATGAACTACCACTGAGCTGGTCTGGACCAATGTATCTGGGCATAAAATTTAACTCAAAGGATATGGCATAGGCAGGTGAAAGTCAGGACTAAGGGCCTGAGATTCCACTACTTTACATTTAGCACGTCTACATGAGACATTTATTGTGGAGCTGCCAATTTAGCTCTGCAGTAAAATCTCTGCATCTACATTTGCAGCCCTATTAGGTTGTAGTAAACTAATAAATGTCACTGTAGGTTATTAAAAATAAAAATACAAGTACTATCCTGCTGCAGAGGTTTTTACTCCATAGCACCGCACGTGTAGATGCTGATGGGGCTGGTTGGAGCACAAGGGTGCTTCAGTGTGGGGGCTGCTTGCTGTCTAGCCCTGCACTGAAGCACCCTCAGGCCTCAGCCAGTCCCTCCACAGTATGCTGAGCCAGGGGAAGCAGCCCTGGGCTGGCAGGCTGATCCCCCAGCTCCCCTGCCAGCCAGGGCTGTTCCAGCCCAGCTCAACATGCTGCAGTCCTGGGTGCATGTGTAAACGTGGCATCCAGGAGCAATAAACTCTGGTATGATATGTGCTGGAGTGTATTGCTTCACATTAATTGCACCTGTAAATGCACTCATTGTGTGTTACCATATAGGCTCTTATCACCCCAGGGTCTGAGCACCTTCCAGTTAAGTGTTAAATTACATGACTACTATTTCTCATATGTGGTTTGCGCTCTCTCATTCTCTCCTCTGCAAACAGCAGGGTTGATTCTGTTCTCAGTTAAACTAGCATGTATGTGGAGTAGCTGACTTCACTGCACATCCTCCAGGTTTAAATCAGCATAAATAAAATAAGAATCTGGCCTACTGCATGCAAAGCAAACGTAAAATACTGCCTCAAGGGCAACTAAGTCCAGAATTTTGATTAGCAGCATTTCACCCTACTTAGTACAGGTGTAAATGACTGCATAAGGAGCAAGGCAGCAGAGAATCATGCCCAGAGAGGGCAATTTTTGAACTGTTTAAGTTTATCTCCATTCATCCATTGCTTACTGACTTCCTCTTATATTATTGACTAGAGTGGCTGCTAGGATGAATTTAGACTCCTGTTGGCTGTATTGCACATTCATAATTAAAATATATGGGACACACTATCAGATATATTTAAACTAGTGCAAGCTTGCCACATTTTTATGATATTTCAAAATTGATGGCCCAGCCCATGTTTTAAATACAACAAAAACCTGAGATATAGTTAACACCTCACACACTTTGTCATAACATCTATTTTTAATTATCAGCAATACTGCCCAAGTTTGTAATATTTTAAGCAGATTTTACGTGTTGTCACAAGTAGTTAAATTATTGATGCGTGGCACATTTTATTAAGCATAGCATTTCAAGAGGAACAGCATTCCAGGGGAAATGGTCCCACTAAGACAGCCTGGGACAGGGATTAAACTGCTATGGGAAAAGCAGAAACCTTCAGAAAAGATTCCTGCCCTTGAGGAGAGAGCAGGTGGGAGAGTCAAAGATTCTTGCTCTTTTCAGGTAGAAAGGGTGACTGAAAACTTATGCCTCCATTTTGGTGTGGAACTGGAATTTCATGCCCTCCTGTAGGGGGGCAGATGGACCATTCTGTATCCCTGTTTGAACCAAAGGGAGAAGCTTGGGACAAATGAAGTTTCCTTCTGTGCTTGAGACTATTTAAACTGCTCTAATCTTTATCCTTCACCTCAGTGTGGCTGTGACTAAAAAGGAAGGGCAGATTGAAGCCTATTTAAGACCACAGGAAAGTAAGGCTGGACAGGATCTCACAAGGTAATTTAGTTCAGCCCCTGTTCAAGACATGATCATTAGGGTTGTGTGAAACAGTCCCTATTCGATTCAGATTCGGATTTGGCCCAAATCAGGGACAGTGATTCGATCCATTGATTTGGATCACTGTCCCTGGTTCAATTCAGCGGAATCCAAATCTGAAGATTCAATGCTGATTCAGAGAATTAGAGATTTGGACATAGACACAACTTTAAAAGTTTTTTCTATGTACCTTGAAGTAGGAGGCACGGCTTATGATCGCCGCAATGCTGGGGTGCATGGAGCGTCCCACAGGACTGCATGGGGGCCCTCCACGTGTTCAGCAGCAAACCCAAAAGTGGACCAGAAGTACTTCTGGTCCACTTCCTGGTCTGCCAGGGAGTGCGCAGGGAGACCCCCCGCACCCCTTTGGGCTCAGCGATCAGACACAGGGGAACCCTGGGTGACCTCCCCCAGACCCAGGAGGAACCAGTCACCAAGCCAGGGGGAGCACAGAGAGGGGGGCCCTGTGCGCTCCCTGGCGAACATGGAAGTGGACCGGAAGTGCTTCTGGTCCACTTCCAGGTCTGCTGCCAAGCGAGCTGGAGAGCTTCTGTAGGACACTCCATATGCCCCAGCATCTCAGCATTCATGAGCCCCTGCTACCTAGAGGTATATAGAAAAAACATTTAAAGCTATCTCTATGTCTGAATCACTGAATCTTTCTGAATTTCTCCAAGTAGATTCGGAGGGTTCCAATTTCATAGATTTCATAGACATTAGGGCTAGAAGGGACCTTGAAGATCATCAAGTCCAGCCCCCAGCCCCAGGGGCAGGAAGTCAGCTAGGGTCAAAGGATCCCAGCAAGATAAGCATCCACACACTTCTTGAATGAGTCCAGAGTAGGTGCCTGCACCACTTCTGGAGGGAGTCTATTCTGGGCCTTGGGGGCTCAGACAGTAAAGAAGTTTTTCCTTATGTCCAGCCTAAAATGGTCATGGAGGAGTTTATGACTGTTGGTCCTTGTTATCCCTTGGGGCACTCTGGTGAACAGACATTCCCCCAGATCCTGATGCACACCCCTTAAGTACTTATAGGCTGCCACCAGGCCGCCCCTGAGCCTGTGCTTTTCCAGGCTGAAGAGTCCCATGGCTCTCAGCCTCTCATCATAAGACCTATTCTCTTGCCCTCTGATCATGCACATGGCTCTCCTCTGGACTCTCTCAAGCTTCTCAACATCTTTCTTGAATTGTGGAGCCCAGAACTGGATGCAGTACTCCAGCTGTGGCCTCACCAAGGCCAAGTACAGTGGGAGGATGACATCCTGAGATTTACTTGAGAATTATCTATGGATGCAAGCCAGAATTTTATTTGTTTTACCAGCTGAGACATCACATTGGTGGCTCATGTTCATCTTGTGGTCACCCATGACCCCCAAGTTTCTTTCAGCCATGGTGCTAGCGAGCGTAGTACTGCCAAGCCTATAAGCATGCTGCGGGGTTTTTTTCCCGAGGTGGAGTACCTTGCATTTTTCGGTATTGAACATCACCAGGTTTATATCCTCCCACTTACTAAGCTTATCCAAGTCAGCCTGGATCACTAGCCTATCCTCAGGTGTGGACACTATGCCCGAAAGTTTAGTGTCATCAGCAAACTTGGCCAGTACGCTTCTGACAACAATGTCCACATCGTTAATAAAGGTGTTAAAGAAAACTGGTCCAAGCACAGAGCTTTGGGGGACACCACTGGTCACAGAGCACCATAGTGATTTGTTTCCATCGACTGCTACTCTCTGGGTCCAACCTCAGAGCCAATTCCCCAGCCATCGGTCTATGGTGTAGCCAAGGCCACAGTTGGCCAATTTTTCCATGAGGAGATCATGGGACACCAGATCAAAGGCTTTTTTTAAGTCCAGATATATGATGTCAACCTCTTCTCTCTTGTCCAGGTGATATGTCACCTGGTCATAGAGGGAGATGAGATTGGTCAGGCAAGACCTACCCATGACAAACCCGTGCTGGCTGTCCCTCAGGATGTTGCCATCAGCCAGCTTAT
This sequence comes from Alligator sinensis, assembly GCF_000455745.1. Lineage (NCBI taxonomy): Eukaryota > Metazoa > Chordata > Crocodylia > Alligatoridae > Alligator > Alligator sinensis. The sequence continues at coordinate 1,960,308 of NW_005842114.1, read as the reverse complement.
CCAGAAGGGTATCTTTGATAATTTTCTCCAGAATCTTACCAGAGATTGAGGTCAAGCTGACTGGCCTGTAATTCCTGGGATCTACTTTCCTCCCTTCCTTGAAGATGGGTATCACATTGACCTTCTTCCAGTCTTCAGGTACTTCACCTGAGCGCCACGAGTTTTCAAATATTTTTGCCAATGGTTGGGCTATGACACCTGCCAGATCCTTGAATATTTTAGGGTGTAATCTTTCAGGACCAGCTGACTTGAAGATTTCCAGCCTCTCAAGATGTTTCTTTACAAGGTCTACACCAATGCTGGGTATAAGTACGCCCTCAACCTGGCTATCCCACATCATGCTAGGAAGGGTGGTCCCTTTGGGCTGATAAAAGACTCGAAGTACCCATTAAGCAGATTGGCCTTTTTCCTGAGTGTCGGTTATCAGCTGTCCCATTTGGTTCAGCAGGGGTCCAATGTTACCCTTGCTTTTTTTCTGACTCGCTACATATCTGAAAAAGGAATTTTTATTATCCTTGATATGTGAAGCCAGATGGAGTTCAGTTGCAGCCTTGGCTTTCCTGGTCTGCTCCCTGCAGGCATGGACCAGTGCTGAGTACTCCTCCTTGGTGGTTATTCCAACCTTCCATCCTTTATAATTCTCTCTTTTTAGGCGTAGGAGGTCCTCGAGTTCCCTGCTGAGCCAAGGGGGTTGCTGTGCCCTTTTGCTACCCTTCCTCCAAGATGGGATGGATAGCCCTTGTGCTGCCAGGATCACTCCCTTGAGGAGCAACCACTCCTCTTGGACTCCTCTGCCTGTCGAGTAATGGCTCCTTAGGGCCTTGACAGCAAGCCTCCTGAACTTGTCAAAGTCAGCTTTCCTAAAGTTGATGACTTCTGCATTGCTGTCTCACTTGCCAGCTTTGTGATGGATAGTAAAGGTGATCAGCTCATGGTCACTATCACCCAGCTTTCCATTGATTCTTAGGTCACTGACTATATCATCCCCTTTGGCCAGTACCAGGTCCAGCAATGCTTTACCTGGCCCATAGACTTCTTGAGTCAGGTAGAGCTCATCCACGCACATGAGGCAACTTTGCAACTAATCAGATTTGGCTAAGTGCTCTTCCCATAAGATGTCCGGGTAGTTAAAGTCTCCCATGACAACCATGCACCGAGAGTGTGCAGCCTCAGCCAGTTCCTTGGTGAATTCCTGCTCTAGCTCTTGTTTCTGTTTAGGAGGTCTGTAGTAGACTCCTACCTTGATGTCCCCTGTGCCATGTTCCCCACATATTTTAACCCAGAGGAACTCCAGTCATCCTCCCTGGGTGCCAATGTCAATTTAATTTGGATAAAGGGTCATCTGATTTGATTTAGATTTGGAGATTCAGCCACTGAATCGAAGTGGCCACAGGGACTGAAGCTTCGCACAGCCATAATGATCATAACTGACTAAAACCAGCTCAACCAAGTGTCTGCCCAAACTGCTCTTGAAATTGTCCTCAAACTAGGTGTAACATGGCAATTCAAGCTCTGGAGCCTCCCGAATCTGAATGTAACTAAATGTGAGGGAAAGACATGGGAATCTTTCACTTCTTGTGTTCTGTAGGAGGGTGGATGGGTTTTAAAGAAGGCAGAAGCTTAACAGGTAGCTGGTTTCCTTTTGCTCTCTTTGACATCAGAACCAAAAAGGCATTGCCATTTAGGGAGTAATTCCAATGCTTTCCCCTCTTCCCTTTCTACAGGAATCCTTAGCCTTAGGAGAACTGATATGACTTGACTACGATTCTGTATTTATACAACACCAGCCAAATGGACTTGAGGTACTATACCAATATTAAATCATAATGATTCTAGAGTCCCACACAAAAGGCCTGCTCCCCTTATTGCATCTCAGAACAAAGTTCCACAGAAACTCACTCATGCCACCTAGGATGCAAGGTGGAGACAATGCCCATATCATGAGGACTGACATGTCATTGACCCTAAAGAGGAAGAACTGAAAGGACTGCTACAGTCCACAACAGTAGATCTATATCTTGTATGAAGAAGTCTTTCCACTACTTCTCCCTCACATGGGGCATGCATAATGTAAAATTAATACAAATAAATAAACTCTGGGGCTGCTCCCACTCAGCTAAATGTGCTGCGGAGGGGCTGGCTAGGGCACGAGAGTGCTTCACTGTAGGGATAAGACATCAGACAGCCCTCATACAGAAGCACCCTCGTGCCCCAGCCAGCCCTGTCAGCATCTACATGTGCTGTGCTGTGCTGTGCTGTGCAGTAAATAATGCTGCCACAGGATAGGAATTATATTTACAAGTACTAAACTACGGCGGAGTTAATTAGTTTCCTGCAGCCTAATAGGACTGCACATGCAGACACTGAGACTTTACTGCAGAGCTAATTAGTCAGCTCTGCAGTAAATGTCTCATGTAGATGTGCCCAGGATAGACTGTTTTAAAGCAAAGTAATTTACATCAGCAAGCAGGATACATTGATTTAAACAGTTAATTTTATTCTCGGTAACATCTGTACTTTAAGTAATTTCCTAAAAAAAGGTTGTCTCATTTAGGTCTGTGTGAAGCTTCGGTTCATGATTCAATTCAGAGAAGATTCGGCCTGATTCGGAGGCCAAATCTCTGAATCCAAATTGAATCACTAGAAGCTTAAAACTTTCTGAATCAATTCAAAGTCTTTGAATCAATTTGGAAAAGATTCAGACAAGATTCAGTGATTCATCAGGGGGCTTTCTGAGGAAACAGAAACTTAGAAAAGGGAGGGGGAGCAGGGAGGGACAGGGAGCAGGCAAGGAATGACTGACATTTCTAGCCAGTCACTGTGATTTCTCTCTGAGTGCCCTTCCAATCACAGTGTCTGGGGGAAGAGACATAGAAACAGCATAAAAGCTTCTGTCTGCAGGATTTCTGTGCCTTTTGTGAGCTGTTCTAAGTGAGCAACAGCATCAGAAACGTGCTGAACTGCCTGGCTTGCTTCCTAGTCAGTCAGTCGCCTGCTCTTTTTTGTTCTTAGAAAGGATTGAATAGGATATAGCTTAGCTTATTTTAGCTTAGCTTAGAATCTCTTTATTTAATACTTATCCAGTTTCTTTCAATTTATATTTTTTCTCTCTTTTTTTTTTTTTTTTACAATACTTTTAAATAGAAAGCTCAGTGTTTTCCCTGGCAGTGTGATCTATCACTGTGCAGGGAAGCACACATTGCACACACACACTCACATACACATAGAAGAACAAAAATCAGATATTCAAAGAAGAGATTGTATAGTTATTGCATTAGTTATTAATATTATTAGTTATAGTTGGTTTTAATAGTTTGCATACAGACTAGAGACAACACAGAAGTCAGATAGAGATTCAGATTCAGATTAACACATACAACACAGAACTCAGAGTCCTAGAAGAAGGAGATATATTATTTTAGGTACACATTACAACACAGAAGAACAAGAAGTACAGTAGTAGTCACACATCCACATTAATAGCACATCACAGAAGAAGACACCGTATATAGTTATTAATAATCAAAGCAGAGTCCAGTGCGCACACGCACCACAGAGGATACATCCATAGATGCATCACAAGCAGGTTCAAGGAGGTGATCCTCACCCTCTATATGACATCGGTCAGGCCACACTTGGAGTACTGCATCCAGTTCTGGGCACCGCACTTCAGGAGAGATGTGGACAACATCGAGAGGTTCCAGAAGAGGGCCACTCGCATGATCAGGGGGCAGCAGGGCAGGCCCTATGAGGAGAAGCTACAAGACCTGAACCTGTTCAGACTCCACAAGAGAAGGCTGAGAGGGGATCTGGTGGCCATCTATAAACTGGCCAAGGGGGACCAGCAGGCAATGGGAGAGTCCCTGTTCCCGTGAGCACTACTGGGAGTAACAAGGAATAACAAGGAGTAGGGGTAGGGAAAAGAGCTAGAGCTGCAAGTTCCCCACCTCCAAACATAGACACATCCTCTCCCAAGCAGTCATGAGGCCTCTGCTGCCAGTGGAAGCAAGGAGGTGGGAGCAGTACCTGTACCTCATGTCCCTACACCTGCAGCACCTCCTCTAACTCCAGAAATAGGCACCAGCAACAGAACGACAGTCTCCTCCACCCCAATGTCATCTCCCAACATAAGCCTCCCACTGCCAGAGGAGGAGCTGGAGCTGGAACCAGGGGACCTGAGCGCCCTGGCTCAAGCAATTCTGGGTACCAAGGAGGAATCAGAGTTTGTGCTCCACAACCCTCAAAGTTCCCCTAGACCCAGGGCTCCTCCTCCAGAAAGCAGCACCTCAGAGGAGGTTGAGGCTGAGGTTGTGGAGGCTCAGGCAAGTGGCTCATCTGGGGCAGCTCCTCCTGCTGTTGTGCCTCATCCTGCTGAGAAGGGGGATAAGGCAGCATCCACACCCTCAACCCAGAAGCAAGTGAATAGTGTAGTGTGGGAGAATTTTGAACTGGCAGATGATCCCAGGTTTGCTATCTGCCAGCACTGCTGAAGGCAGATCAGCCAGGGCAAGGAGGTGAAACACTTCACCACCATGGTGATGCTGCTGCATCTCAGGAGGCAGCACCCCCTTGCCCTTCTTCCTATTCAACCTGCCACCAGTGTGAGCATGCCCAAAGGGAAGTCCCCCACTCACTCCAAAGCCCCCTTCCCCACAAAGCAGAGGCAGGCTACCCTGGAACAGTGGGAGGAAACCTGCAGACAGAGGGGGGCGCATTCCCAAGGCAAGCGAAATCACCCAGACCATTGCAGAGATACTTGCTCTGGATGGCCAGCCCTTCTCCCTAGTTGAGTGGCCAAGGTTCAGGCAGCTCATGGCACTTGTGGCCCCATCATACCAAGTGCCCGCATGTACCACCTTTAGCAGGACGGTGGTGCCCTCTCTGTATGAGGTATGCATGGAGTACTTGAGGGAGGAGCTTCACAAGGCAGGGCCGCAGGTAGCCTTGCATTTCACCTCCAACATCTGGAGCAGCCAGGGTGGCGATCACACCTACCTCTCCTTCAGAGGGCACTGGTGCAATCAGTCAGGCCACTGGTGGGATCTCCTCCAAGCTGAGGTGCTGGATGAGTCCCACATGGCAAGGGAGATCATGGTGGCCATGAACCATACGGAGCAGGGGTGGCTCACTGGGCAAGCCAAGCTCACCCACAGGTTCATGGTCACCGACAATGGGGTCAATATGGTCAAGGCTGTCTGTGATGTCAACTTTTTTGGCATCCACTGTGTGGCCCACAGGCTTCACCTCATAGTCAGGGATGCCTTGGAGGGGGACAGGGCTGCTGGTGATGGCGCTGCCACCACTACTGCTACAAGCCAGCTGATTTCAAAATGCAGCAAGGTGGTGGACTACTTCCACCACGGCATCAAGGGGGGCAAGATGCTGTGAAGAAACAGGCAGAGCTGAGCATAAATCATGCAGGGCATGGAGACTCATTGGAACTCCATATACCTGATGCTCGAAAGGCTGGTGGAGAAACAGAAGGCCATCCATGAGATGGCCTTCCTTAGGGAGATTGGGATCAGTGGCCCCCTGAACAGAGCTGAGTGGGGTACCATCTCCCAGATCTTCATGGTCCTCAAGCCCTTTCTCAAGGCTACCGAGACCCTTAGCACTGGCGATGCCCTCCTTAGCCAGGTGATCCCCATAGTGAGTGAACTTGAGAACCAAATGGAGAAATTCCAGGGGATCAATGTTCCTGGGGCAGGCCGCTGTAACCAGACGTGCAGGCACTGGTGAGGCAGATGAAAGAGGACATCAGGAGACAGCTGGATCCCTTGCAGTCCAGTACAGTCCACATGCTGGTGGGCATGTGTGACCCGAGGGTGAAGGGGAGCATGTCCACTGGCAGCACCAAAATCCTTGATCACTGGATGCAGGTGCTGGTCAACAAAGTCAGGGAAGACAAAGAGCAGAGGCGAGGGAATGTGCAAGAGAGGGATTCATTTTACCGTGCCAGCTCTCCCAGCACCCGCACCAGCACCAGCCAGTCTCCTCCATGCCAGCCACTGCCAATGTGGGCTAAGGGCATGGCTCCAATGCTGGGGTCCAAATGCACCAGACCCCACCCTCGGGCAGGTAGCGCCAAGGCTTCAGTGGCTACCTATCTTGCCAAGAATGTGCAGCCACTGGACTGCAACCCTTTGGCCTCCTGGGCAAGCTGGAGCCAGATGTGGCAGAATCTGGCCACGGTTGCTCAGCAACACTTGTCCTGTCCACCAACCAGTGTTCCAAGCAAGAGGGTGTTCAGCTGGGGATGTTGTGACACCCCATCACACCTGCTTGGATCCTGGCTTTATTAAATATAGGAAGTATGATATGCAGTTAATAAATTAAACTTTCTGGTCACCATGTCCTTCAAACTTTTAAAAGTAGTAGATCTCATCCTCTCATACCACATTTTTATTCATAGACTTAAAGAGGAAAACATGTTGTCCTCCCTTTTCAACTTCTAATCTCTCAGCTTCAACTCAACTAGTTGTTAAACAGACCTGGTAAAATAAACTGAAATGAAAAAAAGTATTCTTCTTGAAAGTACATAAGAGGCAACTGTTGTCAGAAGCTAAGTTAACATTTCAGCTACAGCGTATTACTGTACATGCCTAGTTAATGATTTCTACCCATTTCAATGCTTTGATTTCCAAATTCCTGAAATGTTTTTATTTAATGTAAATGATTTTATTAAACTACCCCTAAGAATAGAGCCAAGTGTTACATGTATATTTATAGAAGCTTGTTTTAAAAATATTTAAGTCAGATTACTTAGAATTAAATAAAAGACATTCAATTTTTAATGCTTGGAGTTTTCTCTTGGGAGTTCTCCATTCAGTTGCAGAACTGACCAGAATCTTCTAAACCTCTGAAACCAGGCTGCTATGGCATTAGGTAACAAATGCTTCTATTTGCCCTATACTGAATATCCCTGTAGTTTGGGGGGGGGGGGGTGTGGTTAAATACCTATGGCAATAAAGATACTTAGCACTGATTAAGTCTAGTTGTTGTCTTCCAGATCTTTGAAAATGAACATAATAGAATAATGTGTAACCACTTTACACACTGTGAGCCACACAGGTAACTCTGACTCAGGAGGGACACTGCTGGGTATTTTGGGTCAGGTGTGCTGTCACACCCCACCCCCTTTTACTCTGCAGAGGGGCAGCCAAGGATCCACCGACCAGGACACTGGCCTCCTCGAGCAACTGGCCTGAGGCTTGCCCCCAGACTACAGGCTTTTCCCCAGACCTATAACGAAAAATGCAAATCAATAACAAGAAATAAAAAAGGTTGCACTTATTCTGGTCTCTATGGTCCATCCTCCATGTTGCAGTCCTGGTGCCCCAGTTGCCCTGGCCTGAGTACAGGCTGGCAACAGAGCCTTAGCTGGGGGAGGGAAAGCCTGCCCAGGGACCACACCATCTGCATGCACCCCTGGTAGCAGCCACCTGTCCCTCAGCCCAGAGAGACCTCCTTGCAGCCACTCCTGGCTGCCCTTAACCCCCTTTCTTGCAGGGAAAGACCCTTCTGTCCTGCCTGGACAGCTGGGCTTCCAATTGCCCACAGCTGGGGGCACTCCCCCAGCCTGAGCTGCCTAGCATGGCTGTGCCCGCCATGCAAGCTTCCAGCTAGCCAATGCAGCCGCAGCACAGCTGCATCTGTATCAGAGCAGGGGGTTGAAACTGTCCCCAGTTGGAGGTGACTCTGGCATGCTCCTCCCCACAGTAATAGGGCCCAGCCCCATTACATACCACCCCCTTTAGTTCTTGACTCACCTGTCCACAGGGACAGTGGCTTTTCTTCATCGCTCTTCCATGAGAAGAAATCCATGCTGTGATGCCGTCATCCTGGGCATTATTCTACAAAAAAATCAAAACTCTGTAGCCCCAAACTCCACTGTAAAAACCAGGGGTTGTCTAACTTGGCCCTTTTTGGTGTGTGGTCTGTCATTACTGTAAATATCCACCCCGTTAAATAGCAGTGGAAGCTGTCAATGGCCCATTTCAGAGTCAAGCATTCCTTTTCTATGATGGCATACCCCTGCTCCCAGGGTTGCAGCTTTCTGCTAATATATGCCATCGGGTGTTCCCTGTCATCCCCAGCTGAGAAAGCACCACCCTCAGGGCTATATCCAATATGTCCATCTGCACCAGGAAGGTTTTTGAAAAATCCAGGGTATACATCATGGGCTGTGTACCTAGCATATCCTTGACCCACCAGAAGGTTCTCTTAGCTTCCACTGTCCAGACTATCCAATTCAGGGCCAAGTCTTTGATTAGCTTGGGCAATGGGGCTGTTATATCTGAAAACTGGGGTACTAGGCAGCAATAATAGTTAGCTAGCCCCAGAAAGGACTACATTTATCTTTTAATTTGTGGCAGGTTCTAATTCCATAGCGCTTACACCTTATCTATCACCAGTTGTATTTTTCTCCCCCCTAGTTGGAAGTCTACATACTGGGTGTCCTTTTCCCCACCACACTGTCTTTGGGTTAGCAATTAGGCCTGTGGCTCATAATTCTTCTAACACTGCCATCGAATATTGCAGGTGTTCTTCCCAGGTCCCGGAATACACCACCATGTTGTTGATATATGCAGCGGTATATCCCCCGTGTTGTGCCAACACTTTATCCATCAGGTGCTGGAACATCATTGCCACTCCATGAAGGCTGAATGACATCGAGACAAACTCATAAAGCTCCCCACAGGGTGGTGAATGTGGTCTTCTCCTGGGAGCTCTCTTCCAGGGGTATTTACAAATACCCTTTGGCCATGTCTATAGTGGAGATAAACCATACTCCCCCTGTCCTTTCCAGCAGGTCCTCCATCTGGGGCATGGAGTAGGCATCAAAGTGGGCATGCTGTTGACCTTCCTAAAATCAATGTAAAACCACATGGTCCCATGCTTTTTTGGGACCATGACAATGGGGTTTTGCCAAGCGCTCCTGGACTCCTGCACCACTCCATCCGCCAGCATCTGGGTGATTCCCTATGCACAGCCTAATAGTTTCATAGTTTCATAGTTGGTAGGGTCGGAAGGGACCCGAGCAGATCATCAAGTCCAACCCCCTGCCATGGCAGGAAAAAGTACTGGGGTCAAACGACCCCAGCAAGGTGTTCGTCTAACCTCCTCTTAAAGACCCCCAGC
>NW_005842114.1:1946881-1949811 GCF_000455745.1 Alligator sinensis | reverse complement strand
CCCCTATGTATTTAAAAAAGGACTTCTTGTTGTCCTTGATCCGGGTAGCTAGTCCCAGTTCCATCTCTGCCTTGGCCTTCCTGATTGACCCCCTGCAGTCCCGAGCAACTGAGGTATAGTTCTCCCTGGTGATGGCCCCTCCCTTCCATTGGGTGTATGCCTCCCTTTTAGCTAGGAGACATTCCCGTATGCTTTTGGTGAGCCTTGGGGGCTTGTGCGCCCTCTTGCCCCCTTTGATTCTTGTTGGCATTACCTCCCTTTGGGTTTGGTGGATCATCTCCTTCAGGAACAACCACTCTTCTTGGACACCCAACTCCCCTCCCCTCCGAGACCTCAGTACTTCTCCAACTATTCTTCTTACCTCATTGAAATCTGCCCTCCTGAAGTCCAGGGCTGCTGCCTTGCTGCAGGCTTTTGCCATCTTGTGCTGGATGGTGAATTCCAGCCGGCGATGATTGCTGTCGCCCAGGTGGTCGAGCACCCGCAGCCTCCTCACGAGGTTGTCGCCTGTAGCCAGCACCAGATCCAACAAGGCATCTCCCCTGGTGGGGCTATGCACCTCCTGGGTTAGATGGAGGTCCTGTATCTTGGCTAGGAGCCTACGTGAGTGGTCAGACCTGGCTGACTGCTCTTCCCAGCAGATGTCTGGAAAGTTCAGGTTCCCCATGATGACCACGGCTTTGACCTAACTACCTCTGTGAGCTAACTGAAGAATTCCCAGTCTAGCTCTTCCCCTTGGTTGGGTGGTCTGTAGTAGAACCCCACCGTTAAGTCCCTTTCCCCTCAACTCCCTTGTATTCTAACCCAGGGCACTTCAGTGTGCCCCTCATCTGACCTTGTGCTGCTAGATGAGGATGTGTATTCCTCCTTGATGTAGAGTGCCACACCCCCACCTTTCCTCCCTGTCCTGTCCTTCCTGTACAGCCTATAGCCCTTGATATTCACTGCCTAGTCATGCGTTGGGTCCCACCGCATTTCTGTGAGCCCCACTATGTCCGGGTTGGTGTCAGCTAGCAGGAGGGTAAGTTCCTCCTCCTTGTTCCCCATACTACAAGCATTTGTGTAGAGGCATTTGAGGCCTCCTGAAGATGTGTGCAGGCATTTGAGGCCTCCCTCTCAATGAATCTCCCTCTCAGAGCTTCTGGGGATTCATCACCAATCCTCCAGTATGAGCTGTCCTGGTGGTCCTCTACCCACTGCATTTTCCCATGCTCTGAGAACACAGTCCTAAATTCCTTCACCAGCCAAGCCGCTTGCTGCTGCTGCACCAATGTCAGACCTGTCCTCATCTGGATAGGCCCTCCAAAATCCTACCCAGGAATTTCCAGACCAAACTCTTTCAACTCTGGGTTGGCAGTGACAAACAGGGCCTCCCCATCTACCCACTTCTTTAAGAGGCTGACATGGTATATCTGCTGAGTTTTATGTCTTCCCTGTTGCCACACATCATAGCCCACCAGGTTTGCTTGCCATATCACCTTGTACAGCCCTTGTCACCTGGCCATAAGCTTGGAGGTGTCATCAGGGAGCAACACAAGCACCCGATCACCTTCGCTGAACTGCCTCTCAGACATTCACTGGTTATATCTGGCAGCTTGCCTACCTTGGCCCATTTGTAGGTTTTCCCATGCCAATGCTCTCGTAGTTTATAGCCTCTCTCTCATTTCTAGCACATGTACCACTGGACTCCATGCTGACCCTACCTGTTGTTCCCAACCTTCCCTGATCAAATCTAAAATCTCTCAGAGGTGGTAGCCATACAATAGCTCAAATTGTGGGAACATAGTGGCACTTTAAGGTACTTTTCAGTAGGCAAAAATTAACAGTCCCGGTAGCTTGTCCCACCACTGCACATCTCGCCCAGCAATCTTCTTGAGTATACTTTTGAGGGTCCAGTTGAGCTGCTCAAACTGTTCAACCAGTCCATCTGTTTGAGGATGGTACATGGACGTTCAAAGGTGCTCAATCTTCAATATAATGCAGACTTTCTTGAACACCTGGGTCCTAAAATTGCTACCCTTATCTGTCAATATCTCTATTGGCAGCCCTACATGAGTAAAGATCTTCAGCAGTGCTTCCACTACTTTTCCTGCACTCACAGTTTTCAAGGTTACTGCCTCTGGATATTGGGTGGTATAGTCCATCAGGACCAAAATATATTGGAACCCTATGTTACATCAGGGCAAAGGCCCCACAATATACACTGCCACCCACTGAAAAGGCTCTTCCATGAACAGCATGGCAACCAACTGAGCCCTTGCCAGGTGCTAGCTAGCATTCGGGGAAGGATTAACAGAACTGTCCTACCTCCTGCTGCATCCCCAGGCAAGAACTCTCTGGTTTTATCCTCCTCTAGGTGGCCTCCTGTGGAGAACTCATGGGAGACTCTTAGCAGGGCCCTCCAGTACTTTTTTGGCACCAGGAGTTGGGTAACCTTATTTTCCAGCCCCCACCCATGGTCTATTCAGTACAATACTGCCACTCTTTACCTCATATCAGGGCACCATCCATACCAGGTCGGGTTGCACAACTTCTTCCTCTATCCAGGCAATGCCTCCTTCATATACCCACCAGAAGCAGTCCTCCCAGGACTGCTCCACCACAAACTGCTCCATCTCTAGCTCCCACTGCCAATCCACATTGGTCTCCCCCATGCAGGCCAATCCTCCAAATCTCATGCTTGGCTGGGATTCACCTAAGAGCCCCTCTACCTTGGGCCCCAGCCAAGATATCTTTTGCTGCACAAGCTACCAAACAACTGCAGGCAGTTGAGGCCAATCCCTGCCCAACAATACCAGGTAAGCCAAGTGCCCAGCTAGGCATGCCAACACTTGGTGGGTATGTCTCTCAATCGTCAACTGCACACAGGTTCTCTCATAGGTCTGGAGCTTGCCATGGAGGTAGAGCAGCTCCAGATGGTCTACCTGTCA
>NW_005842114.1:1921727-1946871 GCF_000455745.1 Alligator sinensis | reverse complement strand
CTGCTGCCCCCCCATCCACATGGAGCCAGTGTCTACCAAGGCAGTCACTTGTTGGCCTTCAAGCCAGGCCTTGATGGTGATGCAGGCTCCATCTGCTGCGTGCCCTGTTTTCCCTGGACATGGTCTGTTACAAAATCTTCACTCCACCTCCTCTATGGGAGTGGGTTCATGTCTGCAGGATGGTTCCTTTCCCCAACCCTCCTCCTAGGCTCCTCCTGCACTTCCCAGAGGTCAAATACAGGTGTAGTGTTTGGGTCATCCACACCAGAAGTAGAAGCCACCTGACCCCATCTGTAGTGGTTGTGGCACAGCCTTGCCCTGAGGGGAAGGAACTCCAATCTTCTTGGATCCCAGGTGCATTGCCTCCCACGCTAGTACGTGTTCGCACCCTACTGCCAGAAGATCCTTCCCCAGTTTCAGAGCCACCAACTGACTTAGGCTGGTGCTGCTGCACCCATGACTTGACACCCCCTTCCAAGTCCCAAACAAATTGTTCTAATACTATGATCCCCGTCACCTCCTTCAAGCCCCTGTCTTGAAGCTGCAACAACTGATGTGCCTCATCCTAGAGTAAATGAACTAACTGCTGGGGGCTTAATGCTCCAAGGGCTTTCTTTGACAAAACCTTTGGTGGTGCAGTTCCTCAGCCACCTCCAACTGTGGGAAGATAGTTGCCTTCACCTAGTCATAATTGGTGGCATCAGTCAGCGGTATCCTCCCATAAGCCCTCTGGGCTTCCCCCATAAACAGTAGCCCTAGCCAGGGTACCCAAGTGGCTTGGGACCACTGAGGCTGTGCAGTCAAAGGCCTCCAGAAAAAGTTCTGGATCACCATCCTTGGTCATCTGGAGCATCCCTGCAGGTCCCAGGCTGACCACTGAGGCTCCTGCACTTCACTCCAAGACCTTTGCCATGGCTCTCCTACTCGCCTTGACCAACACCCTTCAGCTGCTCAGTGGCCTGTACCTGTAGTTGTACCAGGCCATCTATGTGGGCCCCTTGCTGTTTGGTCTGCTCAGCCGTTGCCGCCTGCTACTGCACCAGGAGCTGCAGTACCTGTTCTATGGCACCAGCTAGGACCTAATTCCAGCTGCCCCTCCTTCACACTCTACCTTGGAGGTGTGGGTTCAAGCCCCACTCCTGACACCACTTGTGGGCCACAAAGGTAGCTGCAACTCAAGAGGGGTAGTACTGGACATGTTGGGTCAGGTGTAGTGCCACACCCCACCCCCTTTTATTCTAGCTGTGGAGATTTGGCCAAGGATCCACTGATCAGGACCCTGACCCCCCAAGCAGCCAGTCTGAGGCTTACCCCCAGACTATGGGCTTCTTTCTGCCCAGGCCCTGGGCTCTCTGCCCTGGCTCTGTAACTGAAAACACAAATCAATAGCAATAAATAAAAAAGGTTGCACTTACCCTGTACCAGTCATTTCTAGTCTCTGTGGTCCATCCTCCACACTATGGTCCTGGTGCCCCAATTTCCCTGACCTGGGCATAGGCTGGAAACAGAGCCTTGGCCAGGTGAGGAAAAGCATGCCCAGGGACCATGTCATCCACATATGTCCCTGGTAGCAGCCACCTTCCCCTCACCCCAGAGAGACCTCTTTGCAGCCATTCCTGGCCGCTCTTAATCCCCTTTCTTGCAGAGGCAGGCCCTTCCACCCGCCTGAATGGCTGGGCTTTCAACTGCCCCCATCTAGGGGCACTCCCCTAGCCAGGGCTGCTTACCATGGCTGAGCCTGCCATGTGGGCTTCTGACTGGCTGGTGCACCTACAGCACAGCTGCATCTGTTTCAGAGTGGAAGTAGGGGAGGCTGTTCTAGGTTGGAGGCAGCTCAACACGCTCCTCTCTGCAGTAACAAGGCCTGGTCCTGTTACAACATATATAAGAGATTACTTCAACTGCCATGGAAAAAAATGCACTGAAGACTTTAATACACAAGTAAATGTCTTCTCTCAGGCAAGCTCTGGAACCCTCTGATTTCAGACACATTCTCTTAGACAGCTGGAATACATCCAGTGTTGGTTCCAGAACCTACTACATGTGAGTGTATTAGAGATGTGAAGGGTAACTGTTCAGAAATCAATATGAATATTGTTTCTGAAGAGAAGATGAACTGGAAAGCAGAGCAAATTGTTTTGGACACAAGGAGTTACTTAAGAAGTCATTAATGCCTTGCTACAGACGGCTTAATAAACTAGAGAGGGCAAAAGTCTGATAACTGTATAAGCCAGCTTGACAGAGTATGTATTGCTGTATATTTGTGTATTTCCTCATGAAAGTCTCATCTGTCCCACATACCTGCTGAGCCTGGAACTGCTAAATGACAAACAACCTTTACCCACTCGCACCCACACCATGCACTCCCAAGCCTGGCAGTTAGGCAGAGCAAATAGCTCAGAGGGTGCTCAATACCATGCACCAGCTTTGTGTCTTTGTCTCTGAACACAGACAGAAAACACTTCAAGTGGGTTCATGCAAGAGAAAATGTGTGAGAGACATGACCCATGTATGTGTATATTTGCCAAAGGAAAAATATGAGTATGTATGTGCGTTCATCACTGTCAGGAAATACATACCGAAGAGAGAGAAGCAGACCACTCACAGCCACAGGAAATACATACCGAAGAGAGAGAAGCAGCCCACTGACAGCTAGTATCAACATTTTAAAAATAAACGTATATAAATAGAGGAAAATATCTCTACAACCACCCCACTGTTGTGCAGTTTTGAAAATCCCATAAGGTGACATGCCAGTTCTAAGTGACAGAGCCCAGGGAGCAATTCTTGCCTACAGAAGTGAAAATTCATTACTGGCAGTAAATCTAGTTTCCCTTCTCCACAGTTTAATTCAGCATTCCTGTCATAAATATTATACCAGTTCCTACATGACTGACAATCTAATTCTTCATGGGTTAAGACCTGTCTATGTTAGAAAAAAATTGTACCATATAATTAACAAATAATAATACCTAGCTCTTACACAGTACTTTTCAGCAATAGATTTTAAAATGCTTTATAAAAACAGGTCAGTTTCTTCATCCTGATCTTAGGGCCTTGTTACACATTAATTTTGGGCAGCTCCTGGAGCTCTTAACCCTTGGATTGTCCACAAATTAATACCTTTAAGTGGCTTAAAGCACTTGTTGTGTGGCTCAAAGTTACACCACTCCATGGTAGGATTATCTCTTGATCCACATAACCCTCCCCTGTTCCATTAAGGTGTGGTCACTCACCACAGATGTGCCACTGAGGATGCTATGGCATGGCTCGCTGATTACACACATGCTGACTGACTGACAGATGTGCCACTCAAATTGAAGGTGTGACTACAAGCTAGCACTAGCCAATCAACATTCATGTCGCTCACTGTGTAGCTTGTTACAAAGCCCTTTCAGAAATGGAAACAAAGGGTGATGAGATAACTCACCCATGGTCAGTTACCAGGCCAGTGGCAGAGAAAGGAATAAACCCAACTCGCCTCTCCTCCATCCATTAGACGTCAATGCTCCATTGATTCAGGTACAGCATGGTGGATCACTATCATCTGCATACTGCACTGCTTTGAAGAAGAGTTAATGTCAATATGGCCTACTCTGTGTCACTCTGGTAATGGAGTGACACCAATTTATATTTCTCTAATGTGTGTGGGACCCTTGAATGGGAGGAGCACAGACGAAGCTTATGCTTTCAGAATACTGAGGTAGAGCAAGTAGAAGGGAGAGGGGGATGCATGTTCCATATACATCCTTAACTGTGGAATAAAACTAACAGTGTTCATCTTCATCATTCTGGCCAGACGGCAATCAGTGCAAAATGTAGGCCAACCCCACACATGAGGAGCATATATTTTTCACAAGCTTCCCCATATTTGATATTTCTACCCTTCAAATATCTGCAAATGGTTATCACTTTTCCCCTTTACTGTGGTTGTGCCCTGCAATAAAAACAGGTAGAGGAAAGTGGAGTGTAGTAAGCAGCAAAAGACTGAAAAGCTTCAGCTTTCCAAGGAGTGAGGTCTGATTTCAGCAGCACTTCCCAAGAAGCATGATGGAAAATCAATTGCCCAAGGCATTTCGAACTGGACAAAGCAAAAATGAATATACAATAGGAATTATTAAAGCAGTGTTTGGGAATTTGCTGAAGAATGGCAACAGTAGGGGAAGACCCATCTAAAAGGTCTTTGTCATCTAAAATTACTTAAATTCTAACAATTAATGGGGAAGATAAATATCTGCTCCCCTCTGCAGACAAAGCACATACTGACAATTAGCTGCTTGCCCACTTTAAAAAAAAAAAACCAACAACAACAAAATTGTAAGGGATGAAGAAAAGCTCCCAATAGAATGCAATGGAAATAGAATGGGGAAAAAACCTCAATTATGGATGGAAAAAGAACCACAGTTAATTTTTTTTATATGGGTTTCATAAAATGAGGCAGGGAAGCATACTAATTACATTTCTAGCCCTTATTGGAAACAGCTGATTCCATCTAACAAGACATGGGTCGAGTTTGGCTCAGCAATAGGCATTTTAGATCCAGTTATAGTTTTACAGCTGCTAACATTCCCACTGTTCTAATTACCTTCTTCTCTTAAAGGAAATATTTTCATATACTGCATTTTCTGAGAATGGCCATTAAAACATAATGATCCAGTGATCACAAGGGACATAGAGTCAGCATTCATATGTTCATGTGTTCCATGAGCATGCCACCCACCCACTTTATGACTGAAAGCATGTCAATCAATTGTCCCATGCCTCAGTTTACCCATTTGTGAAATGAGATGCAAAATAGTATTGAATGCCATAGCAGATGTATAGTCAGCTAGAATGGGAATTTCTTTGAGGATTTTCATAGGGGCATTAGGAAGGCAGCAATATAGCAGCCTCAAAATTATAAATGAAAAAAAAAAATAAAGCCAAAATAAATTGATGCTTGTTTTTCAAGATGAATTCCTGGTTTTTGTTCTTCCTTCTGGTTGTTGATTTTCACCCACTCCCCTCTGGAATGTGATGCAACAGTTACAGTATTTCCAGTTTGGTAGATTTTGGCCCCCTGTTGCTGAAGCTCTCACTGGAAGCACCACTAGCAATTGAGGCTCTATTGTGCTGAGTGCTGTATAAATCCATAAGAGAAAAGCTAACAATTGAATGCAAAGCATGATGGTGAGTTTGCATTATGGAAACTGAAGTGAGGACTAGCCAGGCTCATTTTGTGTAAGGGCTACAGAACTTCCATTGAGTGGATGCAAATGTTAATCCCTTCTAAATTAGTATAATAAACCCCACCATCCCAGGAACTGGCACAGGAAGCCAAAAGAAAGGTTTCCAATTTTATACAGAAAATGCAAGGGATTAGGGTCATAAGCTAATGGGCTAGTGAAAAATAAATGATCATAAGTAGATAAACATTAACATTAAAATACATAAATTTCAAAGCTGAGTAACAGATAACAAGCAACAACACTGGTGTATTCACTTAAGAACAGATACCTAATAACACACACTAGTACCAAAATACAGACACTCAAAGAACCTTGTACTCTCCCACACCTCCAGAGGTGTCCCAAACTAGCCACTAGTCCTGAGAGTGCTCAGTTGCTGTCCGCAAATCCATGCCCTGCTGCTACAGTCCAACAGTCCTAGCTCCATCACTCCTCCAGAGTCTCCAGCCACATTTCCCCTCTGCTGCTGCATCTGTGCTCCACTGCCGGTTCCCATGTTCTGCTCCTGCTTCCTCTGTCTTTTGTATCCCAGCAACTCTGGGAGTTGTAGTTACACATAGTTAGCACAGTTTGAAAGGTCACATTCAGTTAGCAGGACTGCTCCCCCACTGTTGCACATGTACATTACAGTGCATTATAGTTAGCTTACACTGGATGCAGCTACAAGAGATGTTTACTGTGAAGTACACTAATTAGCTCAGCAGTAAATGTCTCAGCATCTATAGGTGCAGGGCAATAAAGCTGGAGTAAACTAATAAATTCTGCATCAGGGCAGTACTTGTAACTACAAGTACTATCCTGCTGCAGAGTTTTTTTCCTCTGCAGCAGAACATATATAGATGCTGATCCAGCTAGCTGGAACATGAGGGTGCTTCAGTGTGGGGGCTGCCTACCAGCTAACCCCACAGTGAAACACCCTTGTGCCACAACCAGTCCCTCCATGGCATGTTGAACCAGAGCAGCCCTCTGCTCTGCAAAGCAGCCTTGGGCTGGCAGACTGACACCCTGGGCTCCCTGCCAGCCAAGGTTGCTCCAACCCAGCTCAACATGCTGCGGTCCTGGGAGCATGTGTTAACACGGTGCCCGGGAGCAATAAACTCCGGTGCAATAAGCACCAGAGTTTATTAGGTCACATTAATATGCATGTGTAGAGCTACTCACTGTCCATTACACTAGACCAAATCCATAATGGTGACCTAAAGGTAAAAGCCCAGTCTCCCATGGTTGCTATTACACTTTCAAGAACCAGGCTGCTTGACAGAATGATACATTTATTAAATCAGATTCTGACCTTTCTGGGTGTGCAACACAGGTACTCTGACAAACAAAGAGTCTTCCGCACACTACTCTCTGTTGCAAACCCGATTTAAATATCCCATGCCCTATTCTTAAAGTAACACTTCCCATAACCAAATACATTTAATTGAAATGAAACAGTCAAATAAGCATAGTTACAGCATCTACATTCTATTCAAAATACCATGATTTACAATGCAGAACTGTTCCAACAATTATTCCAATACCCCTACACTAACACTTATACCCACACATACATATATATACACATGCACACATATACATATTCACTAGGTCTGTGTGAAATTTCACTGAGTGTTTCATTTCAAAGCTGTTTTGATGCATTCTGAGCTCAAAACAGCAAAATAGAAACGACACAAAAAGCTTTGAAACAGCTTTGAAATGAAATGAGGGCACTTGAAACATTTAAAAGGTTTCAAAACATTTCGAGTTTTGAAGCAGCCCGGTGGAGGGAGGCAGGGGACAGCCAGGGCTCTACAGCCCCATGGATCTCAGCCCAGTGGTGGGAGGCAAAGTACAGCCCTGGCTCTCCCCGCCTCCCACCACCAGGCTGGGCTCTGACCAGGTCTGCCAGCCCCATGGAGCTCAACCCGACAGCGGGAGGCAGGGAGAGCCAGGGCTGCACTCCGACTGCTTCTGCCAAATTCCTCTCAGGGATGCGGGCCCCTGGATTGGCATGCCAGATAACAGGAGGCTGCCGCTGCTGCCTGGGGCCAGTGGCAGCATCAGTCTTCCCTGGCGCTAGGCGCAGGCTGTGCCCAGCACCAGTCCCAAGCGATAGCACCAGCCTCCTGTCGTTAGGCAGATCCAGGGACCCACATCCCCAGGAGGAGTCCAGCACAGCCCCACAGCCCTCCTGGGGGTGCAGGCCCCCGGATTTGTGTGCTGGGTGACTGGAGGCTGCCGCTGCCAGCAAGCATCATGAGTTTTGCTTTGAACAGTTTGAGGTGCAGTTTACCAGAAACTTCTGCACCTATTTCCTTGAAACTTGGTAGGCTTCATGCCCTCAGAAGGGGCTACCATACATACAATATTCATCAAAATCAGGCAAGAAATGACAAAGTTGTAGGCATTTTCATGATTCCCCATTATAGCCTATAGGCAAAACGTTGAAACTCGTCAAAACAGTGAAACAGTTTTGACAAAACGGAACAGAACAGTGCTTTGAAATGAAACAACCCAACAAAACAAACACTGTCCCTTTGAAACAGTAAAATGGACATTGAAACAAAATGGTAGTGTTTCGTACAGCCCTAATACACACACACACACACACACAAACACACACATGTGCGCGCACACACACACACACATATATATATACACACACATACACGCATATACACATATACACATACATATATATATACACACACACACACACACATATATATATAAAAATTTTCGCAATTGTCATCAGCATAGTTTTAATGCAAAGACTTCAGTGCTGTTATACAAGCCTCTTTCCCATAAGCTATAGCCAGAGGGAAAATGTGCTTCTTTCTTTTATGTGGGCCAAGACACTTAGGCACAGGCAATATAAACCCATTGCCAGTAGAATACAAAACCATTTGTCAGAACACCAAAGATGTTCAGAATTCATGCTTTCCCTTCCTGGCTCTGGAAGCATATTGTGGCCTAGCAGTTACAGGTAGCACAGACAAATATAGCACCATCTATTCATAGATTGTTAGGGGCTGGAAGGGACCTTGTAGATCATTGGGTCCAGTCCCCCTGCACTAGGCAAGAAAAAGACAACTTGGGTCAAGTGGCCCCAGCGAGATGACTGTCCAGTATCCTTTTGAAGATTTCTAGTGTAGGTTACTGCACCACTGCTGGAGGGAGTTTATTCCACAGTAAGGACACTCTGACTGTGAAGGAGTTTTTCCTGAAACTGAGCCTGAAACGGCCTTCCAGGAGTTTGCATCCAATGCTCCTGGTCTTCCCTAGGGGTGCCCTGGTGAACAGCTGTTCACTGAGTTCATGAAGTACTCCCCTGATGTAGCAGTAAGCCACTACCAAGTCCCCTCTCAGCCTTATCTTCCATAGGCTGAAGAGGCTCAAGTTCCTCAGCCTCTCCTCGTATGGCTTGTCTTGCAAGTCCTTGATCATATGGGTGGCTCTTCTCTGGACCCTCTCAAGTTTTTCCACATCCTTGTTGAAGTGCGGCGCCCAGAACTGGATGCAATACTCCAGCTGTGGTCTCACCAGAACTTCATCTGGTTCCTATCTGCCCAACTCTCCAGGCTGTCCAGGTCCACCTGCATCTGCAACCTATCTTCTGGCATGACCATGCTCCCCCATAACTTGGTGTTGTCCACAAACTTGGCCAATGAGTTTTTCACCCCCACATCCAAATCATTGATAATGATGTTGAAAAGCACCGATCCAAGCACAGACCCCTGAGGGACACCACTGGCCACTTCTCACCAGGATGACACAAATCCATTCATGAGAACTCTCTGGGTCCTGCCATGCAGCCAGTTTTCCACCCACTGAACTGTTGAGCAGTTAAGCCCACTGCGCCTGCCTTGCTTCGAATGCCCGCTCGCCTGCCACCTTGGCACGAGCTGTAGAGAATGTCCATTCTCTGGCTTCGTGGGTTCTCCGCGACAGACTTCTGTTGCCCTTCTGGCTTTCCCCAAACTCACCTGCCATGGCTTTGAATGTTAAGTCAATGTGGGGTTCAGCCTTGAAGTTCCCCCCAGGGAGGACCACTCTGCTCACAGGATGTTTGTGGGGCTCCACCTTCGGCTCCACCTCCCCTACACCCCAACCTTACACCAACCTCTGGTGGGATGCCTGGTCTTGAAATGGTCCCCCTCCAGTATGGATGTGCTTTGCATGCTCTCTAGACACTATCCCTCCTGCTCCTTGGAGAAGGAAGTCCGGCTGCCTCAGGTCCTGGATCTGAGCCCCCCTCGAGTGGGTTGGCTCTGTTCCTGGAACCAGCGGGATGCCCCTGTCGGGCAGGGGTAAAGGAAACAAAACAAAGAAAAGAAGAAAAAGGAAAACACAGGAGAAAGCCCAAAAGACCTTCCAGTCCAGCATCCTACAGGCTGGCTCAGCAAGTCCTCCTGCCCATGCTTGGCAGTGCTCCTCCGACGCTGGTCCCATGGGGTCCCCTTATCCTTCCTGCCCCCAGCCCAGTTCCCTGACCTGGTACCTGAGGGCAATCGTGTGGGGTGACTTCTGATCCCTCGGGATCAGCTTCAGCCTCCGCCTCTGTGTCACCACACTCAATGTGCCATGGTCCGGGGGTTTCACCGCCCTGTGTCCCCAGTAGTTTTAGGGGCACGTCACCCCCAAAGCTCCTTCCCTTTCAGGGCTCAATTTTAGTGCCTCAGGTGGGGAGATCCCTTGCAGGCTCTCCTGCTGCTCACTGTCCGGGTGATCCCTGCCTGCACTGGCTCTGCCTCTTCCCAGCACGGAGAGCCTCCGCCTCCTTGCTCGCTCTCCCTGCCATACTGCTGGCAGCCGCTTTTATCCTTGCCGGCTGGTACGTCCCTGTGACATCACCCGCTGGCCTTAATTGTACAAACATGCGGCTTTTCTCCTCAGCGTTCCAGCATTGCTCCTCCTGCAGGTAAGTAAAAGTTCAGTTTTTCCCTCTCCATTTTGGGGTTTTTTCCTGTGCTGATCCCCGCGGATGGGGCTTCCCGGTCCCGCTTCTTGTTCTCCCTGAGACACCCACAATCTACCAATTTTTCCATAAGGATATTGTGGGATACTAGTTCAAAAGCCTTTTGGAAGTCTAGGTACATAACCATAATCATGTTGACCTTCTCTCCTGTGTCCAGGTGGCGAGAGACCTGTTCATACAAAGAGGTATGATTGATAAGGCAAGACCTACCCATGATGAAGCCATGCTGACTGTCATTCAGAATCTTACCGTATGCTCAGGAAATCCCTGAGGACTTAACCAGGGACCTCAGCAGTAACATCCACTTCTACTCCAAGGCTTCGAACCCCAAATGGACCTAGTGGTTGTAATGTTGAGCACTGCAGCACTCTACTTTTAGGTTCCCTACCAAATAGTGAAATCCATAGCCGTGAGTTAGGCATTTAATCTCCCAATAATATCCATAAGGATAGCTAGGTGCCTAAGCATCACAGTCACGGAAGCCAACAGGCAAGGGTATGTCTAGTTTTTGGATCCCAATGTAACCTAAGCTAGAGCTACACTTTCTGGTGAGCACTGCAAACATTTAGGCTTCTCTGGGCACACCCAGAAGCCAGCATTTAGGTGCTGAGGGAAATTTATTAGCAGGAACTTAGGTGACAACAGACTTTACCCACCTCCAGGGTCAGGACAGGCACAGACATAGTCCCAATGGAAAAACTGGAACTAGAACTAATAGTCCCTGCCTGTGTAATGTAATGCATCTTCCACCACACTACAGAGAATTTTATGAATAAAAATATTATTATTGCTCTGTATTCCAATATACGGTTTATAGCTGTGTTCATCACATGGACATGTTTGCCGGGGCTTTTCCATTCAGCCATAGCCCATCAAATGCAAATACAAGAAGAATAAGTAAGTTACAGTTATCTGAGCAAAGTATTATTGTGAGGTGTGATCTGATTAGCAACTGATAGTGGCTTTTCTCAAGGCAAGCTTTTCTTGTGGCAGAAAGCCATAAAACACAAGGGTCCAATCATCTTCACTAACCACTGATGCAACATGCTAATAACCTCAGCAAAGTTTCTATGGCCTTAGCTCTTTCTTTTTTTTAACTCTTGGAACCCATGCACAGAAAGCATATGAATAATTAATTGCACATTAGAAGGCACAATTTACTCAATACTGCCCATGATCTTGCTTGTTATTTATGGCTAATAAGTGAACAAATAAGAGACAAGAAACTAGCTGAAGTAGTAACCCTTTTCAACAAGCAAAACAAGGCTGACATGTTCAAGGTTTAATTTCCAGACAAAAAGAGTTGGAGGGGTATGTTTTAGCTAAGTACTGTATTTTACAGTGTACACGTCTACACAGCATATAAGTCGATCCCATATTTCTGTTGAAAAAAGTTAGGACTTTCATAGATCCAGTGTATAAGTTGACCCATCACTCACAGCACTGCTCACTGTTGCCATCCTGGGCCCTGATATTGCTGGCAGTGGGCCACTTGCTGCTGCCACTCTGCATCCTCATGCTAGTGCTAGTGGTGGTGGGCAGTGGTACCATAGCTCCCACACTGTCAAACAGTAGCTCCACCCCACTGGCCAAGATCTACCCACGGGGCAGCCAGTGGGCCATGGGTAAGTGACCCCATGCCAGACTCAATGGGCGCAGGGTTTGGGCACCCAGCCTAGCTGCCGGGGTTGGGCAGGGGTTGGGGGGGAGTCAGGAGCCTGACTTGGCCTCAGTCAGTGCTGGGAACCCCTGGATGCCAGCACACCACCTCTCCATGGGCTAGGTATGGCAGGACGCCAGCACAGAGTCCAGGTTTGTATTGATACGGTGTATAATCCGAGGTGGAAATTTAAATATTTTGGCTTCAAACTTCAACTTACACACCATGAAATATGGTACTACCTGCCCAGGACCAGGGTTCATGGAGTAGTATGAGCAGCGAGACTGAAGAAGAAAGACTAGGTTTAGCAGAGGCCTCATTTGGTGTGGCGTGAAAGGTCACAAATGTAAGCTGGGGTACAAGCTGCTGGCACATAGCATGCACTAGAATGGACACGTGCATTTTACAGTTCTCTTTTTGTGCCCTGTCCAGAGGGGCAAAGAATCTATTTTTGCTCACACTGTAGAGGCTCATGCCCTTAACCCTGGATATCCCCAGTGGATCAGATAAGATGGCAGCCATTACACAGGTTTAATAAAGATCTCTTTCCTATAAATCTGCCAGCTTGACACATTTCTTATTGCTGAAGAAACACATGGCTGAGTTTTTACTTTCACAGTCTGTGGAGAAGCTCTAATAGGTGGCTTGAGTCTTTACTGCCTAGCACTCTGCATAATCAATTACATGGGGACTAACTGAGTGTTCAGATTTGGTAGAATTTACATTCCCTTTGCATAGGTTTAAATAATGAAGCAGTCAGCAAGCAGAAGCACTAGGAGAAAGTCCATCTCAGTTGATTCCTGGCCCCTCTACACTGAAGAAAGAGGCCCCAACAAAGCTTTGAAGCATTCCCCATCCCCATCCACTGGCCCCAAGAAATATCTCATCCTTGGGCCCTCCCAAACCCCTCTACATAAGTGCAAAGCTGTGAGAGCTGTCTTTGCCATTCCTTACAGTAGCCACAGTCACACAGTGCATGCCAGTGGAGGGGTATGTCTTGGCCCTTGGATATAGTCCAGGGAAAGACCCTTACCATAGAAGGGGTGGGCACCGGTCATTCATAGTACCAGTAGCCCATCTCCCCATTGATTGGAGAGGCTGCAGGATGTGCGTGGAGATAGATTTCATAGACTTTAGGGCTGGAAGGGAACTTGGAGATCATCGAGTCCAGCTCCCTGCCCCAGGGTCAGGAAGTCATCAAGGATCATAGGATCCCAGCAAGATAAACATCAAAGTGTCTCTTGAAGGTGTTCAAAGTAGGTGCTTGAACCACCTCCGGCAGCAGTCTATTCCAAACCTTGGGGACTCGGACAGTAAAGTTCTTCCTTATGTCCAGCCTGAAATGGTCCTGAAGGAGTTTGTGACCATTCGACCTTGTCATCCTTTGGGGTGCTCTAGTGAACAGACATTCCCCCAGATCCTGGTGAGCACCCCTGATAAACTTATAGATGGCCACCAGGTCGCCCCTGAGCCTGAGCTTTTCCAGGCTGAAGAGTCCCATAGCTCTCAGCCTCCCATCATAAGGTCTGTTTTCCTGACCTCTGATCATGCATGTGGCTCTCCTCTGGACTCTCTCAAGCTTTTCCACATCCTTTTTAAATTGTGGAGCCCAGAACTGGACATAGTACTCCAGCTGTGGCCTTACCAAGGCCAAGTACAATGGGAAAATGATGTCCTGGGATTTGCCTGAGAAGCATCTATGGATGCAAGCCAGCATTTTGCTCGCTTTACTAGCTGCAGCAACACATTGATAGCTCATGTTCATCCTGTGGTCAGTCATGACCCCCAAGTCCCTTTCATGGCAAACTCTTATTGACCCAGGCTAGCCCAGAATGTGATGGACTATTGCAGATCATGTGGGATGTGCCAGCAGATGGGCAAGAGTGGAGACAAGAGAAAGGCTCCCCTACAGCTCCTACCTATCATTGATCAAGCCTTCCAAAGAGTGGTAATAGACATTGTGGGCCCTCTAAGGTATAAGACTCATAGAGGGAAGAAATATATCCTGACTCTTGTGGATTTCGTAACACGGGACCCAGAGGCAGTTGCCCTAGCCTCCACAGAGGCTCTGGTGGTAGCTGATGCACTGACAAAGATTTTTTTTCCAGCTGGCTTTCCCAATTGAGATCCTGACTAACAGGGGTGGGAACTTCCTGGCTGAAGTGATAGAGTGCCTGTGGAAGTGCTGTAGGGTTAAACACCTCAAGACCTCATCCTATCACCCACAGACGAATGGGCTGGTAGAGAGATTCAATGGGACCTTGAAGGCTATGCTGAAGGCCTATGTGAACTCTAACCCCAACAACTTGGATGAGAAGCTTCCACATTTGCTCTTTGCCTACAGAGAGTTACCCCCGGAGTCCACCAGGTTCTCACCCTTCAAGATGATATTTGGGAGATGAGTCAGGGGTCACCTCAATCTTGTGAGAGAGGAATGGGAAGGTAAAATCTCCACTTCTAAAACCTCTGTGGTAGAGTACACGCTAAGCTTTTGCCAAAAGCTAGCTGATATGATGAAGGTGGGCAAGACTCCCTGGCCCAGGTCCAGGAGATGCAGTGTCTGGTATGATAAGGAGGCTTGCTTGCATACCTTTGAACCAAGGGATAAGGTCATGGTCTTCCTACCACTAAAGACAGACAAGCTGCAAGCAGCTTGGGAAGGTTCCCATATCATCCTGGACAAGCTAGATGACATGACGTATGTAGTGGCCATATGTGGGTCAGGCAAAAGGCCTAAGGTAGTACATGTAAACATGCTTAAATGCTACTATGACAGAAGTGATGTCATATTTTGGATTTCCTCTGTTGAGGAATCACCTGAGGACCCAGAGGACCTGTTCCTGTGTGCGGACTGGGAAGGAGAGGTAGGAATAGAGGAGTTTCACCTGCCATCTTGTCTGAACACGCAGGACAAGCACAGCTCTCAAAAATGTTGAGATGGTGTTCTCAAACAAACCAGGTAAAATGAACCTGGTGGTACACACTATAGGCATGGGCAGCCATCACCCTATCCGTTCAATGCCCTACCCAGTCAATGGAAAGGTGCTGCAAGAGATAAAGCAAGAGGTCAGTGATATGCTAGAGCTGGGTATAAAATGGCTTTCGACAAGCCCCTGGGCCAGCCCTGTGGTACTCATCTGGAAGCAGGATGGGAATGCTATTACCACCCCCAACACTTACCCTATGCCCAGGATGGACTCTCTGCTTGATACTCTGGGCCAAGCCAAGTTTACCTCTATTCTCTATCTATCCAAAGGGTTCTAGCAGATGGTACTGGATCCAGACGTCATAACCAAGTCTGCTTTTACCACACCTTTGGGACTGTTTGAGTTTACTGTGCTACCTTTCAGTATATGCAATTCTCCCACTTCTTTTCAGAGACTGATTCATAATTTGCTACTAGGATACGAGCAGTTTGCAACAGCCTACATAGACAATATCACCATCTACAGTCATGACTTTCAATCGCACCTGATTCATCTAACCACAGTGTTAGATAAGATAAAACAGGCTGGATAACTGTAAAGGCAAAGAAATGCCAGTTGGCATTACCCAAAGTGGTGTATTTGGGACACCGTGTGGGTGGAGGTACAATCACTGTGATGTGGGATAAGATTGAAGCCATTAGAGACTGGCCACCTCCACAAACTAAGAAGCAGGTCACAGCCTTTCTTGGTCTGGCTGGATACTACAGAAGGTTTATCCGACTTTGGGGCATCTGCAACTTCCCTGCATGAGCTGACAAAAAAGGACAACCCTGATCAAGTAATCTGGAAGCCAGAATGTCAACAGGCATTTGACACCTTGAAGGCTGCCCTGATCAAACAGCCAATTTTAAGGGCACTGGACTATGATAAGCCCTTCTGCGTAGCCACTGATGCCTTAGACACCAGACTTGGAGCTGTACTTCTGCAGGAGCATGAAGGGACATGACACCCCATGGCTTACTTAAGCCAGAAGTTGATTCCCCCCAAACGGAACCTATCATCTATACAGAAGGAGTGTTTGGCTATCGTCTGGGTGCTGTGTAAGCTGAGGCCCTGTCTGTGGGGACAGCAGTTCATCATCCTATCAGACCATGCCCTATTTCAATGGCTGTAGACAATGCAGAACACCAATGCAAAGCTTCAAAGATGGGTATGGCAGCTTCAGGAGTTCAACTTGACAGTGGAACACATCAAGGGAAGCCAGAATATGGTGACAGATTTGCTGTCCAGAAAGGACTCTGGGTAACAGAGCAGAAGACTCAGGCCTACCCCCAGAGCACTCTGCCGCTTGGACACCTCAACTTTTCCTGATATTTTGTGTGTTATATAGGTTCTTTTTAGGTATAGACAATAACCTTTCCAGACAAAGCACACCAGTGCATACAGCCCTGTCAGGCAATGGGCATGAGAAGAAATCACCTTTTTGGCTCCAGCACTAATTTTCTAAAGGATTCTTTGCTTGCTACCCTAGCAAGAGGGATTTCAGAATACCTTTTTCTTCTAGGCGCTTTTATTTTATTATTATATTCACTGATTCATTCTTTTGAATATTATACTTATATTGGATAGGATTACTATAGAATTTAATTTATATAGGAAGGGAAATACATTTCTATTTCATATAAATTTCTATTTTATATCTAGAGAGACAAGGTTCCTTGGGTGAATTTGATATCTTTTATTAGACCAACCCAAATGGTTGGAGAATAGTTATTAAGCAAGCTTTCGGGTTCAAAAACCCTTCGTCAGGCTCAGGAAGCTGCAGCAGTTGGTGTGTGCTCTTCCTGGATGGAATGAAAAGTAAACAAGCCAGGGGCTGGGCTGGGGAGTCAGATTTTATATCTATACATTTAAAGCTTTGCAGCATACCATACATCATACACTATAGAATTTATATAGGAAGAAAGATACATTTATATTTGTTTTATATGTTCAGTCTTTGCACCACACCTATGCTATTGAATTTATATAGGGAGAAAGATATATTTATATCGGCTTCATAAATTTCCTCTCTGCACCACACCTACATTTTTTAATGCATATAGGGAGAAAGACCTATTTCTATTTGTTTGTATACATCATGGGGGCACAGAAGGGAATTGGTGAGGCTTTACTCACCAAGGCGCCCCTGGGGGTTACAAGAAATAATGGCCACAAGCTAGCAGAGAGCAGATTTAGACTAGATATTAGGAAGAACTTCTTCACAGTTAGAGTGGCCAAGGTCTGGAATGGGCTCCCGAGGGAGGTGGTGCTCTCCCCTACCCTGGGGGTCTTCAAGAGGAGGTTAGATAAGCATCTAGCTGGGGTCATCTAAACCCAGCACACTTTCCTGCCATGCAAGGGGTCGAACTCGATGATCTATTGAGGTCCCTTCCGACCCTAACATCTATGAATCTATGAATTTCTTCACTGCACCACACCTACGCTATTGAATTTATATATGGAGACAGATTTATGTCTATTGGTTTTCATAGATTTCTTCACTGCACCACACCTATGCTATTGAATTCATATAGGAAGAAAGATATATTTCTATCAGTTTCATACATTTCTTCACTGCACCACACCTATGCTATTGAATTTATATGCAGAGACAGATATATTTCTATTGGTTTTCATACATTTCTTTACTGCACCATGCCTATGCTATTGAATTCATATAGGGAGAAAGATATATTTCTATTTGTTTGTATATATTTCTTCACAGCACCACGCCTACATTTTTTAATTTATATAGGGAGAAAGATATATTTCTATTTGTTTGTATACATTTCTTCACTGCACCACACCTACATTTCTGAATTTATATAGGAATGCAAATACATTTATATATTTGTAGAAAAGGGAGACATGAAACACACCATGAAGTGTGATGGAAAGGCAGGTGGCCACATTGGCCAGCCTTCAGCAAAGGGTGAAAGAGGGGGTAGAGGGAGAGCTGTAAGTTCCCCTGCCACATCAAACTGAGATGCAGCCTCTTTCCTCCAGCTAAAAGGGATGAGGCTGCTACAAGCAGCAAGGAGAGGGAAGCAGTGCCACTGCCACTGCCTGTACCCGGGACTGCATCTCCTCCATGCACAGCAGCCATAATGCCCCCAACCCCCACCATGATGACAACCATAACCAGCAGCACCAGCACCAGCACCAGCACAGCAGCCTACTCCACCCCTATTTCACCTCCCATGCTGAGCCTTCCAGTGCCAGAAGAAGAGCTGGCACTGGATCTGAATCTCAGTGCCCTAGCAAGGGAAATTCTGGGCAAGGAGGGGGAATCACCTGAGTTTGTGCTTGACACCCTTCAAGTTTCCCTTTGAGCCAGGTCTCCTTCCCCAGAAGGCACTTTGGAGGAAGTTGATGTACAGGTGGAGGCAAGTGGTTCAGCTGAGTCTGCTCCTCCTCTTGCTGTGCCTCTGCCTGATGAGGAGGGGGAAAGTGCAGCAGCATCCATAGATGCATCTGCACCCCAGAAGCAAGTGGGTAGTGTGGTCTGAGATCATTTTGAGCTGGCAGATGATCCCACATGCACTATCTGCCTGCACTGCCAAGCCAAAACCATCTGGGGCAAGGGAACAAAACATATGAGTGCCACAGGGATGCTGATGCATCTCCACAGGCACCACCCCCTTGCCCTTGCTCCTCCTCAGCCTGGCACCAGTGGGAGCGTGCCCAAAGGGAAGTCCCCCACTCACTCCAAAGCCCCCGTCCCTCCATGGCAGAGGCAGACCACCCTGGAACAGTGGGGGAAAGGTGGACAGAAATGGGAGGGGTGTTCCAAAGATGAGCAAGCTCACCCAGAGCATCAGGGAGATGCTTGCTGTCAATGGCCAGCCATTCTCCCTACTTGAGCAGCCAGGGTGCAGGCAGTTCATGGTGCTTGCGGTCCCATCATACCCAGTGCCCGCACACACCACCTTCGAGGCAGACCACCCTGGAACAGTGGGGGAAAGGTGGACAGAAATGGGAGGGGTGTTCCAAAGATGAGCAAGCTCACCCAGAGCATCAGGGAGATGCTTGCTGTCAATGGCCAGCCATTCTCCCTACTTGAGCAGCCAGGGTGCAGGCAGTTCATGGTGCTTGCGGTCCCATCATACCCAGTGCCCGCACACACCACCTTCAGGATGGTGGTGCCATCCCTGTATGAGGCATGCACAGAATACTTGAGGGAGGAGCTGTGCAAGGCAGGTCTGCAGGTGGCCTTACACTTCACCTCTGACATCTGGAGCAGCCAGGGCAGAGATCATGCCTACCTCTCCCTCACAGGGCACTGGTGTGACCAGTCAGGCCATCAGTGGGCTCTCCTTCAAGCCAAGGTTATGGATGAGTCCCACACAGCAACAGAGATAATGGGGGCCATGAACTGCTTGGTGCAGGGGTGGCTCACTGAGAAGGACAAGCTCACCTGCAGGTTCATGGTCACCGACAATGGAATTAATATGGTCAAGGCGGTCCGTGATGCCAAATTTGTTGGCATCTTCTGTGTGGCACACAGGTTGCACCTTGTTGTCGGGGATGCCGTGGAGGAGGACAGGGCTGCTGGTGATGGTGCTGCCACTACCAGCAAACTAATTTCAAAATGCAGGAAGGTAGCAGGCTACTTCCAAGGAGCATCAAGGGGGGTAAGATGCTGTGGGATAAATAAAAAGAGCTGAACATCCCGCAGCACAAAAGCATGCAGGATGTGGAGACTTGGTGGAACTCCACATACCTGATGCTCAAGAGGCTGGTGGAGCAACAGAAGGCCATCCATGAGATGGACTTGCTCAGGGAGATCAGGATCAGTGGCCCCCTGAACGCAGCTGAGTGGGATACCATGTCCCAGATCTTGGTGGTCCTGATGACCTCCTTAGCCAGGTGATCCCCATAGTGAGGGAACTTCAGAGCCAAATGGAGAGCTTCCAAGTGATCAATGTTCCTTGCTGGGGCGGGCCACTGACACCAGACATGCAGGTTCTGGTGAGGTGGCTGAAGGAGGGCAGGAAATGGCTTGATCCCTTGCAGTCTGGTACAGTCCATGTGCTGGCTGCCATGTGTGACCCAAGGGTGAAGGGCACTGTATGCAGCAGCCAAATGCTGAATCAGTGGATGGAGGCACTGGTAAAGAAAGTTAGGGAGGCAGAATGGTGGAGGCGGGGGGACATGGAACAGGGGGATCCACTGTCTCATGCTAGCACACCATCCACGAGCCAGTCTTGTCCTCCACCACAGGCACTGCCAATATGGACTAAGGGCATGGCTTCTATGCCCGGAGCCACCAGCCCCCAGTATCTGGCAGGTAGCACTCACCCCTTGGTGGCTGCCTATCTTACCGAGGACATGTAGCCACTGCTGTGCAACCCCTTGGCCTACTGGGCAAGCTGCAGCCAGATGTGGATGGATCTGACCACAGTTTCCCAGAAACACCTGTCCTGTCCACTGAACAGTGTTCCAAGCAAGAGGGTGTTCAGCATCTCTGGAGATATAGTGACACCCCACTGCACCTGCTTGGATGCTGGTTTGGTGGAGCAGCTGGTGTTCCTAAAGGTGAACCTCCTGCTGCTGGGGTTCCCCAAGCTCCAGGTGCAGACATACTGAATGCCACCCTTCTCACTCCATCCACACCTATTTCCTTTTTTCATTTTTTTAAAAACCAGGTAAAGCCCCACTTTCAGCTGTAGGGGACACTCACTGCATTACCAGCCAGCAGGGGAAGAACATGTCCCCTGCCAAAATGAACTTGGAGGTATGGGCCCCAGGTCCTGGGCATAATCACTAAAACGGCACCCTGCCAGGGTAGGGAGGCCTGGTGGGACTGCTGGCAGCATGGCAGCCCCGTAAATGCCAGAACCAATGATCCCCTGGTGAAAGCCGGGTAGGAGGCACCATAACTTCCAGCTAAAGCACACACACGCACAGTCCTGGCTGGGGAAAGCCAAGACAAGTCATGTCTTTGACAGGCCTGATGCTTGCTGGTTGCAGTGTAGTTGTGAGACTCCTGGTGAGCTCAGCTTAGCTGCCTGGGATTCCAGCTTTTGCATTGAAAAACCCCTTGTCAGGATGAGGAACCACCTGCAGTTGGTGTCTCTCCTGGTCCTGGATGGAAGGAATAGTAAAGAGGCCAGAGGCTGGCCTGTCCTGCAGGGGAGGCAAGAAAGCCAGTCAGTGAAAATGGAAATGGAGGCATCAGGGGGTGAGGGACAGGCTGGGGTGGGGAGGGGGAGAAAAGGGGATGTAGCAGCGCAGACAAAAGTGCATAAGCTGGTGGCATAATGCCCTCAGAATGGGCTACCATTCCTGCATGTTTCATCAAAATCAGGCCAGAAATGACAAGGTTATAGGCTGTTTTGACCTTCCTCATTATATCCTATGGACGAAATGTCGAAACCGGCTTGAAACAGCGCAATTGTTTTGACAAAATGGAAGGGAACGGACCAGCTTCTTTTGAATCAAAACAAAGTTTAAAACGGAACGCTGTTCCATCGAAATGTCAAAACGCTGGTCGAAACGGAACGCTTCCGTTTTGCACAGCCCTACTGCCCATAAAGCAAAATGCACTATCTGCATGGCTGCATCTCCTTTGAAATGTCAGTGTTCAGGAGGAATGTTCACTCTACAACAAAAGCTGTTACATTTTTCTGCAGCAAGAATCAGGATGACTCAGCAACAATGGGCTAAAAGGACAAGCACTCTTCCTCATTATTCAATTTGGATTTCTAAGGTGAGTGTGTGTGTTAATGGGTTTTTTACCTTCTTCCATTTTCCTGCCTGCAGGTGTTGCCTGGTGTTGTCATCATCATTGCCCACTCTTAACCACACTGAGTTACCATTAAGCTAAAACAACCCGAGCAAACAATAATATTCATGAATAAGAGATTTGAGGTGCATCTACAAGAGATGCTAATTATGCAGTAGACTAATTCTACTGTGCATTAGTGAAGGCAGTAAAAACCATGCTAATGCGCACTAGAATTCATCTACTGCACATTAGTGTCCCAAAAAAAGCATGTGCCGGCGCTACTGCACAGCAGTGCCAATTACAGCACATTAAGTTAGTACCTGTTATTACAGATACTAAAACTTAATGCGCCGTAATTACGTCACATTAATGAACATTTAAATGTGCCCTTGGAGAAACTTAATTTTATGAGAAACACATGTTGGTAAATCTCATCTAACTTAGGTAATGATGCAGCCCACATAATTTTCACTATGTTTATCCTCAAAGCCTGTGATGTACAGAAGTGCTATTATCTGCAATTTACAACTGAGGAACCCAGACCCAGAAAAAAGAAGGAAGTGATCTCCCACATCCTGGCGATAGTGGCCCTAGCCACTAGGGGTGTGGAAAGCTTTGGTTGCTGATTTGATTTGGAGAAGATTCGGCCTGTTCAGAGGCTGAATCACCGAATCCAAATTGAGTCGAGAGACAAAAAATGTCTCCGAATTGATTCAGAAAAGATTCAGAAAACAATTAGGAGATTCGGAAGGCAGGGGAACAGAAACTAAGAAGAGGGAGAGGGAGAGGGAACAGGGAGGGAAAGACTGACATCTGTAGCTGGACAGTGACTGTGATCTTTCCCTGAGTTCCCTTCCAATCACAGTGCTCTGGGGGCCCATTTCAATCACAGTGCTCTGGGGGAGGGACATCATATAAGCCTCTGTCTGCAGCCTTTCTGTCTCTTTTGTAAGCTGTTTCTGCCTGAGCAACAGTGTCTGAAAGGTACTACTGGACTGGCTTGGCTTCCTAGTCAGTATCCTACTAGTCCCTCTTCTTGGAAAGAACTGGATACAGCTCTCCCAAAAACCTCATTTGTTCTTGTTAATTTTTCCCCACACTTTTTAAAAAGAAAGCTGTGTTTTCCCTGGCAATGTCATCCATCACTGTGCAGGAAAGCACACACATTACACACACACACACACACACACACACACACACACACACATATAGTAAACAGAGTACAGTACATACAGTAGAGAGAAGAAGTATTAATTACAGACACATACAGTAAACGGAGAAGAAGAGATATTAGTTAGTTACACACAGAGAGAAACAAGATATTACAGTTGTGCACGTAAACACACACATTTTCCATCACAACAAAAATTAATATGAAGTGTGCTGGAAAGGCAGGTGCCAGGTCTTCTGGCAGGGGAGGGAGAAGGACTAGAGGGGTAGGGGAAGAGCTGCAAGTCCTACCCCACTTCCCCCAACCAAAACATAGATGCATCCTCTTTCCTGGCAGCAATGAGTCTTCTGCTGCCAGTGGGAGCAAGGACGTGGGAGCAGTACCTGTCCCTGTACCACCACCCCTAACACCAGGAATAGCCACCAGCACCAGCATGACAGTCTCCTCCACCCCAACTTCATATCCCAGCATGAGCCTCCCAGTGGTAGAGGAGGAGCTGGATCTGGAAGCAGGGGACCTGAGCACTCTAGCAAAAGAAATTATGGGGAATGAGGGTGAATCTGTGTTTGTGCTCCACACTCCTCAAAGTTCCACTAGAGCCAAGTCTCCTTCTCTGGAAGGCACCTCAGAGGAGTTTATGGGGACAGGTGGCTCAGCTTCCCCTGTTGTTGTGCCTCTGCCTGCTGAGAAGCGGGATAAGGCAGGATCCCCACCCTCAACCCAGAAGCGGGGTGGAGAGGGTGGGGGGGATCATTTTGAGGTGGCAGATAATCCCAAGTATGCTATCTGCCAGCGCTGCTGAAGGCAGAACAGCCAAGGCAAAGAGGTGAAACACTTCACCACCATGGTGATGCTGCTGCATCTCAGGAGACAGCACCCACTTGCCCTTGCTCCTCCTCAGCCTGGCACCAGTGGGAGCATGCCCAAAGGGAAGTCTCCCTCTCACTCCAAAGCCCCTGATCCCACAAAACAGAGGCAGGACACCCTGGATCAGTGGGGTAAAGACACAGACAAAGGTTGGGGGGTGTTGCAAGGGCGAGCAAGGTCAACCAAAGAATTGAGGAGATGCTTGCTCTGGACAGCCAGCCCTTCTCTTTAGTTGAGTGTCCAGGGTTCAGGCTCATGGCCCCATACTACCAAGTGCCCACTTGCACCACCTTTAGCAGGACGGTGGTGCCCTCCTTGTATGAGGCATGCAGGGAGTACTTAAGGGAGGAGCTGCAGAAGGCAGGTCTGCAGATATCTCTGCACTTTACCTCAGATATCTGGAGCAACAGCTGTGGAGATCATGCCTACCTCTCCCTTACAGGGCACTGGTACAATCAATCAGGCCATTGGTGGGCTCTCCTTCAAGCAGAGGTTATGAGTGTGTCCCACATGGCAATGGAGATCATGGTGGCCATGAACCACATGGTGCAGAAGAGGCTCATTGGGCAGGGTGAGTTCACCCGCAGGTTCATGGTCACCAACAATGGGGCCAATATGGTCAAGGCAGTCCATGATGCCAACTTTGTTGGCATCCACTGTGTGGCACACAAGTTCCACCTCATAGTCAGGGACGGCTTGGAGGGGCATAGGGCTACCAGTGATGGTGCCATCACTATCACCCTGCTAATTTCAAAATGCAGTAAGGTGGTGGGCTACTTCCACTGGAGCATCAAGGGGGTGGGAGCAAGATGCTGTGGGAGAAACAGGCAGAGCTGAGCATCCCGCAGCACAAAATCATGCAGAATGTGGACACTTGGTGGAACTCCACATACCTGATGCTGCAAGGGCTGGTGGAGCAACAAAATGCCATCCATGAAATGGCCTTGCTTGGGGAGATTGGGATCAGCAACCCCTTTAACAGAGC
Source organism: Alligator sinensis (assembly GCF_000455745.1). Classification (NCBI taxonomy): domain Eukaryota; kingdom Metazoa; phylum Chordata; order Crocodylia; family Alligatoridae; genus Alligator; species Alligator sinensis. The sequence continues at coordinate 1,922,301 of NW_005842114.1, read as the reverse complement.
TGAGTGGGATACCATCTCCCAGATCTTGGTGGTCCTCAAGCCCTTCCTCAAGGCCACCAAGACCCTCAGCACTGGCAATGCCCTCCTTATCCAGGTGATCCCCATAGTCAAGGAGCTTGAGAATCAAATGGAGAAGTTCCAGGGGATCAATGTTCCTAGCTAGGGAAAGCCACTTTCACCAGAGGTGCAGGCACTGGTGAAGTGGCTGAAGGAGGGCATCAAGAAACAGTACGGTGCACATGCTGGTGGGGATGTGTGACCCAATGGTGAAGGGGAGAATGTGCAGCACCAAAACTCTCAATCGCTAGATGTGAAGTGGCTGAAGGAGGGCATCAAGAAACAGTACGGTGCACATGCTGGTGGGGATGTGTGACCCAATGGTGAAGGGGAGAATGTGCAGCACCAAAACTCTCAATCGCTAGATGGAGGTGCTGGTGAATGGAGTCAGGGAGGTAGAAAGGCAGAGCCAAGGGGACATGGAAGAGGGGGATCCACTTTCCTGTGCCAGCACTCCCAGCACCAGCCAGTCTCCTCCACACCAGCCACTGCCAATGTGGGCCAGGGCATGGCTTTA